>NW_026652283.1:32104607-32282716 GCF_009828535.3 Hylobates moloch | reverse complement strand
GTTACTTTCATTTCACTTTAGAGAAAAAACAAAATTCCTCCCAGTTATAAAGTCTAAGCTGCTGATTGTGTACTGACACAGCAACAGCGTATCTTCATGATAGATAGCCATCAAGAAACCCTCTCCTTCACCTACCCTCTAACACCAGAAATACTTGTTTTATTATCCATAAATGTAAATAAAATATGAAACACTGCAGAAGCAGAAGAAACAAGACATAACCTACCATAAAACTCCTTGCAACACTTACCTTTTAATTCAGTCCTGCCTGTGTATAGTTAAAATAACATTATCTTCATTCATGTATCAAGTTATTAATGGGACAGGAGATAGAAAGGTCATGAAAGTGCCATTCTCAATATAATTGTTCTGTTAACTAAGGAACACTGCACCTTCTTGACACACAAAGAATCAACAAGAAGGAAACCACCTCCAGAAAGAAATAGTTTTACAAAAACAAAAAAAGCCACAAAACAGTAACAAATCTAACAAAAGACAAGCAAAACCACCACCACCACCGCTTATTAGACTGCTTAAAAAAGGGATAACAGGAAAGATCATTGCTATATATACACAGCTGTCTTGGCAAATATGATTTGGAAGGATATTAGGGGAAGAACCAACTATTTAGAAATTCTGATATCACTGTTAAGAATTCAGAAATGGGCCGGGCACTGTGGCTCATGCCTGTAATCCTAGCACTTTGGGAGGCTGAGGCTGGTGGATCACTTGAGGTCAGGAGTTCGAGACCAGCCTGGCTAACGTGCTGAAATCCTGTTTCTACTAAAAATACAAAACTTAGCCAAGCATGGTAGCATGCATGTGTAATCCCAGCTACTCAGGAGGCTGAGGCAGGAGAATCAGTCGAACCCGGGAGATGGGGGTTGCATGAGCCAAGATCACACCACCGCACTCTAGCCTGGGTGACACAGTGAGGAATCGTCTCAAAAAAAAGAATTTAGAAATGACTGGATGCAGCTATTCCTACTAGCACCGGCCAAAAGATGAGAATCTTGGTGATGACTTTTGGGGATGAGAGATGGGGGAACAACCTATATTTCTCATTTTAAACACATGTTTTACCTCTAAGTATTTACTGCTGGGGAAAAAAAACGGGAGAATAACCAAGTCTAAGAATTTGGATTCCCAGGAAATGAAAAATTACATAAGCATCCTGTACTTAAAATTTACCTTTTAAATATTATCTTGAAACAAACAAGGACTATAAATTTGTACGACTGCTACAACTACGTATCAACTTAACTCCAAGAAATACTGCCAAATAACCTCCTACTAAATTGAAGCTGCAATTAATCCTTTCCTCCTAAGAAAGTAGGAAATATCTGCCAAGAGAGCTTAAAGACTACTGAATACGTGTTTTCAAGGCTTGAAGCAAATGAAGTCTTTATGAAAATTAAGATGCAGATGAGAGAAGAGAAACATAAAATAACATCTGTAAGTCTGACCAAGCAAATCTGAATAAAGAAACATTTATAATGGGCTTACGGTCAATTAAAGTGATGATTTATAACAGCCCATCCTTATTCTTAATTTTATTTTTACCTGAAGTCGTATTTGCAGCACCTTGGCTCTTGCCATGACGATCTGCTTCTAGCCATTGGTACAAAACTACATAATGTAACAGAAACAAAAAAGCTTTATGAACAAATAAACAAAAACAAACAAAAAGCAAAAATGACTTTGAAGAATGGAAAATGAGAATAAATGATTAACCGAAAGCAATTAAACAGGAGACATTAACATCAGAATGTAGCTTAACACCAAAGGAATGTAGCTGATAAGGGATTAGTAATGAAAGCAAAGAGAATAGGTAATTTTAACAAAATAAGTGAAATGCTATTAAATATCTGTAACAGGTTTTGTATGGGAAATAGCACACATATTCTCTTCTTAATGCTTATTTATAGAGGAATATTAGGAGAAAGCTAATGCTTCTATAGTCAGATATTACACAAATTGAGTATCCCTTATCCAAAACGCTTAGGACCAAGAAGGGTTTTGGAATTCTGACTGTTTCAGATTTTGAAATATTTGCATTATATTTACAGGCTGAGCATCCTTAGAAAATCGGAATACTGGCAGTCAAAAAGTTCAAATTTTGGAGCATTTTAGATCTCAGATTTTTGGATTAGGAATGCTCAACCTAAAAAGTATGACAGTAAGACTAAATGACCAACTTTAAAAATTAAAGAGCATCCCTAATTAGAAAATTAGAATACTGGCCTCAAAAAGTTTCAAATTTTGGAGTATTCTGGATCTCAGATTTTTGGATTAGGAACACTCAACCTAAAAAGTATGACAGTAAGATTAAATGACCAACTTTAAAAATTACATCCTGGCTGGGCATGTTGGCTCACAACTGTAATCTCAGCACTTTGGGAGGCCGAGGCAGGTGGACTGCTTGAGGTCAGGAGTTCGAGACCATCCTGATCAACATGGTGAAACCTCATCTCTACTAAAAATACAAAAATTAGCTGGGCATGGTGGTGTGTGCCCATAATCCCAGCTACTCAGGAAGGCCAGGCAGGAAAATTACTTGAACCCAAGAGGCGGAAGTTGTAGTGATCTGAGATCGTGCCACTGTACTTCAGCCTGGGTGACAAAGTGAGACTGTCTCAAAAAAAAAAAAAAAAAATTACATCCCAACCACTGCATATTGATTAGAATGGCTTAAGTCCCAAAAGCTGACTATACCAAATATTGACAAGGATATGAAGTGACAGTAATTCTCATTCACTGCTGATGAGAATGCAAAATTGTACGGCCACTTTGGAAGAGAGTTTGGCAATTCCTTACAAGGTTAAACAGTCTTATCACATAACCCATAACTCCAGTCTTAATCATAAGACAAACATCAAATTCCAAGAGGAGCAACCTATAGTATATCTGATAAGTACTCATCAAAACTGTCAAGGACAACAAAAACAACGAAGGTCTGAGATTCTGTCATAGCCAAAAGGAGCCTAAGTAGACATGACAACTTGTGGGGATGGGATACCTCAACAGAAAAAAGACTGATATGGTTTGGCTGTGTCCTCACCCACATCTCATCTTGAATTGTGGTTCCCATAATCCCCACATGTCGTGGGAGGGACCCAGTGAGAAGCAATTGAATCATGGGGGTGGTTCCCTCCATGCTGTTCTTGGGATAGTGAGTTCTCACAAAATCTGATGGTTTTATAAGGGGCTTTCCCCCACTTCACTCTGCACTTCTCCTTGCTGCTGCCATATGAAGAAGGATGTGTTTGCTTCCCCTTCCACCACAACTGTAAGTTTCCTGAGGCCTCCCCAGCCCTATGGAACTGTGAGTCAATTCAACCTCTTTCCTTTATAAATTGCCAAGTCTCGAGTATATCTTTATTAGCAGCATGAGAACAGACTAATACAAGAACATTAAGTAAAAACTAAAGAAATCTAAATAGAGGCTGGGCGCAGTGGCTCATGCCTGTAATCCCAACACTTTGGGAGGCCGAGGCGGGCGGATCACCTGAGGTCAGGAGTTTGAGACCAGCCTGGCCAACATGGCAAAACCATGTCTCCACCAAAAATACAAAATTAACCAGGCATGGTGGTGCATGCCTGTAGTCCCAGCTACTTGGGAGGCTGAGGCAGGAGAATCGCCTGAACCCAGGAGGCGGAGGTTGCAGTGCGCTGAGATCATGCCATTGCACTCCAGCCTGGGCAACAAGAGCAAAACTCCATCTCAAAAAAAAAAAAAAAAAGAAAAAAGAAATCTAAATAGAGTGTAGACTTCAGTTAGCAATAATGTATCAATACTTATTCATTAATTATAACTAATGTACCATACTACTATAAGAGGGTAATGATAGGGGAAATTGTGTGTGGGGGGTGAGGCAAGTATATGGGAACTCCATTCTCAATTTTTCTGTAAATATAAAAACAACTTTATTTTAGAAATTACATTCTAATGTTTAAGGTAAAAACACCAGCAACATTATATCCAATCTTATAAGTAATCTACCTTTTATAAATCATGTTTATCAATGCAAACATAAGCTGAAATTTGCTATATACTGATATCCCATTTAATCAATAATATTCCTAAGCATAATTATAAAGTGTCAACTTTTGGAGGAAAGTTTACTACTGTAACGACACAGGCTATAACTTAGCAGCTTTGAAGAGTGTAAAAACTTCTGGATGTCTTTTATTGGTTACTAGATGTCTACAACTTTCAGATATCTTTAAAGAGATGCCAGAGTCTTTCTTTTAAATAGTCAATAATGATAATGTAGGGTACCAATGGCCAAGAGAGCTTGCTATCCACACCCCCAACATTTGATGATCCAAGGACAGCAACAAATATTAAGCTTCTATACTGGGGGGCTACTTACCTACAGATACTGTGAGAACTGAATATCCCAAACAAGGTTTACAGAAACTTTTCATACTCTCCCCTCTACAAAAACAACAAAGGGCTGAGAAAGCTGCCTACAGAACTCCTGAACTGCAGTAATAAAGGAATCGATTTATTACAAATATCTAAGAGAACCCTGAAATCATCAAAGTGGTTACTTAGATCTCTGAGGAACAGCCAGGGCTGTGAACTGACATCCATGGTCATGGATAGATAGCTGAAAGACCTCTGAGCAAACATCCAAGTCCTTGGTTAAGAGTGCCCCAGAGGGCACAGAAGTCAGCACCCTCCTCCAGAGACACACTTCTGGGAGGCAAACAATTGTTACAAATGGGACTAGCATGAAAGAATTCAAGAAGTAGACCTCAATAATTAAATATATATTACAGGTATTTCTCTTCTCTTTAGTTTACAGGGATAATATATACTACAGGTATTTCTCTTCTCTTTAGTTTACAGGGATAACAGCTACTCATTAGAGGAGGAGAAAGGGGAATTATACCATGACACAAAAATCTCCCCATTAGGAAAAGCAAGCGTGAGCTTTACAACTGACAATGAAGGCTGGGTGCAGTGGCTCATGCCTGTAATCCTAGCACTTTGGGAAGTGGAGGTGGGCAGATCGCTTGAGTTCAGGAGTTTGAGACCAGCCTAGGCAACATGATAAAACCCTGTCTCTACAAAAAATATAAAAATTAGCTGGGCGTGGTGGCAAGCGCTTGTGGTCCCAGCTACTCAGGAGGCTGAGGTGGGAGGATGGCTTGAACCCAGGAGGTGGAGGTTGCAGTGAGCTGTGATCCACTCCAGCCTGGGCAACAGGGCCAAACTCTGTGTCAAACAATTGGCACTGATAATCACTTCCACAAAATGAGATCAAAGTAGGGAAACAAATCCATTAACTGGTCTAGCAATTTTGCCCAGCTCCTATCTTAAGCCTATATTTTCCCCTGATTAAGGCAGAAACTCTTGGCTATGTTCAGGTTATCACTAGGAATATTTACCAGTAGTTCCAATTACTTCATATAGCCCTCATTTCTGGTTTTATCAAAGAGGTTTATCATGTTTGCTTTCATGTCTCATTGATAAAATCATAGTCTGTTTCTGACCAGAGACTTTCTCCAGAAAACAAAGCTAAGTCTCACACTATTTCCCTCTCTTCCTGTCCTGACAGGTAACCCCAGAAGCCTAGTTTTAAAGAAAATCATTAATAAAATGAGACATGAAAGCTATTCCAGGTCAATTTAACCAGTTATATAGAGAACTACACATAAGCAAAAATCATTTTAATAGATTTACATATTCAAATATTTCATCTTGCCTCTAGATTCCCAAAGTCCAATTAACTTCAGTTTAAATAATTCAGAGAATTTCCAGAGAAATAAGTGCATCTGATTCAAGACGCTATAATGTAAATCACCATTTATATAAAGTTTAGACTTTAAAGTCTACTTTATAGGACATATATTTAAAAAGATAACGTATAATTAAAAAAGAAGTATGACTAATTTTTTAACTTAACATACTAGAACGTACATGGGCAGCTCTGGAAATACTGAACTCCCAAAATTTCTCAATCTCCATAAAATACATGAAATATAGCACAAAAGTTCTGCTACTATGAATGTAGATGATGTTAGAATGCCAAGAACACATCTCTCTTCACCATAGGAACATGAGATCTGGCCTTCTGGTTGCTTCACGCTTCCTCTCAGTTGGCAGTGGAAATAGGGACCCCATCCCCAGCTGAAAGCTACTGGTAGAGATTTCTATAGCATGTTTGTGGGGTTGCAAATGAAGAGGAAATTTTGAGATTTATGAATCTTGGGGGCTATTTTTCAGCCTGATCATCACGGTTAAATATTTCTTCACTCACTTTCCTCCCTAAACCTTCCCACTAGGATGGCCCCAGTAAGTTACCTCCTGCACTATCCACTTCCATCATAGCCTGTTTGTGACCAGAGACTTTCCGCAAAACAAAGCTAAGTCTCACACTATTTCCCTCTCTTCCTGCCCTGACAGATAACCCCAGGAGCCTAGAAGTTTTAAAGAAAATCTGCTTCTGGGTGGTGGTCAAACGACTAGTTCTTGCCAATGAAATGTGGGCAGCAATGTTGTCATTTCCGGGTCAAGGCACACAATTTATCTTTCCTCTGCCATCTATCAGCTAAATGCAAAGGAGGCCTTAAAAGATGGAAAGTTCCCAAAGTGGAAGAAAGTTGAGTCACTAAATGTCTTTATGAAGTAGAGTGCCTCCCACCTTGGCCTACATTACACTAAACGTGAATGAGAAAAACTTTTATAGTCTCATACCACTGAAGTATTATGGGGTTGTTATTACAGCAGTTAGCTACTCATGTGTTTACTAGCCTGAGTTTTTATTTGTGTTAGTTTTGACCTTCTGACTACAATACTAACCCCTGACTATATTGTACCTTCTTTTGGTAACTCTCTACATTGCTTGTCCATGTTTAAATACACGAGTACAGTTCTCCAAGTATAGGACAGAATTTGCCTTTTTTTTTTTTTTTTTTTTTGAGATAGAGTCTTACTCTGTCACCCAGGCTAGAGTGCAATGTTGAGATCTTGGCTCACTGCAACCTCTGCCTCCTGGGTTCAAGTGATTCTCCTGCCTCTGCCTCCCAAGTAGCTGGGACGACAGATGTGCTACCATGCCCAGCTAATTTTTGTAGTTTTAGTAGAAACAGGGTTTCACTATTTTGGCCAGGCTGGTCTCAAACTCCTGACCTCAGGTGATCTGCCCACCTCAGCCTCCCAAGTGCTGGGATTACAGGCATGAGCCACCATGCCCAGGCCAGAATTTGCCCATTTTTAATGCATGTTCTCCACCTTTCACAGAAAAACCCATATATCCTACTAAGCTATTTATGAAGACCACAGGTTCTAGCCCATGACAAGCTTGTTATCCTTTCTAAACACACAACCCCCAAATCTAATCAGCAAACTTGAAGGTCTAGGGTGATGGTCATGAAAGGAATCAAACAAAAGAATCTTGGAGGAGTCTCTGCAAATTCATTGACTCCATTGAGGAATATTCAACAATACAGAAACTTAAATCCTGGTAATATTAAAGTTTATTTTAATTAATTAACTAATTAATTTTTTTTGGAGACAGGGTCTCACTCTGTTGTTGCCCAGGCTGGAGTTCAGTGGCACGATCATGGCTTACTGAGGCCTGGACCTCCCAGGCTCAAGTGATCCTCCCACCTCAGCCTCCCATATGGGTGAGACTACAGGCATATACTCTCATGCCTGGCTAATTTTTAAAACATTTTTGTAGAGGCGGGGTTTCGCCACACTGCCCATGGTCTTGAACCCCTGGGCTCAAGCGATCTGCCTGCCTCAGCCTCCCAAAGTGCTGGGATTACAGGCATGAGCCACCTTGCCTGGCCTTAGTTAAGATTTTGGTAAGAGTACATCAACATCAATCCAGTAAGCTTTGAGTTTTTAAGAGATTCACAATATCTTTCCTCTTGATTACATCAAAATTAAAGAGTCATATTGTATTTAGCTAACACTAAATATACTTTCTCTTTTTAATTTATTATTTATTTATTTTTTTAAAGGCCAGTCAAGTGAAGCAGTGGGAGTGGAGAAGGAACAAAGAAATCTGTAACTGATTGTAATGAATTAGTTATTAACACCACTGCACTCGGATCTGCTTAAATACGCTTGCAATTACTAAAATTTATTCACTGAAAACCAAAAGTTCACAACACAGTTATTCTGTTTCAATCTCAACTTGCAATCCGATTCTCTCATTAGCCACCCAAAGTTAGTACAGACCCCACAAGTAAAAGGGTATGCTCCCAAATAAGAGTGCCCTTATTTCAGACACCAGCCACACTTTGGAAGTCCCAGGCTACCTGCACTTCTAACAGGCTGGCTATAAATTTGAGTTTCCACAAGCCCCTCAGGTATGCTAAATTCACTAGAGCTTGCAGAACTCAGGATAGTGATGTATTTACAATTACGGTTTTCTTACAAAGGACACAAATCAGAAGGAACAATCAAATGAAGAGATATATAGGGTAAGATCAAGGAGAGAATGCAGAGTTTCCATGCCTTCTTCTTGTGGAAAAAGGGCATGTCACCTACTTTCCCCTGCGCATACATCAATGTGTTCACCAACCAGGAAGTTCCACTAAATCTCAGTGTCCAGAGTTTTTACTGGCCTTACTACATATGCACGACTGATTAAATCATTGGCTACAAGACTAAGCTGAATCTCCAACTCCTTTCCTTCTCCAGGGGCCAGGTTGGTTCAGAGTCCCAACCACATAGCTGGTCCTTCCAGAGACAGCTCCTATCCTGAAGCTATCCAGACGCCCATCATTAGTTACCTGATTAGCATAACATTCACTCAGGAAATTCCAAGGGTTTGAGAAGTTCGGGAAACACAGACAAAGAGCAGACAAATTCCTTTTTTTTTTTTTTTTAGAGACAGGCTGCAGAGCAGTAGTGCAATCATAGCTCAGCAGCCTCAAACTCCTGCCTCAGCCTTCCTTGTAGCTAGGACTACAGGTGCACGCCACCATGCCCAGATGAGTTTTTATTTCTGTTTTTCATGGAGACAGAAAAATAAAAATGTTTCTTGGCCTCAAACGATCCTGCCTGGGCCTCCCAAAGCACTGGCATTAAAATCATTTGCCACTGAACCTGGCCAAATTATTATACAACAGTTTTAGGCACCGTGCAGCTTACCACCAATCAAAGAACACAACAGCAGATTATTTACTCGCAAAAATAACCTTAGCAATGAATTCAAGATCTAGAGTTCTCTGATAATAAGGAATAAACAAAGTTTTTGATCCTAACCCATGTTTGTCATACTAATAATAAAATTTGAAGCAAGAAAAAAATTTTTTAAAAGTAATTTAAGTATTATAACTGCTATTATGAAACTCTAAGAGGAAAGAGTCCATAATTTTTAGATTAATAAATGTCATGTGCTTGCCAGTGCTTAGTAAATAATTTTTATTATTCTGAAGAACATCTAAGTGATTTTCAAATAATAAATACATCCAAGAAAACAAGGTTCTGGTTCTGGCTGAATATGCTGGTCTAGTAGCCTAGTGCAAATCACAATGTCTTTAGCAAGGGTTTTCTCTTATATAAAACACATTATTTTATTACTAAATTAGAAACACATTATTAATTATTCTTAAGTATTTACCTTCTATGGAAATTATTTATCCAATGTATTTCTGGGAAAGCATACTATTATCCATGTCACATTTTATAAAACAAATCTTTCCCCGTTACTAAAGAACATATTTTTTGCCAAACAGACACCAAGAGAGCCACGCTTTGCCTTCCGGAACAAAAGAAAGTAACTCAACATTAAAAAACTTATGGCTGACAAGTAACACTATGGAGCAACACTGCTAAGCTGATTCAAACAAACTTTCCTGCTGCATGACTTAAAGAAGCAGTCATTTGGTCAGAGGTAAAGTAGACCTTTCCCTCCATTTCCATTAACTACTTTTGCTGCCAATATATACTATCACCAAAAAAATTTTTATAAGAAGTCAAAAACATAAGGAACTCAGTTAAGCTTACACAGGGATATCAGTAATTTACACAAAAATACCACTTTCTTCCTCCTACATTAGAAATCAACAAAGTTCTCTAAAAGAAATATATACATTACAAGGTAGAGAAGAGGGTACATTTGTTCTACTAATGTAAAATATCACATTAGTCAATGCAGTCTATTAGTAAATAGACTATCCTGTTTCACGGTCTATGAAATTATCCTAACATGAGCAAACTGGGCTAAATATGTTAGAAACAAGACTCACTGGGAAAGAGAATTTTCCTGTAAGAATCAAACAGAAGTCTCATTATTCTAACAATTAACTGAAGTTGCTGGAAGCTTAAAATGGTTCAGTTGATGTGATTTGTGCTAAACAAAAAGTTATCTGAGTCTCTCTGCATTAGTGTGTGGCCTTTTATCTAAAGGCCTTCAAGGCCCTCCCCTACTATGTTTGGTGTTAGAAGATCCAGATTTTAAAATAGTATTGAGGTTCTGCACAGACTGAAAATCACACGTCATATATATGAGGAGGAGAACAATGACCTATAAGATGACTAAGACCCTCCCAGTTCTATAAGAGACTGTTATTCTCAAAGCTACTACCTAACGTACTTTTTTGAAATAGAAAGAAAAAAGTCAAGTCATCTTTGGGGGAGGGGTGAGGTGGAGCCATTTTAACCACTTTTTGAAGTCTGCAAAATTAACATAAAACAAAGCAACCAAAAAGAAAAAAAGTGAGGTGAAGGGAGCAGAATCTTCCTCTTCTCCATGGGAAAAACAAAGTCTTCCTTCCTCCCTCCATCAGAAAAACATAAAAAGAAAATCCTCAAGATGATCCCCAGCCCTGAGTTTCAATTCATGACTTTTACTATTCACCAAGAATCTCCACTTGCTGTCTCAGACTCAGCAGCCTCAACATCAATGTTTACACAACTGAGCTCATTTTTCCCCTCAAAGCTTTTCCTCCATTGACAGCACCACAATTCATGTAGCCATCTAAGTATTATTATCCACTTATTCATCCCTAAAGAGGAGTTAATTTGGCCAAGTGTGGTGGCTCACACCTATAATCCCAACACTTTGGGAGGCTGAGGCATTCTAAGGGGAGAGACCCATAGTTTTGTATGCCTATAGGCCTAGCTACTTGGGAGGCTCAGGCAGGAGGACTGCTTGAGCCCAGGAGTTAGAGGTTACAGTGAGGTATGATTGTGCCACTGAATTGCAGAGCCAAGACTCTTTCTCAAAATAAATAAATAAATAAAAATTATTTTAAAAAAGTTTAGTTGTTTTAAGTGGCTTAATTTTGAGATGGTTTATTATGCAACAATAAATAACTGGAAAAAATAGTGAACAAAATATCCAAAAAAATCCTTGGTCTCACAGTTTACATTCTAAGAGGAGGGAGACAATAAGTATAATATATAGTATGTTGGAAGATGAAAGGTGCAATGGAAAGTTAAAAAAGAATAAAGTGAGGCAAGCCGGCAGTGCACAGCACAAGTTGCAGTGTTAAGTAGGATGATCAAGTTGGCCCTCATTGAGAAGGTGACGTTTGAGCAAACTTGAAGGAGACAGAATTAATCTTACCTCCTTGGGAAAATCAACGTGAACTAAGATACCAGTGTCACAAATTCAGTCCCTGTCAACTAAGTCCAGATTCCTTAGATGGCATTTGAGGACCACCCATGATCTGGCCGGACCTACTTTTCCAGCTTTAGTTTCTGAGGCTCCTGCACTTGAGCCATGCCAAACGACGTGCAGTTCCCTTTTAAGTACGATATCCTATGGGTCCTTGCTAGACTTCGTGTGTCTGAAACATCTTTTCCTCTGTAATAATTTTCTATTGCCTCAAGTTATTATGACAAATTTAGCAGCTTAACACACCCACATTTATTATTTCACATTTTCCATAAGCCAGAAGTCTGGCACAGCATGGCTCAGCTGATTCCTTTACTCCAAGTCTGACAATACTGAAACCATCCTGTTGACAGGGATGCATTCCTTTCTGGAGGCTCTGAAGAAGAATCCACTTTCTTTTTTATTTATTTATTTTTTTTGAGACGGAGTCTCCCTCTGTCACCCAGGCTGGAGTGCAATCGCACAATCTTACCTCACTGCAACCTCCGCCTCCGGGGTTCAAGCAATTCTCCTGCCTCAGCCTCCCGGGTGGCTGGGACTACAGGCGCCTGCCACCACACCCGGCTCAAGAATCCATTTTCAAGCACACTGGGGTTATTGGTGGAATTCAGTTCCTTGTGGTTGTAGAGCTAAGGTCCCCGTTTCCTTGCAAGCTGTCAGCCAGCTGCCCTTAGCACCTAAGATCTCTTTTTGGTCCTTGTATGTGGCACCCAACATCTCAAATCAAACCATCTTGTACTTGAAATCTCTCTAATTTCTTCTCTCTTCTGCAGCAGCTGAGATTTTCTGCTTTTAAGGACTCGTGATTATACTGGACACACCTGAATAATTCAAGCAACTCTCCCTATTTTAGGGTCAGCTAATTAGTCACCTTAATTAAATCTGTAAAATTCCTTAACAGCAGAACCTAGACGGCTCTTTAACTGAATACCCAGAAGACAATGTTTGGGAGTATTTAAAAAATTCTGCATACCACACCCCTCCTTCCATGTCTGCCTATTAGGCTCCTACACATCTTTAAGAATTCTACTCAGGGCTGGCTGTGGTGGCTCATGCCTGTATTCCTAACACTTTAGGAGGTCAAGGCGGGGGAAATCACTTGAGCCCAGGAATTTGAGACCAGCCTGGCCAACACAGTGAGACCCCGTCTTTGAAAAAAAAATTTTTTTTAAAAATTAGCTGGGCATGGTGGCACGTGCCTATAGTCCCAGCTACTCAGGAGGCTGAGGCAGGAGGATCTCTTGAGCCCTGAAGTTCGAGGCTGCAGTGAGCTGTGACTGCACCACTTGTACTCCAGCCTGGGTGTCAGAGGGAGACCCTGTCTCAAAAAAAAACAAAGATTCTATTCAGAAGGGACCTCCTGGGGAAACCTTTCTTGACCTGTCCAGAAGACAGGAGTTTCTTCTGTAACACTACAAAATCTACAAATTAGAACAGGTTTTTATGGTCCAATATTTCAAAAATTCCATAGCTTAATTTTTAAATGAACCACTATTGTACAAACACTGTACTAAACAAATATTAGTTGATATGTTAAAATAAAAATTTTTCTCAACAGTAAGGTTCAAGATAAAGCATTTATCTTCCTTTCTTGATTATAATACGTGAATATGATGTCTCTTTTTTTTTTTATGGAGATAGCACTGTGAAGTTCTTGGAACTTTGTTCTCATAATTGCTATGGCATATTGTTGTCTGCTTACCATATTACATTAACACTGTTAAATTATATCTTCCCCTTTAGAAATTAAGCTCTTCAACATATTATTCACCCTTACATCCTCAACACCTACTTAATATTGTGCCTGGCAATAAAAATGTTTGTTGAGTAAATGGACAGATGAATAAAATTTGTACTCTTAGGTCTGAATTATATACTCCAAAATTTTTAAGACACTTATTTAAAATACTGGTAGCTCTGAAAATGATTCATTTCAAAGTCTTTACTGTATATAAACTAAAATATAATTTAAGAAATAAAAACATCCCCTCCACTGCCTATTTTTTTTGTGTGTGTGTGTGACAAAGTCTCGCACTATTGCCTAGGTTGGAGTGCAGTGCTCGGCTCACTGCAATCTCTGCCTCCTGGGTTCCAGCGATTCTCCTGCCTCAGCCTCCTGAGTAGCTGGGATTACAGGCACGTGCCACCATGCCCAGCTAATTTTTGTATTTTTAGTAGAGACAGGGGTTCACCATGTTAATCAGGCTGGTCTCGAACTCCTGATCTTGTGATCTGCCCGCCTCGGCCTCCCAAAGTGTTGGGATTACAGGCGTGAGTCACCGCGCCAGCCTCCACTGCCCTTTTCTTTGACATAGGGTCTTGCTCTGTGACCCGGGTTGGTGTGTGGTGGTACAACTATGGTTCACTGTAGCTTGGACCTCATGGGCTTGTCAAGTGACCCTCCCACCTCAGCCTCCAGAGTAGCTGGGACTACACGCATACGCCACCACACTCCTGGCTAATTTTTTTTTTTTTTTTTTTTTTAAATTTTTAGTAGAGATAAGGTCTTGCTATGTTGCTCAGGCTGGTCTCAAACTCCTGGGCTCAAGGGATCCTCCCGCCCTGGCCTCTCAAAGTGCTGGGTTTAGAGGCATGAGCCACTGTACTCAGCCCATTTTCTTTAGAACATTTTATTCCTTTAATAATTTGTGTTGATTTGTAAATTAAAATTTGATACCTACCTTATTTCAAACACAGGGATATTATTATTGTACTGTATATCCATCATGGTGTCACATAATCAAAATTGTATTAACCTTTGCTTTGAATCCTAGATTTCACGGTTATCTTTTTTTCTTCAGCTTTGCACTGGTCAAACTCATTTCATTGTTTTAAGAAATTTTTTAAAAAGTAAATTTAATTTTTAGAATGGTTTTAGATTTACAGAGAAATAGGGAAAATAGTAAAGTTCCCATATACCCTAAAACCAGTTTCTCCTAATAGTAACATCTTACATTAGTACATTTATTAAAATTAACGATCAGTATTTGGTACATTATTGGTGAAAGTCTAAACTTTATCTAGATTTTCTGAGTTTTTACCTAAGATCCTCTTTGTGTTCAAGAATCTCATCCAAAACCCACACTACGTTTAGCAGTCAAGCCTCCCTGAGTTCCTCTTGGCTGTGACAGTTTCTCAGATTTTCCTTGTTCTAGGTGACCTTAATAGTTTTGAGTAGTATTGGTCAGGTATTTTGTAGAAGGTCCCTCAACTGGGATTTGTCTGATGTTTTCCTCAGGATTACACTGAGTTTATAGGTTTGGGGAAGACCACACAGGTAAAGTGCCATTTTCATCACTTAATATCAATGGTTCACACTGTCAATATGACATCACGGTTGATTTTCAGGCTTCTCCAGAGTAAAGTTCTTTTTTCTCTCCTTTTCTATATTGCAATCTTCAGATGAATGTCACTCTACCCAACCCACATTTTAGGAATACAGATTTATACTTCACCTCTTGAGGGTAAAGTACGTATCTACCTCAATCATTTGGAATTCTTCTGTAAGGGAGATTTGTCTCTTCTCCCCCATTTACTAATTTATCTGATCATTTATTTACATCAGTATGGACTCATGCATATTTATTTTATATTTTGAGTCATGACAGACTTTTATTTTTCTGCTCAGTATGTTCCAGTTTTGGCCATTTACAACTCTTTTATTTGGCTCCTATGCCCATTTGATGCACCCCCATCTATGTGTTGTGTGGCTTCTTTGTTCTATTTTGGGTTTTTGAGTACTTCCTTAATTGCCAGCAGTATAAGGCTCATATTTCTTGCCCCATTTCTAGAAATCGGCCATTTCTCCAAGGACCCCCTGCTCCTTTAATTGGAAAATGGTATTAGAAATGAAGATCTCTGGGGTGTCATTGCTTGTAAGCCCCTCAGATAACATTTTTTTTTTTTTAAGAGACAGGGTCTCACTCTGTCACCCAAGCTGGAATGCAGTAGCACAATCATTTTTCATGGTAACCTTGAACTCCTGGGCTCAATCAATCCTCCTGTCTCAGCCTCCCAAGTAGCTAGGATTATAGGAATGTGCCACCACACCTGGCTAATCTTTTTTAAAATTTTTTGTAGAGAGAGGGTGTCACTATGTTGCCCAAGCTGGTCTCAAACTCCTGAGCTCAAGCAATCCTCCCACTTCAGCCTCCCAAAGTGCTGTGATTACAGGTATGAGCCACTACACAAAGCCAGGATAACTTATTTTTACTTCTTACCTAAATATTTAGAAATAGGGGAAGGTTGGTAATACCAGTTTATAAATAAAATGTTTAAATCTTTTATAACAATAAGAGCAATAGGCTATATCATATAGCTGAGGTTTGTAGTAGGCTATGCTACCTAGTTTTATATAAGTACACTCTATGATGTTTGCACAATAACAAAATCTCTTAATAGTGATTTTCTCAGAATGTATCCTCATCATTAGGCATATGAGAATAAACGAATAATTATGAACATGGGCTAGTTGAAAGAACACAGGAATACTACTGACTTTGTGTAAAGATTTTTACCTTGTTTGTACAAATTCTAGAATAATGGTTTTGTAGGACTATGAGGTTATTTAACACAAATTTAAGGCTGGGCGCAGTGGCTCACGCCTGTAATCACAACACTGTGGGAGGCCAAGGTGGGTGGATCACTTGACATTAGGAGTTCGAGACCAGCCTGGCCAACATGGTAAAAACCCATCTCTACTAAAAATACAAAAAATTTGCCAGGCATGGTGGCGCATGCCTGCAATCCCAGCTACTCGGGAGGCTGGGGCAGGAGACTCACTTGAATCTGATTCAGGGAGGCAGAGGTTGCAGTGAGCTGAGACTGCACCACTGCACTCTGTCTGGGTGACAGAGTGAGACTCTATCTCAAAAAAAAAAAAAATTTAAGATTTGTGACACTGGGTGCAGTAGCTCACACCTGTAATCCCAACACTTTGGGAGGTTGAAGCAGGAGAATCACTTTGGACCAGCCTGGGCAACATATCAAGACCTTTTTCTCTACAAAAAAAAATTGTTTTTAATTAGTCAGGCATGGTGGTGCACACCTGCAGTCCTAGCTACTCAAGAGACTGAGGTGATAGGATTACTTGAGCCCACGAGTTCAAGGCTGCAGTCAGCTATGATAGTGCCACTGTACTGCAGCCTGGGCAACAGAGTGAGATCCTGTCTCTAAAAAGAAAACAGAATATAAGACTTGCGATTATAAGCCGAGTGTGGTGGTGCATGTCTGCAGCCCGAGCTATTTGGGATGCTGAGGTGGGAGGATCACATGAGCCCATAAGTTCAAGGCTGCAGGGAGCTATGATTGTGCCACTGCACTTCAGCTTGGGTGACAGAGTGAGACCCCATCTCTAACTACATACACATACATTTTTTAAAATTGCGATTATAATTATACTGAAATTATAAGTTTAAATTATCATTATTATTATTGTAACAGTATTTGATTCTTTCACAGTATGATACAGAAATAGATGAGAAATAACCAGGGAAACTACATTATTAATTTTGTGCTTCTGTAAGGCCATTCCACATACTTATAGTTTTGCAGATATACTTACATGGTGGGTAAATTTTATTGCCATAAATGTTTATTAAGTTGTACTTCTGTGAGAGACTACAGTATGTCAATTCCTTTCAGGATGAGTTCTTTTTTTTTTATTTTATTTTATTTTTTTCTTTCTTTTTTTTAATTATACTTTAGGGTTTTAGGGTACATGTGCACAATGTGCAGGTTTGTTACATATGTATCCATGTGCCATGTTGATTTCCTGCACCCATTAACTCGTCATTTAGCATTAGGTGTATCTCCTAATGCTGTCCCTCCCCCCTCCCCCCACCCCACAACAGTCCCCGGAGTGTGAAGTTCCCCTTCCTGTGTCCATGAGTTCTCATTGTTCAATTCCCACCTATGAGTGAGAACATGTGGTGTTTGGTTTTTTGTCCTTGCGATAGTTTACTGAGAATGATGTTTTCCAGTTTCATCCATGTCCCTACAAAGGACACGAACTCATCATTTTTTATGGCTGCATAGTATTCCATGGTGTATATGTGCCACAGTTTCTTAATCCAGTCTATCGTTGTTGGACATTTGGGTTGGTTCCAACTCTTTGCTATTGTGAATAGTGCTGCAATAAACATACGTGTGCATGTGTCTTTATAGCAGCATGATTTATAGTCCTTTGGGTATATACCCAGTAATGGGATGGCTGGGTCAAATGGTATTTCTAGTTCGAGATCCCTGAGGAATCGCCACACTGACTTCCACAATGGTTGAACTAGTTTACAGTCCCACCAACAGTGTAAAAGTGTTCCTATTTCTCCACATCCTCTCCAGCACCTATTGTTTCCTGATTTTTTAATGATGGCCATTCTAACTGGTGTGAGATGGTATCTCACTGTGGTTTTGATTTGCATTTCTCTGATGGCCAGTGATGATGAGCATTTCTTCATGTGTTTTTTGGCTGCATAAATGTCTTCTTTTGAGAAGTGTCTGTTCATGTCCTCTGCCCACTTTTTGATGGGGTTGTTTGTTTTTTTCTTGTAAATTTGTTTGAGTTCATTGTAGATTCTGGATATTAGCCCTTTGTCAGATGAGTAGGTTGCAAAAATTTTCTCCCATTCTGTAGGTTGCCTGTTCACTCTGATGATAGTTTCTTTTGCTGTGCAGAAGCTCTTTAGTTTAATGAGATCCCATTTGTCGATTTTGGCTTTTGTTGCCATTGCTTTTGGTGTTTTAGACATGAAGTCCTTGCCCACGCCTATGTCCTGAATGGTATTGCCTAGGTTTTCTTGTAGGATTTTAATGGTTTTAGGTCTAACATATAAGTCTTTAATCCATCTTGAATTAATTTTTGTATAAGGTGTAAGGAAGGGATCCAGTTTCAGCTTTCTACATATGGCTAGCCAGTTTTCCCAGCACCATTTATTAAATAGGGAATCCTTTCCCCATTTCTTGTTTTTGTCAGGTTTGTCAAAGATCAGATAGTTGTAGCTATGCGGCGTCATTTCTGAGGGCTCTGTTCTGTTCCATTGATCTATGTCTCTGTTGTGGTACCAGTACCATGCTGTTTTGGTTACTGTAGCCTTGTAGTATAGTTTAAAGTCAGGTAGCGTGATGCCTCCAGCTTTGTTCTTTTGGCTTAGGATTGACTTGGCGATGCGGGCTCTTTTTTGGTTCCATATGAACTTTAAAGTAGTTTTTTCCAATTCTGTGAAGAAAGTCATTGGTAGCTTGATGGGGATGGCATTGAATCTATAAATTACCTTGGGCAGTATGGCCATTTTCACGATATTGATTCTTCCAACCCATGAGCATGGAATGTTCTTCCATTTGTTTGTATCCTCTTTTATTTCATTGAGCAGTGGTTTGTAGTTCTCCTTGAAGAGGTCCTTCACATCCCTTGTAAGTTGGATTCCTAGGTATTTTATTCTCTTTGAAGCAATTGTGAATGGGAGTTCACTCATGATTTGGCTCTCTGTTTGTCTGTGATTGGTGTACAAGAATGCTTGTGATTTTTGTACATTAATTTTGTATCCTGAGACTTTGCTGAAGTTGCTAATCAGCTTAAGGAGATTTTGGGCTGAGACAATGGGGTTTTCTAGATATACAATCATGTCATCTGCAAACAGGGACAATTTGACTTCCTCTTTTCCTAGTTGAATACCCTTTACTTCCTTCTCCTGCCTGATTGCTCTGGCCAGAACTTCCAGCACTATGTTGAATAGGAGCGGTGAGAGAGGGCATCCCTGTCTTGTGCCAGTTTTCAGAGGGAATGCTTCCAGTTTTTGCCCATTCAGTATGATATTGGCTGTGGGTTTGTCATAGATAGCTCTTATTATCTTGAGATACGTCCCATCAATACCTAATTTATTGAGAGTTTTTAGCATGAAGAGATGTTGAATTTTGTCAAAGGCCTTTTCTGCATCTATTGAGATAATCATGTGGTTTTTGTCTTTGGTTCTGTTTATATGCTGGATTACATTTATTGATTTGCGTATGTTGAACCAGCCTTGCATCCCAGGGATGAAGTCCACTTGATCATGGTGGATAAGCTTTTTGATGTGCTGCTGGATTCGGTTTGCCAGTATTTTATTGAGGATTTTTGCATCAATGTTCATCAAGGATATTGGTCTGAAATTCTCTTTTTTGGTTATGTCTCTGCCAGGTTTTGGTATCAGGATGATGCTGGCTTCATAAAATGTGTTAGGGAGGATTCCCTCTTTTTCTATCGATTGGAATAGTTTCAGAAGGAATGGTACCAGTTCCTCCTTGTACCTCTGGTAGAATTCAGCTGTGAATCCATCAGGTCCTGGACTCTTTTTGGTTGGTAAGCTATTGATTATTGCCACAATTTCAGAACCTGTTATTGGTCTATTCAGAGATTCAACTTCTTCCTGGTTTAGTCTTGGGAGGGTGTATTTGTCGAGGAATTTATCCATTTCTTCTAGATTTTCTAGCTTATTTGCATAGAGGTGTTTGTAGTATTCTCTGATGGTAGATTGTATTTCTGTGGGATCGGTGGTGATATCCCCTTTTTCGTTTTTTATTGCATCTATTTGATTCTTCTCTCTTTTCTTCTTTATTAGTCTTGCTAGCGGTCCATCAATTTTGTTGATCTTTTCAAAAAACCAGCTCCTGGATTCATTAATTTTTTGAAGGGTTTTTTGTGTCTCTATTTCCTTCAGTTCTGCTCTGATTTTAGTTATTTCTAGCCTTCTGCTAGCTTTTGAATGTGTTTGCTCTTGCTTTTCTAGTTCTTTTAATTGTGATGTTAGGGTGTCAATTTTGGATCTTTCCTGCTTTCTCTTGTGGGCATTTAGTGCTATAAATTTCCCTCTACACACTGTTTTGAATGTGTCCCAGAGATTCTGGTATGTTGTATCTTTGTTCTCGTTGGTTTCAAAGAACATCTTTATTTCTGCCTTCATTTCATTATGTACCCAATAGTCATTCAGGAGCAGGTTGTTCAGTTTCCATGTAGTTGAGCGGTTTTGAGTGAATTTCTTAATCCTGAGTTCTAGTTTGATTGCACTGTGGTCTGAGAGACAGTTTGTTATAATTTCTGTTCTTTTACATTTGCTGAGGAGAGCTTTACTTCCAACTATGTGGTCAATTTTGGAATAGGTGTGGTGTGGTGCTGAAAAAAATGTATATTCTGTTGACTTGGGGTGGAGAGTTCTGTAGATGTCTATTAGGTCCACTTTATGTAGAGCTGAGTTCAATTCCTGGATATCCTTGTTAACTTTCTGTCTCGTTGATCTGTCTAATGTTGACAGTGGGGTGTTAAAATTTCCCATTATTATTGTGTGGGAGTTTAAGTCCCTTTGTAGGTCACTGAGGACTTGCTTTATGAATCTGGGTGCTCCTGTGTTGGGTGCATATATATTTAGGATAGTTAGCTCTTCTTGTTGAATTGATCCCTTTACCATTATGTAATGGCCTTCTTTGTCTCTTTTGATCTTTGTTGGTTTAAAGTCTATTTTGTCAGAGACTAGAATTGCAACCCCTGCCTTTTTTTGTTTTCCAGTTGCTTGATAGATCTTCCTCCATCCCTTTATTTTGAGTCTATGTGTGTCTCTGCACGTGAGATGGGTTTCCTGAATACAGCACACTGATGGGTCCTGACTCCTTATCCAGTTTGCCAGTCTGTGTCTTTTGATTGGAGCATTTAGCCCATTTACATTTAACGTTAATATTGTTATGTGTGAATCTGATCCTGTCATTATGATGTTAGTTGGTTATTTTGCTCGTTAGTTGCTATTGTTTCTTCCTAGCCTCGATGGTCTTTACAATTTGGCATGTTTTTGCAGTGGCTGGTACCGGTTGTTCCTTTCCATGTTTAGTGCTTCCTTCAGGAGCTCTTTTAGGGCAGGCCTGGTGGTGACAAAATCACTCAGCGTTTGCTTGTCTGTGAAGTATTTTATTTCTCCTTCACTTATGAAGCTTAGTTTGGCGGGATAGCAAATTCTGGGTTGAAAATTCTTTTCTTTAAGAATGTTGAATATCGGCCCCCACTCTCTTCTGGCTTGTAGAGTTTCTGCTGAGAGATCAGCTGTTAGTCTGATGGGCTTCCCTTTGTGGGTAACCCGACCTTTCTCTCTGGCTGCCCTTAACATTTTTTCCTTCATTTCAACTTTGGTGAATCTGACAATTATGTGTCTTGGAGTTGCCCTTCTCGAGGAGTATCTTTGTGGCGTTCTCTGTATTTCCTGAATCTGAATGCTGGCCTGCCTTGCTAGATTGGGGAAGTTCTCCTGGATAATATCTTGCAGAGTGTTTTCCAACTTGGTTCCATTCTCCCCATCATTTTCAGGTACACCAATCAGACGTAGGTTTGGTCTTTTCACATAGTCCCAAATTTCTCGGAGGCTTTGTTCATTTCTTTTTATTCTTTTTTCTCTAAACTTCCCTTCTCTCTTCATTTCATTCATTTCATCTTCCATCAGCGATACCCTTTCTTCCAGTTGATCGCATCTGCTACTGAGGCTTCTGCAATCTTCGCGTAGTTCTCGAAACTTGGCTTTCAGCTCCATCAGCTCCTTTAAGCCCTTCTCTCCATTGGTTATTCTAGTTATCCATTCTTCTAATATTTTTTCAAAGTTTTTAACTTCTTTGCTATTGTTTTGAATTTCCTCTCGTAGCTCAGAGTAGTTTGATCGTCTGAAGCCTTCTTCTCTCATCAAAGTCATCCTCCATCCAGCTTTGTTCCGTTGCTGGTGAGGAACTGCGTTCCTTTGGAGGAGGAGAGGTGCTCTGTTTTTTAGAGTTTCCAGTTTTTTTGTTCTGTTTTTTCCCCATCTTTGTGGTTTTATCTACTTTTTGTCTTTGATGATGGAGATGTACAGATGGGTTTTTGGTGTGGATGTCCTTTCTGTTTGTTAGTTTTCCTTCTACCAGACAGGACCCTCAGCTGCAGGTCTGTTGGAGTTTACTAGAGGTCCACTCCAGACCCTGTTTGGCTGGGTGTCAGCAGCGGTGGCTGCAGAACAGCGGATTTTCGTGAGACCACAAATTCAGCTGTCTGATAGTTCGTCTGAAAGTTTTGTCTCAGAGGAGTACCCAGTTGAATGAGGTGTCAGTCTGTCCCTACTGGGGGGGTGCCTCCCAGTTAGGCTGCTCAGGGGTGAGGGACCCACTTTAGGAGGCAGTCTGTCCGTTCTCAGATCTCCAGCTGCGTGCTGGGAGAACCACTACTCTCTTCAAAGCTGTCAGTCAGACAGGGACCTTTAAGTCTGTGGAGGTTCTTGCTGAGTTTTCGTTTGTCTGTGCCCTGCCCCCAGAGGTGGAGCCTATAGAGGCAGGCAGGCCTCCTTGAGCTGTGGTGGGCTCCACCCAGTTCGAGCTTCCTGGCTGCTTTGTTTACCTAAGCAAGCCTGGGCAATGGCGGGCGCCCCTCCCCCAGCCTCGCTGCAGCCTTGCAGCTTGATCTCAGACTGCTGTGCTAGCAATCAGCGAGACTCCGTGGGCACAGGACCCTCCGAGCCAGGTGCGGGACACAATCTCCTAGTGTGCCGTTTTCCAGGCCCGTTGGAAAAGCGCAGTATTGGGGTGGGACTGACCCGATATTCCAGGTGCCGTCTGTTTCCCCTTTCTTTGACTAGGAAAGGGAACTCCCTGACCCCTTGCGCTTCCCGAGTGAGGTAATGCCTCGCCCTGCTTCGGCTCGCGCACAGTGCGCTTCACCGACTGTCCTGCACCCACTGTTAGGCACTCCCTAGTGAGATGAAACCGGTACCTCAAGCAGAAATGCAGAAATCATCCGTCTTCTGTGTCGCTGGGGCTGGGAGCTGGAGACCGGAGCTGTTCCTATTCGGCCATCTTGGCTCCACCCCCTTTCAGGATGAGTTCTAAACAACTTCCCATTTTGTATGAATGAATGAACAAAAAAAGGAATGAACCTGAACTTTGTTCAATTATATACAATTAATCAGTAGAAAAATTGTTACATAGATATGCCTTTTGCACTAAGATTAAACTCATCTATTCACTAGCAACACAATATTACTGGTATAAATAGACTACTCAAAATTCTGTACTGCCAACCAACAAATATATTGAGTCTTGCTGCAAGCTTAGCCAAGCATATTAGGAATACAGAAAATTTATCAGTAATGGTTCTTCACTCGGCATTTATAGAAGAAATTCTTGAAAAGGCAAAAATTCAACTGTTAGAAACAATTATAGCATAATAAAGAGGCTTTAGAGCATATTTTAAAATAATTTAAATATATGCATTAAAAGCTACTCTTTCAGAAAAATGTGATTACACTTATCTTTCACATAGATGTATGGGTATGAAAACTAGGTTGCCCCTTGTTTATTGGGCTAACCTTGCTCCTTTAGATAATTACTAAAGTATATTATTTATTTATATTCATTTTCTCTAATGATGTACAGCATATTCTCTGTGTTAGTATATCTCGCATCTAAACAAATTAAGCATGGGTGGGCACGGTGGCTCGCATCTGTTATCTCAGCTCTTTAGAAGGCTAAAGTGGGCAGATCACTTGAGCCCACGAGTTTGAGACCAGCCTGGGCAACAGGGCAAAACCTTGTCTCCACAAAAAATATAAAAATTAGACAGGTGTGGTGGTGCGTGCCTGTAGTTCCAGACAGCTACTTGGGAGGTTGAGCTGCATCACCTGAGTCTGGGGATGGTGAGGCTGCAGTGAGCTGTGATCACGCCACTGCTCTCCAGCCTGGACAATAAGAGTGAGACCCTGTCTCAAAAAAAAAAAAAAAAAAAGTTAACTCCAAGCCATGAAGAAACCTTGGCCCATTATTTATTTTTTCCATTTCTTCATCACATTTGAGCTTTCATCACTGATGATCGCAGTCATTTTTCCGTTCTTTGGTTGCAGAACAATATACGATTTATGTGCTCCTTCAAGACTGATATAATAACTGACTGCCATTAACACGTACTTTTTCAAGGGCTGACCATCTGATCTATATATTATTTAAGTTCTTTCCTTTGTCTCTTGGGCTGCTCAACTTTAATGCAATTTATTTTCCTGTCTGTAATTTTAAGACATTTCAGGCTGGGCCCTGTGGCTCACACCTTCTAATCTCAGCACTTTGGGAGGCTGAGGTGGGAGGGCTGCTTGAGCCCAGGAGGTTGAGGCTGCAGTGAGTCCTGATCATGCCACTGCACTCCAGCCTGGGCAACAGAGTAAGACTCTATCTCAAAAAAATTAAAAAGAAGAAATTCGAGCATACAGAGAAGTAAAACAGAAATAATGAACACTGTGTGTAGATATCTTTCTCCTGAATTCAACAAATGTTAACACTTTGCTATATTCATTTCACAACTTTTTAAAACAGAAATATCAATCTTAAATTCAGCTGGGAAAAAAAAAACAAAAAAACTTTAGATAAATGAAAATTCCCTCAGCTGGAGCTCAGAACATCAGCCTCCATTCTGCACATCCATATCTTTCAGGACTGTTTCCTACATGTATAAACTACCCCACTACAACCCACGGTGATTCCTTTTTTCTCTAAGCCCTACCCACTTGATTATCTAATATAGGCAAAATTTTTTTTTTTTTCCTGTGATAATTTCTTCTATCCTGAGCTTAAAGTGGACTATGAGTAGTTAGCACCCTGATCACACCCAGCTCTATGCCCTAATTCTGTATTGGCTGTTTGCTGCCTTTGTCTTGAGACTTAAGGTGAAAACCATCTTAGCTGAGGTGAAGGGCAGTGAAAAGTATAGCACAGTACCGAATGAGAAGTGCATAGAAATATGAATTGATAAAAAAAAACGATCTCTCCATAACTATACAAGCTTCAGTTAAATTAACAGCTGTAGCCTTAGTTTTACTAATGATTGTATTTGGATGTTAGTCTGTAAAAGAATTCACCTCCCATAGGAACAATGTTATAAGATGATTAAGTCTCCTCATTTCCCAGCCCTAAACTAGTAGGGGTGCTTTTAATGATCCAAGACTGGGATCTGGGAAGGTCAGCAAGGAGAAAGTGACAGAGATCAAGTTCAGAAGTCCTTGAATCCAGAGTTGATGAAGGGCTGGGAAGCGAAGCACAGGGGTTCTGGGAGTCTAAGAAGTCAAATGACACTGTGGGGATCAGCAATCACTATGAAGTTTATCCTTTACTGTGCCTTTCTGCCTCACACTAACCCTTCCTATAACTTGTTACCTGCAGCTATGTACTCTGCCTTTGCAGGTGGATGAGAAAGTGGGGGCTCCTTCCCTCAACTCAGCCTTGCATTGCTGGAATAAAAAGCCTGAGTTCCCAAAGGTAGATATGTGGGCAGTCTCTGCAATGGGAGCAGTGCAAAGTGGAGAGGTAGGGAAAGAGCTTTGTAAACTGAAGCTCTGGAAGTCAGAAACCTCTCACGTTCAGCTTCTCTGATTACACAGCTCATCTTTCCTCCTCATCTAGACTTGATGTCCCACTATCAGAGACTATGAACACATAAAACTTGATTCAAATATTTTAGGAAATAACACTACGCAAACAAATAATTCAAAAAATGTTAGACTTGAATTAGCTTTAAGAGCATGAGCAGTCCCTCTCCATCTCTCACTGTTTACATTAGGAGAACACAGATGCTCAGCCAACACGGTTTGCCTAAGGTGAGAATTAAAGACAGAGCTGAGGCTTGAATTAAGAGTCTCCAGAAACCCAGTCTCAAAGACAGTTTCCTCCTCTATTAAATGTCCACCTCTGTACCCTTGTGCCAGGACCAGGGCTAAGCATGAGGCACATACTCAATATAAATGGGCCAACAGACTTTTCTAAATGTAATCTAGGAGCTTTGAAGCACTATTCAAATATACCTCTTTTTTACTAAGATAGTTAGCAAGCAAATATCTTCAAGCGGCTTTTAATCAAGCTTTTAGTACTGTTTATTACCCTCCCTTCTCAAACTAACTTAAAATCACCTTAATTCCACACTCACTGCATCATACTCAAAAGCATAGCTAATTTTCTGGGTTTTTTTAACTTTTTTTTTTGCCTCATGCTGTGCTAATTTAACCTCATCTTGGTAAACAAGAAAATGGTTCTAGTTTGACAGACTCTAGCTGCAGCAACTGCAGCTGGCCTATATGCAAACCAATTTTGTTCATTCTTTATCCTGGCAGGGAGCCCTGCCCTAGAATTGTTTTAGGGCTAATCAGCATTAAACCTGCGTCAGAAATGTTGCTGAAAGCAGCCCTAGAGCAAGACCACAGCAACAAGGCTCTTCAGGAAAGGGATGAAGACAAACGCAGCAGCTGTGTAAAAATCTATGGGAAGACTTTTGTTCATGAGAGTAAAAGTGGGGCCTAGCTTCTTTTCTGTGCTTTAGCACTTATCCTGTGGAAATGACTTCGAAAGGAGATACGGAAGAAAAATGATGTACCAAATTTGCTCTATTTCTTTCTTTCTGGGTGCTTGGTGATTAGCCAGAAAATGTTACTAACTTCAGATGGTAGCAAATGGTAAAGAAATTAAATTTGCATCCTTTGCTACTCTCTGAAGTTGAAAACACTGCATGAGTCGTCTTTGGATATCCTTGTGAGTTAGCATGATTTTCTATAGGATGAACCTGAGGTACAAGAAACAGATATGCATAACAACACCTTCAGTAGATATAAACAACTCTGTCTAAAAACTTTGTTAATGGATAAATTCCTCAACAAATGATTAAATATTGGAGTGGTTTTCTTTCTACTCATCTGCTGGATTCAGTCTACACCTTTCAGTGTATCACATTCATTTTACATTAGAATTTGAATCTATTAGCAATCTAATACATTGTTAGTTAACTTTCACAAGTACTCACAAAAGAAGGCCACTAGGCTTCCCTAAATGCCACCAGATCTGTGGGGCTCACACAGAAGTCAAAAAAGGACAGTCCATTTTTGTCTGATCACTGTAGTTCTTGAACATATGGTTGCTTTCGCGTCTGCTCACTTAACTCTCATTAAATGACTAGTAAGTCAGTAACTGCAACAGATAAGCATGCTTCAGATTGAGTTTTTTTATAACAGCTTTATTGAACTATACTGCACATACCCTAACACTCACCCTTTTAAAGTATACAATTCAGTGGTTTTAGTATATAGTATATATAGTATATATAGAGTTGTGTGAGTATCACTACTATCTAATTTTAGAACATTTTCATCACCCCAAAAAGAAACCCTGCACCTCACCTTAGCAGAGAGACTTTTTGATATGGCAGCCATCCCTGTTTGCTAGGTGTGTTTGTTACCTGTACAGGCATTTCTTGGCCTGTGTCAACTGGAACACGGCAAAAAAATTTTATAGTGTTTAGACAATAAATGAAAACCCTCATAAAATGTTTTTCAAATAAGCTTTTTCTCTAGTCCAATCCTATCCATGTACCAGCTTGAAGACTTTCATTCTAAGAAATAATTTATTTGCAGAAGAGTTAATAAACACTATCCAACTTACAGATTTCAAAATGAATTGTGATAACATCTACAAAAATCAGTTTCCTGTAGATACTCTGCGTTGAAGTTCTTACTAATCAACTATAGGGTGCTATAGAATTTTTTAACCTTGTTTCCAAAATATGGGAAGACAATTTTGCATTATTGCAGTTTCCAGGCACTTATAATGAATTAAAATGAAACAGTTGTTAATCACATGCAGCAAATCTCTAGCTAGTATAGAAGTTAGGCAGCTAGCATAGAAACTAGGCAGATAATGGAACTGAAATAAACTTGGTAAGCAAAGAAAGTAAAAGATAATGTGAGCCATATATATAATTTAAATTTTTCTAGTAGCTTTTTTTTTTTTTTTTTTTTTTGAGAAAGAGCCTCGCTCTGTCATCCAGGCTGGAGTACAGTGGTGCAATCTCAGCTCACTGCAACCTCCGCCTCCTGGGTTCAAGCGATTCTCCTGCCTCAGCCTCCCGACTAGCTGGGACTACAGGTGTGTGCCACCACGCCCGGCTAATTTTTGGTATTTTTAATAGAGACAGGGTTTCACTGTGTTAGCCAGGATGGTCGCGATCTCCTGACCTCATGATCCACCCACCTCGGCCTCCCAAAGTGCTAGGATTACAGGGGTAGCTACATTTTAAAAATAGTTTATTTATTTATTTTTTTGAGACGGGAGTCTCGCTCTGTTGCCCAGGCTAGAATGCAGTGGTACGATCTCGGCTCACTGCAACCTCCGCCTCCCGGGTTCAAGCAATTCTCCTGCCTCAGCCTCCTGAGTAGCTGGGATTACAGGCGCCCATCACCACGCCCAGCTAATTTTTGTATTTTTAGTAGAGACAGGGTTTCACCATGTTGGTCAGGCTGGTCTCGAACCCCTGACCTTGTGATCCACCCGCCTCGGCCTCCCAAAGTGCTGGGATTACAGGCATGAGCCACCACGCCCGGCTTAAAAATAGTTAAAAACAACAACAACAACCAGGAAAAATTCATTATAACAATAAATTTTACTTCTTGTATCCAAAATATTGCTCCAACATGTAATAAATATACAAAAACGTTAGTGAGATATTAAATCTTTGAAATCCAGTGAGTATTTTACATCTATAGCTCATCTCATTTTGAACTAGTCAAGTTTAAAATACTCAAGTCACATGTGGCTAAGTGGCTCCCATATCAAGCAGCACAGCCTTAGATCATTAAAGTTAGTTTTTTGTTTTGTTTTGTGTTGTTTTTTCAATTCATCGTAAGGGATTGCCTGGCTATAAGGATGCCAAGGGAAATAATGCTAATTGAATAAAAGAGGCGTCAAAAACAATAGAAAAGGTTATATCAATGTTATGTACAGTAAGTTCAGAGATAAGGCATTAGAATTCCACTGTACATTCTGTGGGGTGTGCAGATATCAGACATTCACTTTAGTACAAAAACAACTTTTTGTTTTTTAATATTTAGAGACAGGGTCTCACTATGCTGCTCTGGCTGCACTCGAACTCCCAAGTTCAAGTGATCCACCTGCCTCAGCCTCCAGAGTAGCTTGGGAATACAGGCACACACCACTGCACCTGGCTATTCTACCAATATTTATTTTTGTAGACTGAACTGTACAGGGTTAAGTAAAATTATAATTAAAAAATCAGTGATTGCATTTCAATTAAATTTAAGAAACAGTTTCATTTTTGTTAGTCTGTCCTACACAAGATGCCTACATAAAACAGAAATGTGTGTGGGTTTTTTTAGTGGCTTTTCTACTCCTGCCTATCTACCATCAGTAAACACCACCACCATCCGTCCAAACTATTAAACCAAGGAATGATTCTTGCTTCCTTCTGCTTCCCCTAGCCATTTAAGTAATTGCCTGTAATGCTAAGTTCCTCTCCATCCCCATGCCTTAGTTTAGGTACACTTCATCTCTTGTCCAGAGTACTTCAGTAGCCTCCTACCTGGTCTCCCTATCGACCAGACTCCACACTATTGCCAAAATCATCTTCTTAATATGCTAATCTGATCATTATAATCCCCTGCATAAAATCTTTCAGTGGCTCTTTATGGCTGGATAAAAATTCCTTAGCTTGTAATATAAATTTATATTTGGCCCTTGGCTGCCTCTTCAATTCTATTTACCACCCTTCCTCTTCTCTCATGTTAGCTATAGTAATTTATTTGCTGTCATATCCTCACCCCTTTCTGCTTTTACAAATGTTTTCCCTCAGTTTAAGACATCCCCCCTCAATCCTTGCCCACTTAGCAAACATCTGCTCCTGATGCAGAGTTACATTCTCAGTGAAACTTTCCCCATCTCCCACTAGGAAAAGTTAGATAAACACCTCTAAACGCTGATTTACAGCATCTACCACATTGTGCGGTAGAAAAGGCTGAGTCAATTACCTTTGGAAATTTCTTAGGAAAGCATGGCCATTATCAGGAACTAAAATTTGCTGTACTCTGCAGTCCTAAATTCATGTACCTCCCTTTGAAAGCTGGGCTGATCCCAATCTCATAGGTGAGGGAAATATCAAAGAGGTTCTAACTAGTTCAAAATTTTAAAACGATTAAAATTGCTATTATTATTATTATTTTGAGACAAGGTCTCCCTCTATCACCCTGGCTGAAGAGCAGTGGCACGATCTAGCTCACTGCAACCTCTGCCTCCTGGGCTCAAGCCATCCTCCCCAGTTCAGGCTCCCAAGTAGTTGGGACTACAGGCACACATCAACATGCCCGGCTAATTTTGTATTTTTTGTCGAGATGAGGTTTCACCATGTTACCCTGGCTGGTCTCGTTACTCGTGAGCTCAAGCGACACATCTGCCCTGGCCTCACCCTGGGATTACAGGTGAGCCACTGCACACGGCCTTTTTTAATCTCTAACTCTCCAATAACTTACTGCACTTGTCCAGTTCTTACCTGATCCCAGTAAAGTATCCAAGACAAAAACATCTAAATACCTTTCCTTTTTTAGGCAGGAGGGAGTGGGGCTTACATGCAGGCTTTGACTTCCAGTTTTATTGAGGGTGGGTTCATCCCTTAGAACAACTTTTTTGTTGTTCTCAGACCTAGAGTGGTGCTGTGAAACTCCCAAGTCTTGGGTTATAGGGGACCAATATGGGAGATTCCCCGAGGATGTTGGCATCCCCAGAATAGGAGTGAAGGTGAGATAAACGTGCCTTTTTTTTTTTTTTTTAAAAGAAAAAGCCTCACTCTGTCACCCAGGCTGGAGTGCAGTGGGTTGATCTCGGCTCACTGTAGCCTCCGCCTCCCAGGTTCAAGCGATCATCCCACTTGAACCTCCCAAGAAACTGAGATTACCGGCATGCACCACCCACACCTCTGGCTAATTTTTGTATTTTTAGTAGAGATGGGGGTTTGCCGTGTTGGCCAGGCTGGTCTCAAACTCCTGGCCTCAAGTGATCCACCTGTCTTGGCCTTCCAAAGTGCTGGGATTACAGGTGTGAGCCACCACACCTGGCCTATTCTTCCAATTTTGGAAGATTTAGGTGGCTGGCAGGAGACAAGACTGAGATTGTTTAGGCCATCCTGTTGCTGACACAATCCTGGCACTTAAGCGGGAATGCAGTGGCCTAAGTGTAAGGCAACATATCTCTCATACCATTTCACCAAAACAAAACAAAAAACAACATTTCTGAGTGAATGTCTGGCCATCTTATTAGTATCTTATTAATCTGTTTTGACATTATCCTAAAAATATGCTTCTCCTCAAAAAAAAAAATGAGTTGTACAACACTGTGAATGTATTAAATGCCATTAAATTGTACACTTCAGAATGGTTAACTTTATGTTATATAAATTTTGCCTCAATTTTTAAAAATGAAAAAAAGAGTATATGACAAGAAAGATTACTACAGGATTACCAAAGCCATTATATTTTCCCTCATTTGTATGTACATGACACACTGGTTCTATAATGTTTCCCAAGAATAGATCTTGAATCCTAAGACTGCTGTGATGGGGCTCTGAGAGAAGAGATTATAATGTCAGAATACTTAGTTCCTAAGATGTGATTAAGCTTATTTTGTTCATCACTAAAGTGGCATCATAGCATTCTTTCTACCATATTAAAGTAAATGAGTCCTAATTAACATCTGTAATAGCTCAGTGGGCCTCTTTGTCTTTTAAGTGAAAACTACTGAGCCCTTTTTTTTTGGATCATGTCATAGAAACATTGGTGGCACAATCCAAGTGGTTAGGAATCAATTAATGCATGGAATAAAAAAAGAGTTGAAAAGACAGTAGTAAACATAGGACTAATTTATGAATTATATTTTTAATGAAATTACCTTTTATTAGGAAACTCTAAGAGGTCTATTTCTCTCCTTTTGAATTTGGGCTTGCCTTGTGACCAGCAGAATATGGCAGAAATGTTACTGTGACAGTCCTAGGTCCAGCCCTTAAGAGAGTCCTGGCAGCTCCTGTTGTTGCTATCTTAGAATTCATTTAAGAAGCCTGGTTGGGACGGGCATGGTGGCTCACACCTGTAATCCCAACACTTTGGGAGGCTGAGGTGGGCAAATCACCTGAGGTCAGGAGTTCGAGACCAGCCTGGCCAACATGGTGAAACCCCATCTCCACCAAAAATACAAAAATTAGCCGGGCGTGATGGCATGTGCCTGTAATCCCAGCTACTTGGGAGGCTGAGGGAGGAGAATCGCTTGAACCTGGAAGGCAGGGGTTGCAGGGATCCGAGACTGCGCCATTGCACTCCAGCCTCGGCAACAGAGCAAGACTCCATTTAAAAAAAAAACAGAAGCCTGGGCTGGGCGCAGTGGTTCACACCTGTAATCCCAGCACCTTGGGAGGTGGAGGCGGGCAGATCACGAGGTCAGGAGTTCGAGACCAGCCTGGCCAACATGGTGAAACCCCATCTCTACTAAATACACAAAAAATTAGCTGGGCGTGGTGGCACGTGCCTGTAATCCCAGCTACTCGGGAGGCTGAGGCAGGAGAATCACTTGAACCCAGGAGGCAGAGGTTGCAGTAAGCCGAGATTGTGTCATTGCACTCCAGCCTGGGTGACAGGGCGAGACTCCATCTCAAAAAAAAAAAGAAAAAAAAATATATATATATACACACACAGAAGCCTGGGCTAACCTAGAAGAAGAATGACATGCAGAAGTGGGGAGAGGCCTGCCTGGGCCCCAGACTTTAGTCACCCAAGTCAAATGACAGAAGATATTGTGAAAATCCAGACGCATTAGTTACCCCAGCCAACACCATGTGAAGCAGAACGTCACGCGAATTAGCATTTGATAAATCAGAATTTTAAGAAATAGTATCTCACTGGTGATTTAAGCCACTGTTTGGAGTAGTCTGTTAAACCTTAATAGATAACTCATTTAAACCTCAATAGATAACAAATTTCTTAACAATTTTCGTGTAGACCCACAGATTTAGAATTAGAATTGTATCTCTGCTAGTAATAAACTGACCATCACTTTGATCCCCAAAGAATCTTTTTTTTTTTTTCTGAGACGGAGTCTCGTTCTGTGCCCCAGGCTGGAGTGCAGTGGCACAATCTCAGCTCACTGCAACCTCCGCCTCTTGGGTTCAAGCGATTCTCCTGTCTCAGCTTGCTGAGTAGCTGGGATTACAGGTGCATTGCTGCCACGTCCGGCTAATTTATTTTTTATTTTAGTAGAGATGGGGTTTCACCGTGTCGCCCAGGCTGGTCTCAAACTCCTGAGCTCAGTCATTCCACATGCCTCGGCCTCCCAAAGTGCTAGGATTACAGGCGTGAGCCACCACACCCGGCCAAACTTTTTCATTTTTGTCAGCCTAGTCATATTATTGAATTATACTGAGCTTGTAGTCAATTAATTCATTTTAAAGCCAATATATAACTACATGCCAAGTATATACTAGGAACTAGAAATACAATGACAGTATACTGCTGCCCTCAAAGACTATGAAATTCCATGACGAAGACAAGTAAACAATTAGAATAGTGAAATAAGTTTTCTAAAAGAGGCATCTACGGTGTGATGAGAGAACATAGCAGAAAAGTACTTAACCTGGAATATATAGAAGGTTTCCTAACCAATCCCCCACCAACAACATGGACTGAACAACTGCTTTGTTTCCCTTATAATACATAATAGCTGGTGTCCACAGTGGACCAAATGCTCATGGCCAGTGCACTTCTCCTTCCTCTACTTGAATTTGCTTACCAAGAGCCACTCCTAACCTGTTTAAGCAGTTGTGTATGATACTGAACTCATAACTCAATTAATTCTAAGTAAACCTATGAGGCTGGATGTGGTGGCTCCTGCCTATAATCCCAGCACTTTGGGAGGCCAAGGTGGGGTTTTTGTAAGAAAGACCACAAAATATCAGTCAGTAAATCCTTATTCAAAGTGATGCAGGGTTCACAAGTCCCACCTCCTACCCCAAAAGGAAAAAGCCTTGGTCCTAAAACAAAAGGTTGATGAAAACATACATACATGGTAAGACAGTATGTTTAAAATGTGCATAAGAGCTTTTCTTTATGGTTCATCAGGCTTTTCATCAGTTGGTATGGACTACAGTGGAAAAATGGACTTCAACTGCAACAGTCTCAGAAGAGACCAGGCCTATGTGGTGGCTCATGCCTATAATCTCAGCACTTTGGGAGGACGAGGAGAGAGGATTACTTGAGGCCAGGAGCTGGAGACCAGCCTGGGCAACATGGTTAAACCCAGTCTCTACTAAAAATACAAAAATTAGCTGGATGTGGTGCACACGCCTGTAGTCCCAGCTACTTGGGGGGCTGAGGAAGGAGAATCGCTTGAACCTGGGAGGCGGAGGTTGCAGTGACCCGAGACTGTGCCACTGCACTCCAGCCTGGGCAACAGAGTGAGACTCTGTCTCAAAAATAAATAAATAAAACTGAAAATAAATAAAACATATCTAAAAAGACAGAAGCTAAAATGGGCTATGACCAAATCCAATAAAATCATCAATAGCATAAACAAAGTAGACCCGGATTTGTTTACCAAATGATAAAAGGCTGGGATAAAGGCAGCCTTTAACGAGGCAGGCTTTTTTTTTTTTTTTTTTTTTTGAAACAGAGTCTTGCTCTATTGCCCAGGTTGGAGTGCAGAGGTGCAATCTTGGCTCACTGCAACCTCCCAGTTCAAGCGATTCTCCTGCCTCAGCCTACCCCCCACCAATCTCCCCAACCCCTCCACATCCATAGCTGGGACTACAGGTGCACACCACCACACCTGGCTAGTTTTTGTATTTTTAGTAGAGATGGGGTTTCACCATGTTGGCAAGGCTGGTCTCAAACTCCTGACCTCAAGTAATACACCTGCCTCAGCCTCCCAAAGTACTGGCATTACAAGAATGAGCCACGACGCTGGGCCATAAGACAGGTTTTTACTGGTACAAAATCATCCTCCCTATAAAATAAGCTCTATGAAAAGCAAGAACTTTGTCTCTTTTTGCTCACTGATCTGCCCCTCTCACTAACAGGGCCTAGAAGGCCTGGAATAAAGAAAGGCCCTCAATAATTATTTAAAAGTTGAAAGAATCAATTGAATGAGCTAGCCACGATACTCTGTGACATTTACAAAAGAAGGAATATCCTTGAAATTTAAGAAAAAACAAAAACAAAAACAAAGAAAAAGAAAAAAAAGAAATTTGAGCAAGGTAAGCTTAGGATAAGCAGAGGACAGTGTGACTTGACACATCAACTTAGAGACCCAGTTTTCTATAGTCCTCTTAACTCCCACCATCTGAGAGCCCTACTCTCTCTTTTACTGATTCTCTCACCATTTCTCAGGCCTTTGTCCCGGTTCTCTTGCTCCCTTCCATGCTCCTTTCTTCACCTACTAAAATTATACGCCTCAAGAGAACATACACAAATGACCAATAGGCATATGAAAAGATGCAACATCATTAGTCATTAGGGAAATACAAATCGAAACCACAGTGAAATACCACTTCACACCCACTTGCATGACCAAAATAGAAAAGACAGACATTAACACATGTTGGCTTAGATGTAAAGAAATTGGAACCCTCATCCATTGCTGGTGGAAATGTAAAATAATAACTGCTTTGAAAAAGTCTGCTAATTCTTCAAGTAGTTAAACATAGTATATACCCAACATCAATGAAAACACGTTTGTCCATGCAAAAATCTGAATGTTCATAGCAGCATTATTCATAATAGCCCGAAAGTAGAAACAACCTAAATCTATGAATGAAAAACGAAAATATACTTCTATAAAATAGAATATCTGGCCATAAATAGGAATGTAGTACTGATAGGTGCTACAATGTGGATGAATCTTGAAAATATTATGCAAAGTGAAAGATGTCAGACACATACTGTACAATTCTATTTATATGAAATACCAGAATAGGCAAATTTACAGAGATATAAAGAATATGTGTTGCCAGGAGCTGAGTGAAGGACAGAATGGGGAGTGAACACAGGTATGGTGTTTCTTTTGTGGCTGATGAAGATGTTCTAAAATTTATTGTGGGACGGTTACACAACTCTGTGAATATATGCACAGCAACTGAATTGTTTGCTTTAAATGGTGCATTTGATATGCATACGTTAATAATATCTCAATAAAGCCATTTCAAAAAATTCTATGAGGTCAGGCACGGTGGCTCACACTATCATCCCAGCACTTTGAGAGGCCGAGATGGGTGGATTGGCTTGAGCTGAGGAGCTCATGACCAGCCTGGGCAGCATGGAGAAACCCCTTCTCTACAGAAAAATATAAAAATTAGCCAGGTGTGGTAGCAAGTGCCTGTGGTCCCAGCTACTCCAGAGGCTAAGGTGGGAGAATCGCTTAAGCCCAGGAGGCGGAGGTTGCAGTGAGCTGAGATTGCACCATTGCACTCCAGTCTGGGCAGTGGAAGTGAAACCCTGTCTCGAATAAATTTTTTAAAAAATTCTATTAATACTTTAAGGGCAAGTTTAAATGTGATCTTCTCCCTATTTCTCAGCTCACCCAGTTAACATTAATAATTTCCTCTGTGCTATCAAACCAGTTGTTATTACAGTCTGTTAGTTATATATTACCTATATTAGAACCCAGGCTAGTAAAAAACTTATTCAAATTTCTTTACATCCCCCTGCACAAGGCAGAATTCGATACAGTTCATTACACGGGTAAGTACCTAACATGTCTTTCTTTACTACAGAAATAATTACATTTACCCATTAAAATGTCACAAACAGTTAATGGTTATGCTAAGATTCACCTCAAATGACAACATGAAAGGATTGGGAAGCTCTCACGGCAGAAGAGAAGAAACTAGATAAACTCTGCATTTGACCCAGAAAACATGTCAAATCCTATGATCTTGTCTAAAGTTCAACAGTGCCCTGTGGCTATATATTCTAGTGCTAAGTTTTACAACCTTTCTTTCCTTTAGAAATATTCACATGATGTGAATGCTGAGGCATAAATAAATAAAAGAAATATTCACTTGAGCAAATAATCCACGAGAATCTTTTAAGAAGTAGTCTCTGCACAGATTAGGGGAGACTAAAGAGACATAATTAAATGCAATGTGGTATCCTGGATTGGACAGTGAAACAGAAAAAGGGTATTAGTGGAAAAATTCGTGAAATCCAAATGAAGCCTGGAGTTTAGTTAATAGTATTATTCCAACGTTAATTTCTTAGTTTTGATCAATGTACCATGGTTATGTGAAATGTTAACATTTGGAGAAACTGGGTGAAGGGTAAACAGGAATTCTACACCGTCTTTGGAACTCTTCCGCAAATCCAAAGTTATTTCAAAATACAGTTGTGACTCTACTGTGAATTAAGGCAAAGAAGGCTATATTCATCCAAAGTATTTTCATATTCATCCATTTAACAAATTATTTTGTGCCTGCTATGAACATAACATCATGGGATGACTCTGGGAACAAAACAAAGATTCCTGCCACCATGGTGCTTATAGTTCAGTAGGGAAAGCAGGCAATAAACAATAAACATAATAAATAAGTTACACGGTATGAGAGAGGGTGATATGGAAAAACACGACAGTAAAGCAGCATTGAGGGATCAGCAGTGGGAAGCAGGTGGAGAATCACAATTTTAAAAATAGTCATCTGGAAAGGACTCACTAACACAGGGCACTTAGGCAGACATGAAGGAGGTGAGACAGTGAGCCAAAAGATCCATGGGGGGAAGAGCTTTCCAAGCAACCAGAACAGCTAAAGCAAAGATCATAAGACAAGAGCATGCTCAGATTGTCTGGAAAATAGCAAGACAAAAGCAATATAATGAGTGAAGAGGAGAGAAAGCTCCAGAGGTTACAGGTGGCCAGATCATATGAGGGATCTGGCTTTTCCTCTGAACAAATGGGAGGCCACTGGAGACTTTCAAACAGAGGAATGCTGTGCTTTGACTTAATGCTTTAAAAGAATCACTCCAGGCTGGGCGCAGTGGCTCACGCCTATAATGCCAGCACTTTGTGAGGCTGAGGCGGGTGGATCATGAGGTCAGGAGTTCAAGATCAGCCTGGCCAACATGGTGAAACGCTGTCTCTACTAAAAATACAAAAATTAGCTGGGCATGGTGGCCCGCACCTGTAATCCCAGCTACTTGGGAGGCTGAAGCAGGAGAACTGCTTGAACCCGGGAGGCGGAGGCTGCAGTGAGCTGAGATCATGCCACTACACTCTAGTCTGGGTGACAGAGCAAGACTCCATTTGGGAAAAAAAAAATCACTCTGGCAGCTGTATTAATAATAGGCTTTATGCAACATCACCTATATCGTATTCTTGGAAAAAACGTTTAATGTGAATCTAATTCTGAGGAAACAATCAGGCAATTCCACAACGTGGGATAGTCTGCAAGACAATATTCCTAGACTCATTAAATTAAAAACAGTCAGTGTCAAGAAAAACAAAACACGTGAGGGGGATTATTTTAGATTAACAAGGCCATAACAACCGAACACAATGAACAACCTTGATTGAAATCCTAAACAGGGGAATGTATTAATTTCCAATGGCTGCTGTAACAAATGACCTCAAACGATATGGCTTGAAACTTATTCTTTCACGGTTCTGGAGGCCAGAAGTCAGAAATCAGTATTACTGGTCTGAAATCAAGGTGTCAGCAAGGCCGAATTCCCTCCAGAGGGTCTAGGGGAAAATTCATTTCTTGTTTCTTCCAAGTTCTGGTTGCTATGGGCATACTTTGGCTTACAGCTGCATCACTCCAAACTCTGCCTGTCTTCACATCACTTCCTCCTGTGTGTCAAACCTCCCTTTGCCTCTCTCTACAAGGGTGCATGTGATAGCATTTAGAGCCAACCAGGATAATCTCCATATCTCAAGATCCTGAATCACATCTGTAAAGATATTTTTTTTCCAAGTAATGTAACATTCAAGTTCCAGATTCCATTTAATCTACCTAAGAGGTAAAAGTATCTCTGACCAAGGTGTAGCAGTGGAGATAATGAGATGTATTTGAATTCTGGATATATTTTGAAGGGTGAGGCAATAATACTAACAGACCAAACATGAAGTATGATAGAAAGAGGAATAAAGAAAGGCTGCAAGGCTTTTGAGAGACTGCACTGTCAACTGACAAAGGGAAGATTACATTTCTGAGGAAACAATAGGAATCCAGTTTTGAACATACTGATTTTGAGATGCCAATTCTAACTGGAGATGTTAAGACAGCAGTCAGATAAATTTAAGTCTGGATTTCAGGAGAGAGGTCTGGGCTAGAGAGGTAGATTTAGGACTCATTTGTAAAGAGCTGATATTGGATCATATTAAAGTCATGAGGGTCAGGCACGGTGGCTCATCCCTGTAATCCCAGCACTTCGGGAGGCCGAGGCAGGCGACCACCTGAGGTCAGGAGTCCAAGAGCAGCCTGGCCAACATGGCAAAACCCTATCTCTACTAAAAAAGCACAAAAATTGGCTGGGTCTGGTGGCAGGTGCCTGTAATCCCAGCTACTCAGGAAGCTAAGGTAGGGTGAATTGCTTGAACCTGGGAGGCGGAGGTTGCAGTGAGCCAAGATAGCGCCACTAAACTCCAGCTTGGGCAACAGAGTGAGACTCTGTCTCAAAAAAAAAAAAAAAAAGGCATGAGGTATTGGATGAGATAACCAAGGGAGAAAATGATGACAGCAATCTATGAAATCACAAGATGCCTGACAGGGCAGAAAAAAACTAGAGAAAATCTTATAACCTCAGCCATCCTAAGATTGGATGGACCCAGCAGTTCTCTAAGAAAACTGCATCCAAAGGAGTCTACAGCACTCAAAGATCTTGGAAGATTTTCTGGTTCCCCTCAATTTAAAAATGTATGCAGCTAATCAAATGGCAGGTCCAGGATCCCTGAGATAGGAAACTTAGAACCAATATTCCACTTAAACATTCCACAAAAGCATTCCAAGTCCTACCAAAATAATTCAACAGCCATCACTCAAGAAAATATCCTTTAGGCTGGGCACGGTGGCTCACGCCTCACTTTGGGAGACCAAGGTGGGTGGATCGCTTGAGCCCTGGAGTTCGAAACCAGCCTGGGCAACATGGTGAAACCCCATCTCTACTAAAAATACAAAAATTGGCCAGTCTCATAACCCAGTCTCAAAATAAATAAATAAAAATTTAAAAATAATTTTTTCAAAAAAGAAATCCTCTAAAAAATGCCCAAGACAAAATCACATCAGTTTTTATTAAGAATCTCTTACATTTTTAAAACATAGAGTGATAAAAACTGCTATAATTGCCATATGAATAGCCATTGCTTAAAATTCTGCATTCTCCCAAAAATGCACTTAGCACTTTTTTATTTTATTATTGCTTCCAGAAGAAAGATCCAGAAATTTTGTGTTATACAAATTAAACACTATAGCACTATAAATCAATTTTAATGAAACTGAATACAATTGGACATGTTAACTAAATGAAAACATACTAGTCACATATCTAAAGAGGAGCAACATTTTAAAAAAACAGTATATGCGGCCGGGCGCAGTGGCTCATGCCTGTAATCCCAGTACTTTGGGAGGCTGAGGCAGGCAGATCACTTGAGGTCAGGAGTTCAAGACCAGCCTGGCCAACATGCTGAAACCCTGTCTCTACATATACAACCCTGTCTCTAAAATACAAAAATTAGCTGGGCGTGGTGGCGCATGACTGTAGTCCCAGCTACTTGGGAGGCTGAGGCAGGAGAATGGCTTGAACCCAGGAGGTGGACGTTGCAGTGAGCCAAGATCATGCCATTGCACTCCAGCCTGGGTGACAGAGCAAGACTCCACCTCAAAAATAAAAATAAAAATAAAAACAATATATGAATCAGTTTCAGGATTATTTGTGAAAAGTGAAACACTGTATACAATATTTTGAATATGCAAACATTTTTCTAGAAAGAAGGTTCAAAACATTTTACTGTATTCTCAATGGGATCTATTATTCCAACATAGTTTAAAACTCTCAGGTTTGAATTAACATTACTAAAGACCTGAAAATGAAAATAAACCACAGTTGAATATGTCAGCACTAAAAAAATATTAAATTTTAAAAATAGAATACACATTTTCACACTCTTTAAAAATAATTATACTAAACAAAGAAGGAAAATTTGGCAAGTTAGAGCCATGTTCAGACATAATGAAAATTATTTAATGAAAAAAGTCTCCAAAGAATTTCCTTAACAAAATAAGTACATTTACTTCTGAAAGCTTTAAGCCTTAGAGGAACCCAAGCCTGGGATCTCAAGTTTAAGGTGCTGCTATCAAAGTTGCCAGTGAGGTAATCAGCTAAAATCTTCCTATTTCTAGTAATCAGCCAAGATTCATCTCCTATTTTACTCTAGGGATCTAAAAAGGGCTTTTAAATTATAATAAGAATGGGTAAAATTGAGAAAGGTCTGAAACACCAAAGGGAAGCAGAAACAGGCTAAGTAATTATTTTCAACACAGTTCATTATGCAGTGTTCAAAGAAATGCATGCTTTCCTGAATTAAAAAGTTCTTAATACATTTAACATTAGGCATAATGTTGACTCAAAGTCTCTTTGGCCCTACACACATTACCTAACACTTTTATATCTTACTATGAGTTAATTACTGTTCTTAGAACTAACTTTTTTTTTTCCTTTTTACTTTGAGACGGAGTCTCGCTCTGTCACCCAGGCTGGAGTGCAATGGTGCAGGCTCGGCTCACTGCAATCTCCGTCTCCTGGGTTCAAGCGATTCTCCTGCCTCAGCCTCCTGAGTAGCTGGGATTACAGGTGCATGCCACTACGCCCTGCTAAGTTTCGTACTTTTAGTAGAGACAGTGTTTCGCCATGTTGGCCAGGCTGGTCTTGAACTCCTGACCTCAAGGGATCTGCCTCAGCCTCCCAAAGTGCTGGGATTACAGGCGTGAGCCACCGTGCCCAGCCAGCACTAACTTGTATTAACTGACTTAATTTGCATATACTATGGTAAAATGATTTTTTTTTTTCCTGAGATGAACTCCTTGGACTGACAATAAGTACTACAAGTTTACTTTAGGGTTTGAGTCAGAAGTTACTGCCATAAGAAAAGCCTTTTAAGTTCTGATTCCTGGCATCATGCTATTGTGACTATAGTCAACCTAGAATTACATTCCTTCCAGAATGAATTGAAGAATCTCATTAAGTTCAAAATTCACTTAACTACTGATGGACCCTGCAACTGCCTTGATCTCTCCAGTAGAAATTGAGCTTATATCTCCATTCTACTCACTACAACAGAAAAGCTGGAACTGGCCTAAAAGTAAAATCAGAATAGAGAGATATTTGTAGGCTACTTATCTGGAGACATGAAGGTCTTCAGCCAGACCTTATAGAGAATTACTTCACTTACTCAGGTAATGTTTATGGAGCCATTTCACTGTGCTGTGTACTGGAAATATAATAGAGAATAAAAAAATACACCGGGGACAAAAAATAACAAATGCCTGCTCTCATGGAATTTCCAGTTTGGGGAGAAGACTGACATTAATCAAAGGATTGCAATTATGATTATATGGCTATAAAGTGAGATAATTCTCTGAAAGAAAGAAGCACAGTTTACTTAATGTTGATTAAAATAAAGGGGTGGCATGGAGTACTCTGGGATGTCAGAGACGTCCCTGAGTGACAGATGCCTGACCTAGGACTTAAAGAATAGTTAGTCATTAATTAGGCAAAGACTGGAGGATAGGGGGAGTAGGTAAGAAGTATTCCAAAATCAAAATAAGCCCAATGTGTCTGGAGGGCAAAGATATAGGAAGAGAGGGGAGGTTTAAGACAAGAGGGTGGGCAGGGCTTGCAAACATATTTAGGCTCATAGAGCTCAATATAATAGCAATGGAAAAATCACTGAGGTGGTTTTAAGTGGTGTAGAAGAGACCAGGCAGGGAGGGGGAAAAATTCTCATTTTAAAAAGATCATTCTGGCTTCACTATGGAGAACACAGATGGGAGAATGGTCAGAATAGACCTGTGAGAAAATTAGTGAGTTATATAGTAGTGAAATAGGGAGGTGAGAGAATGATAGAGAGAAGCGGGTAGATTTGAGACCTATATAGGAGATAAAATTGATGGTACCTGGTAAGTTAATGAGGATAAAATTAGATATGGGGGATTGGGAAAAATGAAGTATTCAGAACTTCTAAGTTTCTGGCTTTGGCAACTAGTTAGATTGAGGTACTAACTTGTTCAAAAAGGGAAGACTGGCCGGGCGCAGTGGCTCACGCTTGTAATCCCAGCATTTTGGGAGGCCGAGGCGGGCGGATCACGAGGTCAGGAGATCGAGACCACGGTGAAACCCCGTCTCTACTAAAAATACAAAAAATTAGCCGGGCGTGTTGGCGGGCACCTGTAGTCTCAGCTACTCGGAGAGGCTGAGGCAGGAGAATGGCGTGAACCCGGGAGGCGGAGCTTGCAGCGAGCCGAGATCGCGCCACTGCACTCCAGCCTGGGTGAGAGAGCCAGACTCCGTCTCAAAAAAAAAAAAAAAAAAAGGGAAGACTGGAAGAGGATCTGGTTTGAAATCAAAGACAGCGTGTTCCATCTCAGATATGTTGATGATTATTTCACTGGCTGAATATTTTGTACAATGAGAGAAAAGGTTACCGTGGGACCAGAAGGCCTAGGATCAAGTTCTGGGTTCAGACATTACAAACAGGACTCTGATTTTAACAGGTCACAATTTGTAGGCATCGGTTTTCTGAGGCTTATTTCACTGACTTGGACTCTACATCGCCTGCAGTTCCTTCCTAAGCTGTGGAGACTACGAGCTTGCACAAGTCATTGGATAATCATCCTTCTGATCTGATTAAAGAAATTACATGTAAATAACCTCACATTAAATATTGTGAGCTATTAAATATTGTTAAAATACGAATGCTTAAATTTGCCCTCCTATTACAGTAGGCTTTCCAAATCCACAGTTCTGCATCTGAAGATATGACCAACTGTGGACTGAAAATATTTGAAGAAAAAAAAAAAAACAATTTAAAAAGCCAATACAACTACAAAAAATACAACAAATAAAAAAATACACTACATGCTATTTACATGGCATTTACATTGTATTAGCTATTATAAGTAATCTAGAAATGATTTTTGTTGTTAAAACTTATACTTTGGCACATGTATACATATGTAACAAACCTGCACGTTGTGCACATGTACCCTAAAACTTAAAGTATAATAATAAAATTAAAAATAATAAATAAAATAAACTTATACTTTATTTTCTTGAATGTTCATATTATGCTTTCTGTCACTATCCATACTGTTTTGAAGCCTGAGCCACTTTGTGGTTTTAGCCTCAATATAATAATCATCCCCTCACTTTTAGAATTCCTTTTCCCTTATCACTTTGCTTTGTATGGTTTCTATAAAACGAAGACCTTGGAAAATCAACATTTGCTGTGAACTCAAGAGATTATATAAGCAGTGCCCAAATCAGCAGGATTAGGCAGGTGAAACCAGTTGGATAGCAGATACACTACGATCTCTTTGACCACAATGTAGTCGTATGCATGTCTAAAAGGTCATACTGATTCACCATTAGAAAAAAGATCACATGTAGGTTGACCAGGGAGGTCTATCCACAGCACTGTGTGAACTGTGGTAGGGTAGGCAGTATACAACATTCATGGATGAAACACCTCGCTAACTGCTTTCCTAAAAATTATCTATTGTCTAAAAGACAAACACCTAGGCTTTTTGGTGTTTTTTTTTTTTCTTTAACTTATGAAGATTCGAGTCACAATATGTTAGTTCTTCTGGTTTAAAATGAAAGTAACTGGCTATGGTAATGTAGAGAAGACAGATGACTGCATCAGAATATTTAAGACTTAAATTTTGAGTTACCTCACCTTATAAAAATATATATCAATATACTAAAGACTCAACAAAGATCCAGGATGTACAATAATTAAAAATACATTTCTCTTGGATCAGCACCAAAAATAATCAGTTTCTGTTCAACCTGTGTCAAGTTTTTTTCTTGTTGGTTTTCTGAAGCGGAGTCTCACTTTGTGGCTCAGGCTGGAGTGCAGTGGTGCGATCTCGGGTTACTGCAACCTCTGCCTTCCAGGTTCGAGCGATTCTCATTGCCTCAGCCTCCCAAGTAGCTGGGATTACAGACATGTGCCATGATACTCAGCTTTTTATTTTTATTTTTACTTTTATTTTGTATTTTTAGTAGAGACAGGGTTTCACCATGTTGGCCAAGCTGGTCTCGAACTCCTGACCTCAAGTGATCTGCCTGCCTCAGCCTCCCAAAGTCATGTCAAGTTTTTAGGTCTAGGCAAGTTAAAATTATTTCTGATAAAAATCATGAGCTCCACAAAAATAATTAAAGATATATCCAAACACCTTTCAAATACATTCTGATATCAGGTCAGGCATTTCACTTGAAAGAACGTAATAGTAACTACCTTACCACTGAATTTTTGTAGTAAGACGTTTTAAGTCAATTTTGTCTTATGGGAATATTTTACATCTTGCACGAAGGAGCCACTGGTACTTAGACACTTAAAATTACTAGAACCATTAAGACTGAGGTGAAGAATTTGTATAGCCTTCCACCATTACAAAGAGGTAGTGATAGATACTTGTCCTCCTGGCAATATCAAATGCCGTTTCTTCGAAGTTGTTTTTCAGCCCTGGTTTGATATAATGGTTCATCAGGAGGAGTTCTAGGTTATCTTTGCTGTCTCCTTTCCCAGCAGCAAGATGCAAAGGGGTCAAGAGGCTTTGGTTTGATTAACTGGGTGTGGCAGCGTGTGCCTATAGTCCCAGCTACTTGGGAGGCTGAGGCAGGAAGATCGCTTGAACCCGGGAGGTGGAGGTTGCAGTGAGCGCCGATGGCACCACTGCACCCCAGCCTGGGTGACAGAGCAAGACTCTGTCTCAAAAAAAAAAAAGGCTTTTGTTTGGGCACTGATATCTGCATCACGTTGAGGTAAGAAAGAAGCCACTCTGGTACCACTTGCAAGTACTGTGCAGAGGTGTCCAGCCATCCACCATCACTGCATGAACATCTGCCTCTTGTGCTATCAGCTCAGGGACCTAAGTACCCACTGTAGGCTACTCAATGAACACTAGGGATAATGATATACTCATGGCTTCCTGTCTGACCCAGCACAGTCCCAGTGGTGATAGCCACAGGGGTGACTCTGTCACCCCACTCCACCTCCAGGTGAATTAGCACAGAGAAAGACACACACACACACACACACACACACACACACACACACACACACACACTTTGACTCAGTTTGTTGGGGAGAAAGTAAGGGAAGAGAACCAGAGTCTCTGCCTGGTAATCCAGAGAATTCATCCAGGTCTTATCCGAAACTACCAAGGCGGTAACTCTACAAATCCGCAAGAACCACAGGTTACTGGGCTTGGGGTGCCCCCTAATGCAGATACGGCTTAGATCACAATACCCAAGTTCAAATACCTGGAAAGCCTTCCTAAGAAGAACAGGTAAAAAAAAGTCTAGACTGCAAAGACTACAATAAATACCTGACTCTTCAATGCCCAGACACCAACAAACATCCGCAAGTATCAAGACCATCCAGGAAAACATGACCTCACCAAATGAACTAAATAAGGCAGCAAGGACCAATCTTGGAGAAACAGAGATATGTGACTGATATGGTTTGAATCTGTATCCCCACCAAATATCATGTCAAATTATCTCCAATGTTGGAGGTGGGGCCTGGTGGGAGGCGACTGGATGAGTGTGGTCCTTGATGAATGGTTTAGCACCATCCCCTCGGTACTGTTCTCCTGATAGTGAGTTATCGCAAGATCTGGTTGTTTAGAAGTGTGTAGCACCTCTCCACCCCTCTTCCTCCTGCTTCTAATCATATGAGACGTCTTGCTACCCACTTTGACTTCCACCATGACTCTAAGTTACCTGAGGCACCCCCAGAAGTCGAGCAGATGTCAGAATCATGTTTCCTGTACAGCCTGTGGAAACATAGGCCAATTAAACCGCTTTTATTTATAAATTTCCCAGTCTCAGATATAGCAATGCGAGAATGGACTAATACAGTGACCTTTCAGACAGAGAATTCAAATAGCTGTTTTGAGAAAACTCAACAAAAAATTCAAGATAACCCAGAGAAGGAGTTCAGAATTCTATCAGATAAATTTAACAAAGAGATTTAAATAATTAAAAAGAACCACGCAGAAATTCTGGAGTTGAAATATGCAACTGCCATATTGAAGAATGCATCAGTTTTTTAATAGCAGAAGGATCAAGCAGAAGAAAGATTTAGTGAGCCTGAAGACAGACTATTTGAAAATACAGTCAGAGGAGACACAAGAAAAAAGAATAAGAATGAAGTACACCTACAGGATCTAGAAAATAGCCTCAAAAGGGCAAACGTAAGAGTTATTGGTCTTAAGGAGGAGGCAGAAAAAGAGATAGGAATAGAAGGTTTATTTTTAAAAAAAGTTTATTCAAAGAAATAATAGCAGAGAACTTCCCAAACCTAGAAAAGGTTATCAATATCCAAATATAAGATTATAGAACACCAAGCAGATTTAACCCAAAGAAAGCTATCTCAAGGCATTTAATAATCAAACTCCCAAAGGCCAAGGATAAAGAAAGAATCCTAAGAGCAGCAACAGAAAAGAAACAATATACAAATGAACTCCAATACATTTGGCAGCAGATTTTCAGTGGAATCCTTACAGGCCAGGAGAGAGTTGCATAACATATTTAAAGTGCAAAAGGAAAAAAACTTTAACCCCAAAATAATTTATCTGGCTAAAATATACTTCAAACCTAGAGAAATAAAGACTTTCCCAGACAAACACAACTGAGGGATTTCATCAACACCAGACCTAGCCTAGAAGAAATGCTAACAGGTATACTTCAATCAGAAAGAAAAGGACATTAATGAGCATTAAGAAATTATCTCAAGGTACAAAACTCACTGGTAACAGTAATTATATAGAGAAACACAGAATAACACTGTAACTGTGGTGTGTAAATTACTCTTAAGTAGACTAAAAGATAAATCAAAAATAACTACAACAACTTTTCAAGACACAGACAGCACAATAAGATATAAATAAAAACAACAAAAAGTTAGCAGGGAGATGAAGTTAAGGCGTAGAGTTTTTATTAGTTTTCTTTTTGCTTGTGTGTTTATGCAAACAGTGTTAGGCTATTAGTGTAAAATAATAGGTTATAAGATAGTATTTGCAAGCCTCATGGTAACCTCTAATCAAAAAACATAAAACAGATACGCTGAAAATAAAAAATAAGAAATTAAAATCATACCACCAGAGAAGATTACCTTCACTAAAAGGAAGACAGGAAGGAAGGATGGAAGACAAGACCCACAAAACAACCAGAAAATAAGTAACAAAATGTAAGGAGTAAGCCCTTGCTCATCAATAATAACACTGAATGTAAATGGACTAAATTCTCCAATAAAAAGACAGAGTGGCTGAAGGGATTAAAAAAACAAAAAACAAACCAAAAAACAAGACTCAGTGATCTGTTGCCTATAAGAAGCACACTTCACCTACAAAGACACACATAGACTGAAAATAAAGGGATGGAAAAACACATTCCATGAAAATGGAAATCAAAAAAGACTAGGAGTAGCTATACGTATATCAGACGAAATAGATTTCAAGAAAAAAACTGTAAGAAGAGAAAAAGAAGGTCACTATATAATGATAAAAGGGGCAAGTCAGCAAGAAGATGCAACAACTGTAATTGTATATGGACCCAACACTGGAGCACCCAGACACATAAAGCAAATATTGTTACAGCTAAAAAGAGAGAGACCCCAATATAGTAATAGCTGGTAACTTCAAACATCTCATTTTCAGCATTGGACAGATCTTCCGGAGAGAAAATCAATGAACATCAGACTTAATCTGTACTACAGACCAAATGGACCTAATAGATATATACGTAACATTTCATCCCAAAGCTGCAGAGTACACATTCTTTTCCTCAGCACATGCATCATTCTCAAGGATGGACCATATGTTATGTCACAAAATAAGTATTACAACATTAAAAAAAACTGAAATAATATAAAGCATCTTCTCTGCCCACAATAGAATAAAACTAGAGATCAGTAACAAGTGGGATTATTGAAAATTTTTCTTGAAATAAATGATAAAGGAAACAACATAAGAAAAACTATGAGATACAACAAAAGCAGTACTGAGAGGCAAGTTTATAGCTGTAAGTGCCTACATCAAAAAAGAAAAAAAACCTCAAATAAACAACCATTTAATGATGTATATTAAAGAACTAGAAAAGCAAGAGCAAGCCAAACCCCAAATTAGTAGAAGAAATAATAAAAATCAAGCCAGGCACGGTGGCTCACGCCTGTAATCCCAGCACTTTGGAAGGCTGAGACAGGTGGATCACTTGATGTCAGGAGTTCAAGACAAGCCTGGACAACTTGGTGAAACCCCATCTCTACTAAAAATACAAAAAATTATCTGGGCATGGTGGTATGCACCTGTAATCTCAGTTACTCGGGAGGCTGAGGCAGGAGGATAGCTTGAACCTGGGAGGCGGAGGTTGTAGTGAGCCAAGATTGTGCCACTGCACTCCAGGGTGGGCAACAGAGTGGGATTTCATCTCAAAATACAAAACAAAACAACAACAACAAAAAGATTAGAGCAGAAATAAGTGAAACTGAAACAAAAAAAATACAAAACTTCAATGAAACAAAAGGTTTTTGGTTTTTTTTTTTTTTTTGAAAAAAAAATTGACAAACTGCTAGACAGACTAAGAAAAAGAGAAGACACAACTAAGTAAAATCAGAGATTAAGAAGGAAACATTCAACTGACACCACAGAAATTCAAAGGATCATTAGTGGCTGCTATGACCAACTACATGCCAATAAATAAGAATATCTAGAGAAAATGGATAAATTCCTAGATACTACAACCTACCATGATTGAACCATGAAGAAATCCAAAACCTGAACAAACCAATAACAAGCAACAACATCAAAGCCATAATAAAAAACCTCCCAGTAAAGAAAAGCCTGGGACTTGATGGCTTCACTACAGAAGTCTACCAAACATTTAAAGAACGAATACCAATCCTACTCAAACTATTCTGAAAACTAGAGGAGGAGGGAATAATTCCAAACTCACTCTATGAGGCCTGTATAACAAAATCAAAGACATATTACATATTAAAAGAAAAAAAATTACAGACCAATATCACTGATGAAAATTGATGCAAAAATCCTCAACAAAATACTAGCAAACCAAATTCAACAACACATTAAAAAGATCATTCATCATGACTAAATAGGATTTATCCCAGGGATGCAAGGATGGTTCAACATATGCAAATCAATCAATCTGATATATCATCATATCAACAAAATGAAGGACAAAAACCATATGATCATTTCAATGGATGCTGAAAAAGCACTTGATAACATTCAACATCCCTTCATAACAAAAACCTTTAAAAAACTTGATATAGAAGAAACATATCTTAACATAATTAAACCATATATGACAGACTCTCAGCTAGTATCATACTGATGAGGGAAAAAAAAAAACCTTTCCTCTAAGATCTGGAATATAACAAGGATATCCACTTTCACCACTGTTATTCAACACAGTACTAGAAGTGCTAGCTAGAGCAATCAGACAAGAGAAAGATATAATGGGCATCCAAATTGGAAAGGAAGGAGTCAAGTTATCCTTGTTTGCAGATGATACGATCTCATATTTGGAAAAACCTAAAGACTCCACCAAAAAACTGTCAGAACTGATACAAAATCAGTAAAGTTGCAGGATACAAAATCAACCTACAAAAATCTAGCATTTCTATATGCCAACAGCAAGCAATCTAAAAAAGAAATCAAGAAAGTTATCCCATTTACAGTAACTACAAATAAAATTAAATACCTAGGAATTAACCAAATAAGTGAAAAGTCTCTAAAATGAAAACGAAAACACTGGAGCACGAAATTGAAAAGGACACAAAAAACTGGAAAGATATTCCATATTCATGGGTTGGAAGACTCAATATTGTTAAAATGCCCATTCTCCCCAAAGCAATCTACAGATTTCATGCAATCCCTATAAAAATACCAATAATGTTCTTCACAAAAGTAGAAAAACAATTCTAGGCCAGGCATGATGCCTCATGCCTACAATCCCAGTGCTTTGGGAGGCCGAGGTGGGCAGATCACTTGAGGCCAAGAGTTCGAGACCAGCCTGGCCAACGTGGTAAGACACCATCTCTACTAAAAATACAAAAACTAGCCAGGCAAGGTGGCGAGTACCTGTAATCCCAGCTACTCAGGAGGCTGATGCACGAGAATCGCTTGAACCTGGGAGGCAGAGGTTGTAGTGAGCCGAGACTGTGCCACTGCATTCCAGCCTGGGCGACATGGTAAGACTCTGTTCTGCCCCTCAACGCCCCCCACCAAAAAAAAAAAAGAAAAGAGGAGAAAAAAAATAATCCTAAAATTTACATGGAACCACAAAAGACCCAGAATAGCCAAAGCTATCCTAAGGAAAAAGAACAAAACGAGGAATTTTATTACCAGACTTCAAATTATACTACAGTTAAAGTAACCAAAACAGCATGATACTAGCATAAAAATAGACACATTAGACCAGTGGAACAGTCTAATAAAGAATGCAGAAATAAATCCACACACCTACAGTGAACTCACTTTAGACAAAGGTGCCGAGAACATACAATGGAGAAAGGACAATCTCTTCAATCAGTGTTGCTGGGAAAACTGGATATCTTTATGCAGAAGAATGAAGCTTGACCCCCTATCTCTTACCATATAAAAAAATCAAATGAAAATGGGTTAAAAACTTAAATTTAAGACCTCAAACTATGAAATTACTAAAAGAAAACATTAGGGAACCTCTCCAGAACATTGGAGTGGGCAAGGATTTCTTGAGTAATACCCCACAAGCACAGGTAACCAAAGCAAAAATGGACAAATGGGATCATATCAAGTTAAAAACCTTCCGCACAGCAAAGGAAACTATCAACAAGAGACAACCCAAAGAATGGGAGAAAATATTTTGAAACTACCCATCTGGCAAGGGATTAATACCCCAAATACATAAGGAGCTCATGCAACTCTACAGGAAAAAAAATCTAATAATCCAATCAGAAATGGGCAAAAGATCTGAATAGACATTTCTCAAAAGACATACAAATGGCAAACAGGCATAGGGAAAGCTGCTCACCATCACTGACTATCAGAGGAATGCGAATCAAAACCACAATGAGATGCAATCTCATCCCAGTGAAAATGGCTTTTATACAAAGACAGGCAATAATAAATGCTGGCGAGGATGTGGAGAAAGGGGAACCCTTGTAGACAGCTGGTGGGAATGTAAATTAGTACAACCACTATGGAGAACAGTTTGGAGGTTCCTCAGAAAACTAAAAATAGAGCTACCATATGATCCAGTGATCCCACTCCTAGATATATACCCAAAATAAAGGAAATCAGTATATCAAAGACATATCTGCACTTCCACATTTATTACAGCACTATTCACAATAGCTAAGATTTGGAAGCAACCTAAGTGTCCATCAACAGATGAATGGATAAAGAAAATGTGGCACTTATACATAATGGAGCACTATTCAGCCATAAAAAGAATGAGATTCTGTTGTTTGCAACACCGTGGATTGAACTGGAAGTCATTATGTTAAGTGAAATAAGCCACACACAGAAAGACAAACTTCACATGTTTTCACTTATTTGTGGGAGCTAAAAATTAAAACAATTGGTCAGGCACAGTGGCTCATGCCTGTAATCCCAGCACTTTGGGAGGCCAAAACGGGCAGATCACAAGGTCAGGAGTTCAAGACCAGCCTGGCCAATATGCTGAAACCCCATCTCCACTAAAAATACAAAAAAATTAGCCGGGTGTGGTGGTGGGCACCTGTAGTCCCAGCTACTCAGGAGGCTGAGGGAGGAGAATCACTTGAACCTGCGAGGCAGAGGTTGCAGTGAGCCGAGATCACGCCACTGCACTCCAGCCTAGGTGACAGAGCGAGACTCCATCTCAAAAAAAAAAAAAAAAAAAAATTAAAACAATTGAACTCATGAACATAGAAAGTAGAAGGATAGTTACCAGAGGCTGAGAAGGGTAGGAGGTAGGATAGGAGGAAGTGGGGATGGTTAATGCGTACAAAAAAACAGAATGAATAAGACCTAGCATTTCTAGCACAACAGGGTGACTATAGTAAAAAATAATGTAATTGTACATTTTAAAATAATTAAGAGTATAACTGGATTGTTTGTAACACAAATGATAAATGCTTGAGGGGATGGATACCTCATCTTCCATGATGGGATTATTATGCATTGAATGCCTGTATAAAAATATCTCATGTAACCCATAAATATATACATCTGCTATGTATCCACAAAAATTAAAATTTTTTTAAAAATGGGTAGGGCACAGTGGCTCATGCCTGTAATCCCAACACTTTGGGAGGCCAAGACGGGTGGATTCTCTGAGCCCAGGAATTCGAGACCAGCATGAGCAATACAGCAAAACCCCACCTCTATGAAAAAATATGAAAATTACCTGGGTGTGGTGGCATGCAACTGTAGTCCCAGCAACTCAGGAAGCTGAGGTGGGAGGGTGGCTTGAGCCTGGGAGGCGGAAGTTGCAGGGAGCCAAGACTGTGCCACCATACTCCAGCCTGGGCGACAGAGCCAGACCCTGTCTCAAATAAGTAAATAGTATTGAAAAAAATTTTGTAGTGAGACAAAAAAGGTGTTTTGGTAGACAACACTTAAATCTCTACAAAAAATACAAAAACTAGCCAGGCATGGTAGCCCACACCTGTAGTCCCAACCACCTGGGAGGCTCAGTAGGCTAAGACAGGAGGATCCCTTGACTCCAGGAGGCTGAGGCTACAGTGAGCATTGACCAGTCCACTGCACTCCAGCTTTGGCGACAGTGAGACTTTGTCTCAAAAAACAAGAGAGATTTAATACCAAATGGTTCATAAAGATGCAAAACTGCTATGTAAAGTTTCCATCTGTTTTGTAACAGAAAATGTTAGGAGCAAGATGATGTGTGTGGAATCACTCCTTACACTCCAAGTCATTAGCTTGCTTCTTTGACAGTACCTGCTACTAAGATCTGACTTTTTATAAAAGTAATTTATGCTCCTTGCTTGTTAGCATAGATACCTTTTCAAAGTTTTTGTAAGGTAAGTGACTTATAAAATTTTATCTGAAAAAAAAAAACCCACTAGGCTATTATGGAAGTTTAAGATCAAACATACTGTGCTACCATTTTGAAAAAGGTGAGAAATTAGAAAAAGGTTAGTCCTATTAGAAATTTTCTTATAATGTTATGACAATCATCAAAAGTATAATAGCAGCATAGGAATAAACAAGTTGCTAGGAAAAAAAGAGAAAGCCCACAGACACTAGTATATGTAATTATTTAGTATGTAATAAAAGGAAAATCAGAAAACAGAAAGCAAATGTTTATTCAATAAACAGGGACTGGAACATGTGGCTGGTTTTTGAAAAGTAATCTACTCAGATCCTTACCCTACAGCAAAATAAATTCCAAGTATATCACATCTCTACTCTCTATCCATAAGATACAAACAATATATAAAAAGTGATTTAAATTTACTAAATATGGCCGGCACAATGGCTCACGCCTGTACCTGTAATCCCAGCACTTTGGGAGGCTGGCCAGATCACTTGAGGTCAGGAGTTTGAGACCAGCCTGCCCAACATGGTGAAAACCCGTCTCTACTAAAAATACAAAAACTAGTCAGGCATAGTGGCGCAAGCCTGTATTCCCAGCTATTCAGGAGGCTGAGGCACGAGAATCGCTTGAACCTGAGAGGCAGAAGTTGCAGTGAGCTGAGATTGTACCACTGCACTCCAGCCTGGGCAACAGAGTGAGACTCCATCTCAAAATTAATGGATTAATTAAATATGTAATAAGTAACTTGAATACACATTAAAATACATTTTAAAAGTTGATTCATAAAAAATATTTTAGAAGATATTATCAATGTCACATTTTTAATTTTTATTTTTGAGACAGGGTTTCACTCTGTCACCCACGCTGCAGTGCAGTGGTGCAAGCACAGCTCACTGTAGCCTCAACCTCCAGGGCTCAAGCAATCCCCTTGCCTCAGCCTTCCAAGCAGATGGAATTGCTGGCATGTGCCTCCACATCCAGCTAATTTTTATTATTTTATTTGTAGAGACCGGGTCTCCCTGTATTGCCCAGGCTGGTCTCGAGGTCCTGGGCTCAAGTGATCCTCCCACCTCAGTCTCCCAAAGTGTTGGGATTAGAAGTGTGAACCACCATGCCCAGCCAGTAACTATCAGATCTATGAATATGAATAGAGTGAAACTGAAATTACAGTGAATAAAAAGGAAAATATTAATTCAACTACAAAAAAAATTTAAATCTCCTGTGCATCAAAAGGAAAACCACCAAAAGTGGAAAGGCTAAGAATAAACTAATGAAAATATCTACAGCTGGAGACAATCAGACATTATGCCCTCCTGATAGGATGCACTATGAATTATATAAAACCACTAATAAAATATTTATTCTTTCCCCCTAAAAATGTTGAACCCGAATCTAATTAAGACTTTAGAGGAAAGTTGTTAAGAAATCCAGGAGATAGAGAAACAAGTTAACCACCAAGAAATAGACAATAAACAAAGAATCCAAAATATGGGACACTCTACAGGGAAAATAACCCAGTTTCTTGAAAAAATCAAAAGCATAAAAGCAAAGGGAAGGGGAATCAGTTTTTAGACAATCGCCCCCACCACAGACACACAAAAGCTTCTCAGTCCATCCATAATAAACTAAAAAGTCCTTATCAGAGCCAGAGCCTACATCCTTGGGATTTTATCCTGTGAAAAAGAATCCAAAAAACTAAAAAATTCACGTACAAGAAGATGATGTTAGCAGCATGTTTTTTCATTTCCTTTCCTATTTATCTATTTTTATTTCTTTTTCCAACTTTTATTTTAGATACAGGGGGTACAGGCGCAGGTTTGCTACTTGGGTATATTGTATAATGCTGAGGTTTGGGGTACAAATGATCCCATATCACCCAAGTATTGAATACCCAATAGGTATTTCAACCATTCCCCTCCTTCCTTTCTCCTCCATCTAATAGTCCCCAGTTTCTGTTGTTGCCATCTTTATGTCTATGAGTACCCAATGTTCAGCTTCCACTTACAAATGTGAACATGTGGTATTTGACAGCATGGTTTTAACAGTGAAAAATTATAAATGACAAAAAAATGTTAAGCAAATTAAGGCATACCCAGAATGTAATATTATACAGCCTCTAAAACGTTTGTAGTAATGAAAAGGATATATAATAATGAAAAGTATGTATTTTAAATGTTTAGTGAAAAATCAGGATAAAAGGATATACGGGCCAGGCGCAGTGGCTCACATCTGTAATCCTAGCACTTTGGGAGGCTGAGCCAGGCAGATGGCTTGAGCCCAAAAGTTTGACACCAGCCTGGGCAACACGGTGAAACCCATGTCTACAAAACAAAATAAAACAAACATTAGCCAGGTATGGTAGTGCATGCCTATAGTTCCAGCTACTCAAGAGGCTGAGGTGGGAGGATCACTTGAGGTAGAGGTTGCAGTGAGTCAGGATCACAACACTGCACTGCAGTATGGGTGACAGAGTAAGTCACTGTCTCAAGAAAAAAAAAAAAAAAGTGGTGGGGGGATATAGAAGGTAATAAGAAAACCTACACAAAAGCATATTAAAAATGGAAAGGAAATACAGTGAAATATTAACACCGTATGGCTAGTGTAAATCACTTTTTATATATTGTTTGTATCTTATGGATAGAGAGTAGATAGAGATGTGATATACTTGGAATTTATAACACGTTCAAGTTATTTTTTCTTTGCTTTCTAGTTTTAATAATCAGGCATTTTCTGTGATTTTAAAAATTCTTTCTCAAATTAGAAACTATATATATGCTATATATATGACCCATATAGTAACAAATCTAGATAAGTTGGCTTTATGTTACAGCATATTTGTTTTTCCCATTTCAAAATGTTATTTATTAAGCAGGGTGTCATTCTATAACCATTTTCTGAACATTTCCCCAAATCTTTACCAAAACAAAGCTCTCTTAAATTCTTTCTCCATTATACTTCTTTTCAACTCCTCCCTGAGTAATACATATTTAGTGGGAATAAAGTTTTTATCTTGGCCAGGTGCAGCGGCTCACGCCTGCAATCCCAGCACTCTGGAAGGCTAAGGCAAGTGGATCACTTGAGGTCAGGAGTTCAAGACCAGCCTGACCAACATGGTGAAACCACATCTCTACTGAAAATACAAAAATTAGCCAGGCGTGGTGGTATGCGCCTGGAATCCCAGCTCCTCAGGAGGCTGAGGCAGGAGAATCGCTTGAACCAGGAGGCAGACGTTTTAGTGAGCCGAGATCACGCCATTGCACTCCAGCCTCGGGGACAGAGACAGACTCCATCTCAAAAAGAAAAAAGTTTTTATTTCAAAGAGTATAAAATTATTCTGCATTTAAAAGCTACATTATAACCCCACATCTAAAAGACCCATGGAGGAGTGAAAAACATTTGTTGAAAGTGTACTTTCTGTATACTATTTTAAGTTTCTTTGTTCTATAAAAATATGGTAATATTTGTTTGATACATTCGACAACCGCAACCAAAATTTGAGTTTACAGTCTGCAATGTGAATTTCTAAAAATATCATACTAACATTCAAGTTTAATTGGCACAGACATATCTGCTATGTTTAACAGAAACAAAGAGTCACACATGGGGAATGACAGTTCTGAGTTTTTCTCTTTTTCCAGCAAATATGCTTCATTAGCCATTATGCTTTTTTCCTCTAGAGTTTCTCTGAGGTCACTGCCGTGTTGCTTCCTATCAGACAAGTTAACACTGAGGAACCTGTGCCTGTGTGCAATCTCAGCAGATTTGCACTTATTGTTGTGTTACTTTTCTTGTTTTTACATACACATTTTCAAACATATACCTAAGGCCAGAGAATAAGGGAAAAGTATAATGAACTCCCATGTACTCACTACCCAGCTTCAGTAATTATCAATAGTTTACTATTCTTGTTTTATCTACTCCCCTCCCAACTTTTTAAGACAGGGAGCAGGCGTTGAAGTATTTTAAAACAAATCTTAGACATGATTAGATGAAAATTTCTGGCTAGAAAACTAAAAAGTTTTTTGTTTTGTTTTTGAGACATAGTCTCAGTCACCCAGGCTGGAGTGCAGTGGCACAATCTTGGCTCACTGCAACCTCTGCCTCCTGGGTTCAAGCGATTCTCCTGCCTCAGCCTCCCAAGTAGCTGGGACTACAGGCTCATGCCACCAAGCTGGCAAATTTTTGTATTTTTAGTAGAGACGGGGTTTCACCATATTGGTCAGGCTGGTCTTGAACTTCTGACCTCGTGATCCACTTGCCCCGCCTCCCAAAATGCTGGGATTACAGGCATAAGCCACCGCACCCGGCCTCAGACTAAAAAGTTTGTTTTGTTTTGTTTTTTGAGACGGAGTTTTGCTCTGGTTGCCCAGGCTGGAGTGCAATGGCGCAATCTTGGCTCACTGCAACCTCTACCACCGGGTTCAAGCAATTCTCCTGCCTCAGCCTCCCAAGTAGCTGGGATTACAGGCACTTGCCACCAAGCCTGGCTACTTTTTTGTATTTTTAGTAGAGGCAGGGTTTCACCATGTTGGCCAGGCTCGTCTCAAACTCCTGACCTCAGGTGATTTACCAACCTCGGCTTCCCAAAATGCTGGGATTAAAGGCGTGAGCCACCGCACCCAGCCTCTAAAAAGTTTTAAAGGCATTTGTCTTCTTTCACCTAAAAGGTAAGATATTAAAAATATTAAGATATTAAACTTAACATCTAACACAGTTCAAATTAGAATCCAGCCAGGCACAGTGGGACACACTTGTAATCCCAGTGCTTTGGGAGGCCAAGGCAGGAGGATCACTTGAGCCCAGAAGTTCCAAGACCAGCCTGGGCAACAAAGTGAAACCCCACCTCTACAAAAAAAAGTGTTAAAAATTAGCCAGACATGGTGGCATATACCTGTAGCCCCAGCTATTCGGAAAGCTGTGGTATAAGATCACCTGAGCCCAGGAGGTCAAGGCTGCAGTGAGCTGTGATTGCTCTACTGCACAGCAGCTTGGGCAAAATCTGTCTCAAAAAAAAAAAAAAAAAAAAAGAGAATTTAAGCGACTCTCTCACCGGAAGCAGAACCCAGAGTATCTGATTCTAAGACCAGGTTCTTTTCCTCACAAGACATACTGCCACTTTAAAAACTTGACCACATCACAAGACCTCTTGGACTTCTGAACCTAGTTCAATAAACAAATAAATGTTTAGATCATACTCGTTTTGTCAAACAACAAGAAATAAATAAATTCCCTGTATAACTTTTAACTCATGAGAACCTGACATTTTCTCAAATGTTGCATTATACACCACAGCAGAATCTGTAAATTAATCAAATCTTTTCCTCCTTTGGGTAAAAAGACAGACCTTTCAGTGTGTTTTCAAGGAGACCAATTTAATTAATTAATGACTATGTATTTTTCTAAGGTCAACTACAGTCCCCATATGCAGAGAATACATTATTGGGTACAGCTGAAAACTGGGTCCTTTTAGCATAGCATCAATAAACAGAGTATTGAAAGCCAAGCGTTTTTTTTCCTTTAGAGACTGGGTCTTGCTTTGTCACCCCAGGCTGGAGTGCAGTGGCACGATCATAGCTCACAGCAGCCTTGAACTCCTGAGCTCAAGTGATCCTCCTGCCTTAGCCTCCTTGGTAGCTCGGGGTACAGGCAGCTGCCACTATACCTGGCTAATTCTTTAAAAATTTTTTTGAGACATGAAGTCTCGCTTTGTTGTACACGCTGTCGTGAACTCCTGGCTTCAGGTGATCCTTCCGAGTGGACCTCCGGAAGTGCTGGGATTACAAGCATGAGCCACCATGCCTGGCCAAGTTCATTTTTAAATTCTGACTTTAGTAAGAAATTTTAGAAATGAGAGATAAAATGTAGCATCTGCCCCTATCAGCAATGATAACCAAGTCTTCTTGTTATCGTAAAAAGGCACTGACTTTTTCCTTAATTCTAAGAAAAGGAATCCTGATTTTTAAAAAAATGTGCATAAAACTTAAGGTTACAATTTTTAAAATTATTCTGAAACAAATATTATTATTTTAATTACAATATCTACATGGCTCTCATTTTCTATTCTTTAGAAAATTATTACTTTCTTGGGTCCTATGGGTTTCCATAAAAGGCCATTCTTTTTTTTTATGTGACTATTTCTTTTTTTTTTTTTTTAATTTTAATTTTTATTTTAAGTTCCAGGGTACAGGTGCAGGATGTGCAGGTTTGTTACATAGGTAAATGTGTGCAAGGTGGTTTGCTGCACCTATCAACCCATCACCTAGGTATTAAGCCCAGTACACACTAACTATATTTTTCCTAATGCTCTCTCCCCCCATCCCAACCCCCAACAGATCCCAGTGTGTATTGTTCCCCTCCCTGTGTCCATGTGTCCTCACTGTTCAGCTCCCATTTGTAAGTGAGAATATGCAGTGTTTGGTTTTCTGTTCCTGCGTTAGTTGGCTCCCAGCTCCATCCATGTCCCTGCAAAGGACATGCTCTCATTCCTTTTTTATGGCTGCACAGTATTCCATAGCATATATATACCACACTTTCTTTAACCAGTCTATCTGTCACTGATGGACATTTGGGTTGATTCCATGTCTTTGCTACTGCAGATGGTGCTTCAATGAACATACGCATGCATGCATCTTTGTAATACGATGATATATATTCCTTTGGGTATATACCCAGTAATGGGATTGCTGGGTCAAATGGTATTTCTGGTTCTAGATCTCTGAGGAATCATAAAAGGCCATTCTTTTTTTTTTCCTTTCTTTTTTTAAGATGGAGTCTCACTCTGTCACCCAGGCTGGAGTGCAGTGGCATGACCTCGGCTCACTGCAACCTCCGCCTCCTGGGTTCAAACAATTCTCCTGCCTCAGCCTCCTGAGTAGCTGGGACTACAGGCACCTGCCACCATGCCCAGCTAATTTTTGTATTTTTAGTAGAGATAGGGTTTCACATTGTTGGTCGGGCTGGTCTTGAACTCCCGACCTCAGCTGATCCACTTGCCTCGGCCTCCCAAAGTGCTGGGATTACAGGCGTGAGCCACTATGCCCAGCTAAAAGGCCATTCTTAATTTTCAAAAGAGAACTTTATGACATCTGGGAATTTCAGAGGCTTTGCAGAACAATATTAAGAAACCTACTGTTTGCTAGGCTTGAGGTCAGGAGTTCAAGCCCAGCCTGGGCAACATAGCAAGACCCTATCTCTATTCTATTTTAAATAAAAAATAAAAATAGAAAACAAGAAACCTATTGTTTACAGAATAAAGTGATTCTAGGTCTTTCAGTGAGGTCTGTTTTCTTAACAAAATACACATTGAAGTGTAAAAATACTGCCAAACTGATGATATTCCTTCAAGAATGAGTAAATTGGCAATATGATTAAAAAAAGAAATATGCACGCCTCTTGACCCAGCAGTTTCCTTAGAAATGTGACTTGAAGGAATCATTAAAATGTGTGCAAAGATTTTCCCACTGGGACGTTCTCCTCAATGCTGCTTAAAATAACAAAAAAATCAAAACAACCTCAGAATTTATAGTAAGAGAATCTGTAAATAAGGATATATCTGTAAATAAGGGTGTAAAGTACATGGTATTCTAGATAATGTAGATCTAAAATGGAATTATCGCCACAATATATCATTGGGTTTAAACAGGTTAAGAGAGCATCCATAATGATTTTACTACATACGATTAGTAAGACATTAAATATAAATATTAAAATCAAACAATATATATTAAAGTTAATTACACAGGCATAGACAGTAGAGAGACATAATGGTTACTAAATGTATCAGTAGTTATCTCTAAACAGTTGAGTTGCTGTTCATTTTTACTTTCTTTATATTTTCCTGTATTGCTTAAATTTTCTATAAAATGTATATCAGAATTTTAAAATATAGTTATATTCATATTCATTTTTTCTTTTTTCTTTTAAGACAGAGTCTCGCTCTGTCACCTAGGCCAGAGTGCAGTGGCATGCTCATGGCTCCCTGCAGCCTCAACCTCCTGGGCTCAACTGATCCTCCCACCTCAGCCTCCCATGTAGCTGTGACTACAGGCATGCACCAGAAGACTAGGCTAATTTTTGTATTTGTTGTAGAAACAGGGTTTCACCATGTCACCCACCCAGGCTGATCACTAACTTTTTTTTTAAAGGCAAAGAGTAGGAACGGTGAAACCCCGTCTCTACTAAAAATACAAAAAAAATTTGCCGGGCGTGGTGGCGGGCGCCTGTAGTCCCAGCTACTCAGAGAGGCTGAGGCAGGAGAATGGCGTGAACCCGGGAGGCGGAGCTTGCAGTGAGCCGAGATTGCGCCACTGCACTCCAGCCTGGGCGACAGAGCAAGACTCCGTCTCAAAAAAAAAAAAAAAAAAAAAAAGGCAAAGTACAAATTCAAGGCATAAGGTGAATAGGAAGTTTAGCAATTGAAAAAAAAAACCTATCTGACTACTACCCTTTAGGTGCTTTAGAGAGTAGGGAAAAGGAGAAGAGAGAAAAAGAAAGGGCTGAAAGGTGGGAACAATACGCAACCTATTAAAACCAGAGAAACTGGGGAGTTGTGGTGGCAAAAAACAAAAACAACGACAGAGAAATGCTCACCACTTTAGCCACATCAAAACCAACGCAGGCAAGAAGCTGCTCTGAGGTCTCCCAACCCTTCAGCCAGGCATGGTAGCAGTCCCAGCTACTTTGGAGGCTGAGGCGAGAGGACTGGTTAAGCCCAGGAGTTCGAAGCTACGGTGAGCTATGATCTCACCACTGCACTAAAGCCTGGGCAACAGAGATCCCGTCTCTTAGAAAAAAAAGTCTACCAACCCCAAACAAAAGCAATCGCATAGACTAGTCTTAGGAGTTCACTACCTTGATAACAGCGCTAGAGATACTCAGATACTGAGCCCTTTCTAAAATAATGTAGAGGTGTATCAAAGACCAGAGAGTTTTATTGTTCTTTTCAGCAATTCCTCATAGATGGTGTTCTTAATTTCCTTATACATATATGAATCAGAACCCACCCCCCAACCCCCTTGTTTTCTTTTTCCTGGGCTTGGAGCAAGAGGCAATTGCACTGGTGACTCTCCACAATGACATGAGTTCTCAGTTGTTCCATCAAAGATTATTACAGTGCAACTACAAGAACAGCACAATAAGAGAAATGGTTCTCACCTCTTTGATCTACAGAAACATGTAGACCTCCAGGGCTCAACAGAAAAATTTTCCTGGAACTCCTAAACTTTAGGCATAAGACCCAAATAACTTCATTCCTAGTCTTTTAGTTTGTACCCAGGTATCACAAACTTATTTACAAAGTTTATTCTGACCTATGCAAATAAAATCGGGCACTTTATTAAAACTTCTTTGAATCTATTACTCCATGAATAAAACATGAAAAATACTCATACTGATGGATAACACTTTACATAACACGGAATCAACTCCTCCTTGCTTGCCTCCTCCTAAAGGACTGGCTTAATTACAGTAGTAGAACCCAAACATGAATCAATCTCATGACTAAGAATTAACTATGCATCCATTCAGCAAATGAAAGTTTATTTTAGCATTTGAAATTCTGTGGTTCTTCAGGAATGTAGCCAGATAAATGATTTTTACTAACAAATGCAACTAACACCATTTCATCTCCTCTCTAGGAATGACTGAAGACTCTTGACTATCATCTATTCAGCACCTGGAAGCATTATCTTTTTGTAATAAGAAAAGAAAAATAGCTGAAAGAAAAGAAAATATACTTGTCCCTTCAAATATAGATCATACAATTGAATACACCTTAATTTACTGGTAAATATGTCACTTGGAACATAAGTTCTAACCCCAGATGAAAAATGAAAAGTAAGCTTTCTACCATCCTAGTATTGATAGAAAATTCTCACTGGAGAGTAAGGAAAAACAGTCAGTCTTCAGTCTATTTTAGTTAAACCTTTACATTAGTGGAGGAAACGATGAACTCATGGCAAATTAGGCTACCCTTCCTAAGTTATTTTTCCTCAACAAATCAAACTCAAAGACAAGCTTACAAAACTGGAAACACAGAATAAAAGAATAGAGGAGGACACTGTCTCTTATGCCATATTATAGTCCAGAATTAGTTAATCTAATTCAAAGTATTGGCAAGGATTTTCCATCAATAAGACCAGGTATTTATCATTCATTACCACGTACTGCTTAAGCATATAGTAGCTGAAACACAAATATTTTGGAGTTATCTCCAGACAAAGAGTAAAAACACAACAAAAATGTTAAAACCCTATTATGTTCAACAGCTGATGATTTTCAGAATTTACATCATTAATTTTTATTAACATTAGGAATGTTTTGCCTATACTGTTTAGCTTAATGAAAGTGTAATGGAAATTTAAGAATCTGACAGCACTTATTAATATCTGTTTAGCAATTATACACTTGAAGTTTAATCATGGATTTAAGAACTTCAATAAAATAGTGAAAGAAGAAATAAAAGAAAAAAGAAAAACAACAGTGAAAGAAATAGAATTAAGGCATTAATCCACCAAGAAAAGGGTTAGCTGTGTGTTCACTCTTACCTTGAGTCTATTACCACATGGAAATTTTTTAGGAATTTTACAAGGGAAGGAAAAAAGGGAAGAAAAAAGAGATACTCTTAGTGCTGCTGCTGCCTTCCTTCTTTACTGTTCTATTCTCCATATATTCAAAAAATACTTAGTAATTTTTCCCCTAAAATGTTGTAAATGTGCTTACTGATCCAATCTTACTGTTAGAGCATCCATGAACTATCCTTGGCCCTCTTCCTCTTCTCTACCCACACTCTCTCCCTTGGTGATCTTATCTAAACTCAAGGATTTAAATATTTTGCCTCCATAATGTATAATTCCAGCTCAGTCTTCTCTCTTAACTCCAGATTCATACGTCTGCCTGCCTACTTGACCAGAATATCTTATAGGCATCTCAAACTCAGAATGTCCAAAAATGAATTCCTGAGCTGTGCCAACTCTCCTCCAACCTACGCAACCCATACTATGGTATTCTCCAGTTAAGTTGATGGTAATTCCATTTTTCTTCAACTTACTGAAGTTTAAAGCCTTTAGAGTCATCTTTGATTCATCCCCTTTCTCTCACACCCCATCTTTTGGTAACAAAATCCTACTGTTTCAATCTTCCAAATATGTCCAGAAATTGACTACATCTCACTATCTCCACTGCTACTATGTGGCCTGAGCCACCACCATTATCCCTTACTTAAATTACTGCAGGCTTCCCAACAGATCTTCCTGCTTCTACCCTTGAACCTCCCCGCACACACACACACACAATTTAGTCTTAATACAGCTAGCTACCAGGATGATCCTTTTAAAACTAAGTCAGAGGTCTCTCCACCCTGTTCAAATCGGGCAATGGCTCCCCCAGTTCTCTTAGAGTAAAAACCAAAGTCCTTCCAACAACATAAGGCCCTTCATGATGGGGCCTCCTGTGGCTTCCCCTTTTATTATTGGTTCCTCTTGTTCAGTCCTCCAGACTCTTTAGGGTTACTTGAACTCACCAGGTGACCGCTTGATGTTTACTTTGGGATACTTTTCCCAAATATCTACTTGGCTAACTCCCTTACTTTCTTAAGTCTTTGTTCAAAGATCACCTCTCAGTGAGGGCTACCCTGAACACCTTGTTTAATAAGAGAGAGTAAACTATGCTTAGTGAACTCATCTCACCTAGCAGAGATTGTGGAAGAAAGGACTAAGATCAGAGGGAGTATTCTCATCAGGAAACAGAATAGGAGATTTGCTGGAACCTTTGTCAAGATCCCAGTTATGTTCAGGGATTTAAAAAGAGAACTCCATATGTAAGGGATGAAGAAAAGAGGAGATCAGTTACCAAAAAGGATCTATACTCAGGATCTGTCCGAGTCACAGATACACAGCTGCACCATACTCATGTACGTGTCTCAAGGGAGCAAAGCCCACAATTTAAAGCACAGCAAAGCATTTCCTTATCCACACATCGCAAAAGAGAAACAGCAAGAAAATATATCCCAGCTCAAGCATAGCATACACAAATACATTTCACAATAATTTCCTAAGCCAAGCATGGTGGCACGCACCTATAATTCCAGCTACTTGAGAGGTTGAGGAGGAAGGATCACCTGAGCCCAGAAGTTCAAGAACAGCCTGGGCAACATAGTGATACCCTGTCTCAAATAATAATAATAACAACAACAATTTATGCTTCACACGCCTGCAACAGTTCATCTCTAGGAAAAGGGGCTTACTTGAGACTTGATGCTTACGTTAAAAATATATATACATATTTTGAAACCTGATTAGCCAACATCTAACCACCTCAATTTATAGTAAAGAGGACTCCTAAAACTCAAACCTGGTTAGCATAACATAAAGTGAAAAATAGAAAACCTTGCTATTTCCAGGAAGAACAAAAAATCAATAATTTATTCAAACATGCACTGAGTGCCTACTATTTGTCAGGCCTGTGACAGGAGCCAGTATGGCATTAAGAGTGTGGTAACTACGGTCAAAATGAGGTATAAATATCAAACATATGAGCATTTTTTCCCTTTGTAATAGATTCCTCAATCATGCTGACAATGGCTATACATTCTGGAACTTTCTCCTTAAGTTTAAGCCATATCATTCATTCCAAAAAGTTGCAGTGAGCATCTATTAAGTGCAAGCACTGTAGTAGATGCTGAAGGACTATAAATATAAATAAATAACAGGTTACATTAATTGGGTACTTCCCATATACCCCAGACTCTGTACATTATCTCATTCATCAACTCAGCAACATTATAAATTAAATACTTCCCTGTTTTAGAGATGGTAAAGTATTATGCTAAACTGTTTCCCTCAAGTAGCTTCAAGTCTACAAGTCAGAAAGACATTCTTAGAAATCATATTAATATTATCTGGCCAGCCCTACCTCATTACCACCCAAAAGTCCAATAAATAAAAATGGCAATTTATGTACCCACAGGTAAAGAGTACGCACATTTCATACTACAGAATGGCTTTCTAAATTTATTTTAAATTAAAATAAATGGGCTGGGCACAGCGGCTCACATCTATAATCCCAGCACTTTGGGAGGCCAAGGCAGGCGGATCACCTGAGGTCAGGAGTTCCGAAACCATCCTGACCAACATGGAGAAACCTCATCTTTAATAAAAATACAAAATTAGCTGGGCGTGGTGGTGGGCGCCTATAATTCCAGCTACTAGAGAGGCTAAGGCAGGAGAATCAGTTGAACTCGGGAGGTGGAGGTTGCGCCGAGCCAAGATCGCACCACTGTGCGCCAGCCTGAACAAGAAGAGCGAAACTCTGTCTTAAAAAAAAAAAAGAAATAAAATAAAAGGCTTGTAGTTGTATATGATCTGAGTAATGATAGCAGTTTTATAAGAAAAATAAAATGAAAGCAAATAGATAACGAAAGCAACTAATGACTAATTTCTAGCTTCTTCCTTTCTAATCTAAAAAAGCTGCTCTGTGATAACTTTAATTACTTCAGTGACAAGACTTCTAATTCTGTCCAACTCATTTCTTCCTAACACATGGGAACAAAACCAGGTAACTTGTACAAAATGAAATTATTTTAAGTATTTATCTATAAACTGCTTTCCTTTTTTTCTTTTTTAAACAAATTCCAAATGCTTACGTAGATAAGGCTTCCTCTGCCCCTAAGCAAACTTTCTGCACAATAACTGCACCTAGCTTGGTGAGACAGATGGAGAGCCTGCAAAGTCTACAAACTTTTTGTGTAAAAGGTGGCAAATGAGTTCTACTGACCATGAAAGTCAGCCAGGTTTCTGGCAAGCACTGACCCTGGGGCCATGTTTTTTCACCTTGCAAAGCCAAAGCAGACAATGGAGTCAAGGCTAAAAGAAGCCAAAGGAAGACTGGACTTGAACATGAAAATCCGTATCATACAAATTTATAACACAAACAGCCCATCTTTTTCAACACTGCCATCACAGTGTTAATCTACAAAAATGGAAAGACTGATCCTACTCTTTCTAAAATCTAAATCTATCACTCAACTAGGTAAAATCTCAGCATTTTTTTATGAACTCCAACTGCTAACCTCCTTTGGGGGTAAAAACAAAAAAACTGAGGATTCCATTCCTGTGTAAAGCAGAGTTAATGTAAGAAGATCATACTTTAATTGTAAAGACAAAGCAGCAAAGTTTCTTCCTAAAACAGAAGCAGGAACACCTAAGTGAACTCAAGTTACTATTCAGTACAAAAAGCAGTCTTATGAACTTTGAGAGGAGTTTGTAAGACCAATTTTCAGAAACATTTCTGAATCCTAGATAAACCTAATATCAATGATCTGAAGATAATTTTTTAAAATAAGAGGATTATTTACTGTCTCTCTTGATCTACATCCTAAATGATTTCAAGAGATCTCTTGGAAACTAAAAGGAAACACGCAAATGCCTTTTGCAAATAAAAAATTTAAGTTAACTTTTAATTATATGCTCTCTAAATAAAAAAATATTCTTTAATGAAAGTGGGCCGGTTGTGGTGGCTCATCCCTGTAATCCCAGCACTTTGGGAGGCTGAGGTGAGTGGATCACTTGAAGTCAGGAGTTCAAGACCAGCCTGGCCAATCTCTACTAAAAACATAAAAATTAGCTGAGCATGGTAGTGCATGCCTGTAATCCCAGCTACTAGGGAGGCTGAGGCAGGAGAACTGCTTAAGCCCGGAGGGGCAGAGGTTGCAATGAGCCAGAATTACACCACTGCACTCTAGCCTGGGCAACAGAGCAAGTCTCCAGCTCAAAAAAGAAAAGAAAATGAATGTTACTGTTTAATGACTAGAATAGATTCATAATTCAGAGATAAAATATTATATATAGATACACATTAAAGCATAATAAAATGTAGTGATTACTTTATCCATTATTTGTAAGTGAATTTGAGTATCCACAAACTTTACCTTGAGTATCTACTCTTTATTGATTACGTCCTCAGCAACAAGAAACAAAACAAGGGCAACCCCCTGCAACTACAGACTGGCTGCCAGAAGGTAAGAGTATGTGAAGATCTGGTGCAAACAAGGTAGGAACTGTTAGAGTCCATGAATATTTCAGAAGAATAATGAAAAAGCGTGCCAGATGGGTTCACTTGCAGCTGGCTAACAACAAAATTTCTGACCAAAGCCTAATGCTTCCTTACGTAATTTATCATGCACTTTTCAGTTCCCTTCCACTACCACCCCTCTCTTTTCATTCTATTTATTATTATTATTATTATTATTATATTAATTATTATTATTTTGAGACAGGGTCTGGCTCTGTCACCCAGTCTGGAGTGCAGTGGTGAGATCTCTGCTCACTGCAACCTCCAACTCCCAGGCTCAAGTGATCCTCCCGCCTCAGCCTCCAGAGTAGCTGGGACTACAGGTAGACACCAACTCCCTTGGCTAATTTTTGTATTTTTTTAGAGACAGGGTTTTGCCATGTTGCCCAGGCTGGTCTCACACTCCTAGCCTCAAGTGATCCTCCCACCTCTGCCTCCCTAAGTGCTAGATTACAGGTGTGAGCCACCACAACCAGCCCATGACATACTGCAATTCTAAAGATAGCAGATTGTATCATTTCCTTCAGCGGAGATGGCATCAAAATCCTGCACACTACTATTGCTTTAGTATGCTCTACTTAAAACCACTGCTGAAGATTACAGATCCTAACAGATTTAATCAATGTGGCAGTCGGCCTCAAGATGACTCTCAATGATTCTTGGTTCCTGGTATTCACAACCTTGCCAATTCAACTACTGCATCTATTAAGGGATTAGCCGGGCACAGTGGCTCACGCCTGTAATCCCAGCACTTTCAGAGGCCAAGGCAGGTGGCTCACTTGAGACCAGCCTGAGCAACATGGCAAAACTCTGTCTCCACAAAAAAATTTAAAAACCAGCTAGGTGTGCGGGCACACACCTGTAGTCCCAACTACTTGGGAGACTAGGATAGAAAGATCGCTTGAGCCCAGGAGGCAGAGGTTGCAGTGAGCTGAGATCATCTCACAAAAAAAAGGAAGAAAGAAAAGAAAAGAAAAAAGAAAAGAAAGGAGTAAATCTATTGAGTCCTTTTACACTCACGTTGTTGAGTCCTGTTAAGCAATTAATACATCTTGCTTATGTGGATGCCTGTGGTCACTTACACGTAGATAGTCTACTCCTAAAACAGATGCACAACCAACAAAATCTGTAATTTTCATGCATAAAAGGCCCAAAGTTAGTCTTGTTTCCATTTAGAATGTGATTTGGGTTAACACATAATAGGTTTATTAATGTTCCTTTTAAGTATATAAATGCCCTGCTCTCTATCAGATTTAAAAGGTGGCTCTTTTATACATGAGAATGATTAAGTTTCTCTGAGACTGTTCTCTATAGTTAAAGGGGCCTGGATTTGGACCCAGAAGAATCTCGTGTTGTGGTTCTAATTCTGTCACTAGCAATGCAAACTTAGGTAATTCATTTAACGTCTCTAAACATGATTGCCAACTGCAAACTAGGGACCGTATCTGACTGGCTATAAAAACCAAAAAATAGTGGCCTGGCACAGAGGTTCACACCTGTAATCCCAGCACTTTGGGAGGCTGGGGCAGGTGGATTGCTTGAACCCAGGAGTTTGAGACCAGCCTGGGCAACATGGTAAAGCCCCATCTCTAGAAACAAAAATATAAAAATTAGCTGGGCATGGTGGCGTGCACCTGTAGTCCCAACTACTTGGGAGACTAGGGTGGAAAGATCGCTTGAACCCTGAAGGTGGAGATGGCAGTGAGCTGAGATCACACCACTACACTGCAGCCTGGGTGACAGAAGTGAAACTCTTGTCTCAAAAAAATTAAAAAATATAATTTGAAGCCAGTCATGGTGGTGCACACCTGTAGTTCCAGCTACTCAAGAGACTGAGGCAGGAGGATTGCCTGAGCCCAGGAGTTCGAGGCTATAGTGTGCTGTAATCACGTCTGTGAATAGCTACTGCATTCCAGACAGGGAAACAATGAGAACCTCTCTCTTAAAAACAAAACTGTGTGTGTGTGTGTGCATGTGTGTGTGTGTGTGTAATTCAAGCCATACTTTTATTATTGTTATTAAATTAACAGATTAAAAGGCAACAACATGGTAAAACAGAAATATATATTAAAGTTAGGTGCATATTCTAAGATAAAACATGTCATAGGCTGGGCCCAGTAGCTAATGCCTATAATCCCAGAACTTTGGGAGGCAGAAGTGGGAGGATCACTTGAGGCCAGGAGTTCAAGATGAGCCAGGGCCACATAGCAGGACCAGGTCTCTACAATAATTTTTTTTTAATTTTCTAAAGAAAAAATATGTAAAGAAGAGTTCCAGGAATACCTTAAATTTCATCATCAAACTGCCCAAGGTTAAATCCAATCAATTATGATGATGAAAATGTGGCTAATATTTATTGTGCAATTACATCCTGCCAGGCTACATAGTAAGTACTATACAAGCATTATTAACCAATAGCAGGCAGTTCAACATCAGATTCTTCTATATAGCTAATTGGTAAACATTTTTCTATGGTAGTATCAGATGACTGGAACATTAGCTAGGTTCGGTGGAGTGTGCCTGTTCTACCAGCTACTTGGGAAGCTAAGGCAGAATTGCTTGAGCCTGGGAGGCGGAGGTTAGAACCCAGTGCAAGCACTTGCAGACATTCAAACTGGTAAGCTATACAAATTCCACAATGTTAAAGAACACAGTTTACTATCGCATGCATATTCCTATTACAACACCTTATTTCAAAATAAAAATAATTTTCTTTTAGAGAGCCTATCTCTATTTGTTATTCAGGTTGACAAACCCAACATACAATAAAGTTGCCAAATTCATTAGCTGGGTGTGGTGGCATGTGCATGTAGCCCCAGCTATTTGGAAAGCTGAGGTGGGAGGATCACTTGAGCCCAGGAGATGGAGGCTGCAGTGAGCTGTGATAGCACCACTGCACTCCAGCCTGTGTGCCAGAGTAAGACCTTGTCTCAAAAAAAAAAAAAAAAAAAAAAAAGAAGTTGCCAAATTCAATTTACTTGTGCGTCCTATCTTTCCTATCCATCCCCCATCTTCTTTACTCCCACCACTACTATTCTAATTCAGACTGTTGCCTTCTAATTTGTCTTATAGAACAGCCTCCTCAGAGGTTGTGGTGAGCCGAGATCGTGCCACTGCACTCCAGCCTGGGCAACAGAGCAAGACTCTGTCTAAAAAAAAAAGCCTCCTAATTAGTTTCCCCACTTCAAATCTCGTCCCAGTTTAATTCCATTCTATATCCTCCATCCAGAGTGATATTCCTAAGGCTACAGTTTTGAGCAAGCCATTCCTTTGTTCAAAACCTTTTAGGGTGGTGCATACCTGCAGTCCCAGCTACTTGGGAGGCTGAGGTAGGAGAACTGCTTGAGCCCAGCAGATTAAGGCTGCAGTGAGCTATGATCTCACCACTGCACTCCAGCCTACACAAACAGAGCAAGATTCCACCTCTTTAAAAAACAACAAGAACAAAACACCTTTCAGTGGCTCTTTTCTGTTTTTAGGGGGTTGTTTTGTTTTGTAGAGACAGGGTCTTGCTTTGTTGACCAGGCTAGTCATGAACTCCTGGGCTCAAGCCAAGCCATCCTCCCACCTCGGCCTTCCAAAGTACTGGGATTACAGGTGTTAGCCACCACAACTGGCCTCTTTTCTGTCTTTCAGAGGGCCCTCTTTATAGTCTAGCATTCAACGAGTAGAGAATACAGGTTGAGCATCCCTAATCCAGAAATATGAAATGCTCCAAAATCTGAAATTTTTTGACTGCCAATGACACCACAAGTGGAAAATTCCATACCTGAACTAACGTGATGGGTATACAAAATCATTTAAAATACTGTATAAAATTACCTTCACTACATGAACAAGGCACATATGAAACACGAGTGAATTTCATGTTTAGACTTAGGCCCCATCCTTAAGAAATCTCATTATGTCTATGCAAATATTCCAAACTCTGAAAAAATACAAAATCCTAAATACTTCTGGTCTCAAATATTTTGGATAAGGGATACTCAACCTGTATAGGGAATGCTTCCCAGCAGCCACTTCCCTCCCTCTTCTGCTGTGAACTAGCTATGTAGTTTCCATCCCAAATTAGTCTCAGTAATCAGTTTAATCCCATTTTACTTGCCACACTGATTTGTTAAAGGACAGGCCACAGCAAACACCCATATTTCTGTTTCCTGACAGAAGTGAAGGCTAGAGGAGGAAAGTTAAATCTCTTCTAAGGAAGGTGTGATGTGCGAATACGAACTCTTCACTTCTGCTGCCACTTAGTAACTCTGAGGGAAGCCACCTGAAGAGAAGTCAACAGTGCATGAAGGTTGTGCCTAAACAGCTGCAGTGAAATGGAGCTGGAGCCACGTTCAAATTACACCCTGAACACATGCCCCCAAAAACTCCTTTTAAATTTTGTGAACCAGCCAAATTCCTTTATCTCCTCTTTGACCCACAAACCACAGCATTCTAACTGATAGAGAACTCCAAAGGCTGAGTCAACCTCTTTTCCCAAGTCATCTCCCACCACTTCATAAAATGTTGAAGTGGGCTAATCTATATACTTCTTTTTTTTGAGACAAGGGTCTGGTATGCTGCTCAGACTGGTCTTAAACTCCTGGGCTCAAGCAATCCTCCCACTTTGGCCTCCCAGGTAGCTAGGGTTACAGGTACATACATGCCACCACACCCAGCAACATACCTTTTTTTTTTTTTTTTTTTTGAGACGAGGGTCTTACTGTGTCACCCAGGCTGGAGTACAGTGGTGAAATCTAGGCTCAATGAAATCTCCGCCTTCTGGGCTCAGGTCGTCCTCCCACCTCAGCCTACCGAGTAGCTGGGACCACAGGCGCATACTGCCACACCCAGCTAATTTTCTGTATTTTTGGTAGAGATGGAGTTTCACCATGCTGCACAGGCTGGTCTCGAACTCCTGAGCTCAAGCAATTCACCTGCCTCCCAAAGTTCTGGGATTACAGGTATGAGCCACCATGCCTGGCCTACATACCTCTTTTATGTGTTTAACATATATATCTGGCTCTGGAAACAAAAAGTAGGAGCATTGAGCTGGGCATAAATAGACCCTCTTCTCCACAATTTGCCCCCTTACATTATTTTGTGACTGTGTTATATTCTCCTCCCAAAAATTTTAAAGAGCCAATGCCAGCTGTGAGCGATGGCTCATGCCTATGTTCCCAGCACTTTGGGAGCCGGAGACAGGCAGATCACTTGAGGCCAGAAGTTCAAGACCAGCCTGGCCAACGTGGTGAACCCTGTCTCTATTAAAAACACACAAAAAAATTAGCCGAGTATGGTGGTACATGCCGTGATTCCAGCTACTCAGGAAGCTGAGGCAGTAGGATCACTTGAGCCCAGGAGGCTGAGGTTGCAGTGAGCCATGACTGAGTCACTGCATTTCGGCCTGGGCAACAGAGTGAGACCCTGTCTCAAAAAATAACAGTAAGAGCCACTGCCAGTCACAGTACACAGTACTTAGAAACAACTAAAATTCATCTCAATTCAACTCATTCTAAAAAATAACCAAAAAATGGCTGGGTGTGGTGGCTCACGCCTGTAATCCCAACACTTTGGGAGGCCGAGGTGGGCAGATCACAATGTCTGGAGATAGAGACCATCCTGGCTAACACGATGAAATCCCATCTCTACTAAAAATACAAAAAATTAGCTGGGCATAGTGGTGGGCGCCTGTAATCCCAGCTACTCAGGAAGCTGAGACAGGAGAATCACTGGAACCCGGGAAGTGGAGGTTGCAGGGAGCCAAGATCGCAACACTGCACTCCAGCCTGGGCGACAGAGCAATACTCCGTCTCAAAAAAAAAAAAAAAAACAAGAGAAAAAAATTATAAGCAATATATCTCCAGATAAGAACTAATCAAAATTCTCTCTTTTTTTTTTTTTTGAGACGAAGTCTCATTCTGTTGCCCAGGCTGGAGTGCAGTGGCACGATCTTGGCTCACTGCAAGCTCCACCTCCTGGGTTCACCTGCCATTCTCCTGCCTCAGCCTCTCGAGTAGCTGAGACTACAGGTGCCCGCTACCATGCCCGGCTAATTTTTGTATTTTTAGTAGAGACAGGGTTTTACCATGTTAGCCAGGATGGTCTCGATCTCCTGACCTCGTGATCCGCCCGCCTCGGCCTCCCAAAGTGCTGGGATTACAGGCGTGAGCCACTGCGCCCGGCCAAAATTCTCTTTAAAAAAAAAAAAAAAAAAGTTTTCTTTTTTAGGAGTTTGGTTTCATTTACTCAAAAAGATTTCAGTAATTTTTTTGGCACTGTCATTGCTAACAAAAATCATATTCATTTTCAGTAAATTCATAGGTTTAAAGAAAATGAGAAATGCACATCTGTTCTTGCAGAAGTTTTCCCAATTACTGTAACTAACCCTTCTTAGGTTATACCTTCCTAGGTTACCTTAAGGTCTTTGGTTGGTTGATTGGTTTAAACATTTGAAAGTCGCAGGTAGGTTTTGGCAGGAAAGTCATTTATAGAAAGGGTGAGAAATGTTACTTCCCTTACAGCAACACAAACTGGGAATTTTAAAAGCACCAAAAGCCAAAACATAATAAGACAATCAAAAGATTGTCCCTGTTATCATTCTGCTGCATGAAAAGGGAAACTGCACGCATTCTCTGCATTCTCGGCTGCAAGTGCCAGCACTGATCATGAAATGTTTACATAGCCCTTACTATGGGAGACAGGAAGGGAGCTGTGAAGGACAAGTGTCAGATCTGCTGCTGCTGCTTCAAGACTCAGCCTCCCTGAAATATCACTCTTTCTTAGCAACCTGCAGGCAGACAACCAGATTTTTCCATCAGAGGTTTCTTATACCATATAAACATATTTCCATTCTATATGACAACACACAAATCAGATCAGTAAGACAGAGATCAAGAGTTTATCTTGTCACTGAGTTGCCTCCTGCTAACTAGCTTCTTCCTGTCTTCCTATCTTATTTGTCACTAGTGTTTTCCCCTTTCCATAATAGAAAAAAAAATTTTAAGAGATTATTTTAGCATTAAGCAACTGAGATTCAAAGCTACTCTTTTTCTCATTTCACTTTACTGATTGTAGCAAGGATTTGGGTTTAAAAAAAAAAAAAGTTGCAAGAACTACAGATTTAATTTCTATCTCTCAAAAGTAAACACCTGAATTAGAAAACTCCATTTTATCCATTCACTCTTTCTTTTTTAGAAAAATAATTCAAAAGCCACAATTTTTTTTTTTTTTTGAGACAGAGTTTCACTCTTGTTGCCCAGGCAGGAATGCCATGACACGTTCTTGGCTCACCACAACCTCCACCTCTCAGGTTCAAGCGATTGTCCTGCCTCAACCTCCTGAGTAGCTGGGGAGCCACCATGCCTGGCTAATTTTTTTGTATTTTTAGTAGAGACAGGGTTTCACCATGTTGGCCAGGCTGGTCTCAAACTCCTGACCTCAGGTGATCTGCCCGCCTTGGCCTCCTAAAGTGCTGGGATTAGAGGCGTGAGGCACCGTACCCAGCCAAAAGCCACAATTTTTTAAAAGCACATATTGCCAGGCCAGGCACAGTGGCTCATGCCTGTAATCCCAGCACTTTGGGAGGCCAATACGGGTGGATCATGTGAGGTCGGGAGCTCAAGACCAGCCTGACCAACATGGAAAAACCCCGTCCCGACTAAAAATACAAAATTAGCCAGGTGTGGTGGTACATGCCTGTAATCCCAGCTACTTGGGAGGCTGAAGCAGGAGAATCCCTTGAACCCGGGAGGTGGAGGTTGTGGTGAGCTGAGATCACGCCATTGCACTCCAGCCTGGGCAACGAAAGCCAAACTGTCTCAAAAAAAAAAAAAAAAAAAAAGCACATAAAGCACATATTGCCTTTTGTTATTTCAAACCAATCATTTTCTTTACTCTCACTCATTGTTGAGTAGCAAGAATGCGCCACATAAACCAAAGTCCTACAGCTTCATTGTTACAAATCTTTCTGACGGTGCGTAAAACAGACATTCCTCAGAAAGTCCTATTAAAAATGTCTGAAACAGCAAATGCTTAATTTTCTGGATAATCTTGAAGATAGGATGTAAAACAATAACAAAATAAATATCAAATCCCCAAGCCCTTATTTTTGTCACTAATTTTACTCTTTCTCAAAAAAAAAAAAAAACTCACGAGTTATTAACACACAGCCAATGAAATCAGTCTCCTTTTCTCTGTCCTTGTTTCTCTTCCTACTCTATTTTAGGCATCTGAAAAAGTATCTAAAAGGTGTTATCTAAAAAGTGTTTATTATAAGACGGTTAAAGCACTGATTCTCTCTGAAAATAATCTCCTGCTCTTGTATGACACCCTCTGAATCCGGATTTTAACTTCTCATACCTAGAGACAACAAATAGGGAATAAACAGTTCAATCTCTCTTGGATTTCCTTATTCTAGGAAGCTCTAATTGTTAGCCTCTCCCGAAATATACCACTTTAGAAAACATAATTAAATAGATTTGGGGGACAGGAAAGCATTAAGGAAGAAAAAGACTTTTTAAAGAAAAAATATTTACGAAACTCATGCCAATTAAATCTGAATGTTCTCTTTAATTCTAAGAGCATCTTTTAAAGAAGCTTAAAGCTTTGTATGTTGCTGTGTAAGGAAACCTGAGCAGACTGGAGAAAAGCTCAAAGGCCTATCTATAATCTCATCACAAAGCGACAGGGTCAAAAGGCAGAGGTCAGGGAACAGGGTACAAAATAGTTCCCACACTTGAAAGAAAACTGTATCTCATTAGTTCAGAGACATTAAAAAATATCCAATTGTGTTACTAAAATAATATGACAATTTATACTTTAAGTCCCAAGGCAAATTTGAATATTATGAAATAATGTACTTTTAAGAGCAAAAAATGTAAGAAGTTACCTCTTCTACATTTGAAAAAAAAACACCAATCTCTCGCTCACACATATACCAGTGCTTCAACTGTCCCTCAAAGACTGATGTTCAGATAAAAGCTGTCACCTGATCTATTCAACAGAGTTCAATAAGGCACTGAAATAAATACTGAATGTGCATACATGTCAACAGACATTTCATATCCGGGCCTCTGCCCCATAAGGATTCAACAAGGTATGTCTACTTCATGGCCTTATGTTCACATTCAGAAAAAGCTAAATTTTATTCTTGCTTAGAGATTTCATTCCAGGGAAAAGTGAATGTAATTTCGTTCAATGTTCATTAAGTAGGCTCAACACTTGTGCCGGAGACTCTTATAATGACTCCATGACTCTTCAATGGACAATTAAATCTACAGAAGCTCTGGGGTCTAGGGCATTTACTGGCTATCCCTCTACCACTTCTCCTATTCTAACCACAAACTTTGTGTTTTAAGTGGCAGAGAGGGTGATAGAGATATCAATGAGATAAAGAGAACTCTGGCCAGGCACCGTGGTGCACGCCATTAGTCCCAGCTATCCCAGGAGGCTGAGGCAGGAAGATCCCTTGAGCCCAGGAGGTTGAGGCTGTAGTGAGCTATGATGGCCTGTTAAAAGCCACTGTGCTCCAGTCTGGGCAACATAGGGAGACTCTTTATCTCTTAAAAAAAAAAGGCACAGTGGCTCATGCCTGAATTCCCAACAGTGGGAGGCCAAGATGGAAGAACCATTTGAGGGAAGGACCATTTGAGACCAGCCTGGACGACACAGTGAGATCTTGTCTCAACAAAAAATAAAAAAAAAAATTAGCCAAGTGTGGTGGCATGTGCCTGTGGTTCCAGCTACTCGGAAGGCTGAGGCAAGAGAACCACTTGAGCCCGGGAGATCAAGGCTGCAGTGAGCTGTGATCGTGCCACGGCACTCCAGCATGGGTGAGAGAGTGAGACCCTGTCTCTAAAAAATAATAATAATAAAAATTTAAAAGGGAGGTGGCCAGGCATGGTGGCTCATACCTGCAATCCCAGCACTTTGGGAGGCCAAGGCAGGTGGATCTCTTGAAGTCATGAGTTCGAGACAAACCTGGGCAACACAGCGAAACCCCGTCTCTACTAAAAATACAAAAGTTAGCTGGGCATGCTGGTGCGTGCCTGTAGTCCCAGATACTCGAGAGGCTGAGGCAGAAGAATCGCCTGAACCTGGGAAGCAGAGGTTGCAGTGAGCCGAGATTGTGCCACCGCACTACAGCCTGGGTGACAGAGCGAGACTCTGTCTCAAAATAAAAAATAAAGTAATAAAAGGGAGGTGGAGGGGGAATTTTCGAATCACCAGTATGGTTCTTAAGTTTTTATTTTCTACCAACTTCTATCCTCTCCATACACTCAATACTTTAATTATTTCCCCATTGGCCCCATCCACCAGAAACAAGATGATTTACAAGTGGTTCACTGTAAATGAGTCCTGTCAGTCCTTCACTATGAAGAATATACAAGATTTTACATTCTAATACACACAGCTTTCATGTATTTAATTAAAATAAGATTGTAGCTAGAGCTGCCAATGAAAAAATGAAGCACTGCCAGACAGGAGTGAGAATAACCAAACAAAATAACCTATTTTCGCATAGTCACCTCAAGGGTACCAATGCCTGTGTTTTAATTAACTGTGAAATCACAGTCATTGTTCTAGTGAACAATGGCACAAAACAAGTTAAGTCCAGTGTGAAAGTTCATTTTCCTGGAGCTGAGCCAGAATATTTTGAAATCCTGACAAAAGTTTATTTATTAAGAAAAAGTATACACTTGAGACAAGAGATAGGAAATAGTTTTAAACAATCTGTTGTTACTCCAGCCATTTACATTTCCTTAAAAGTTAGAGTTGAAGTTGAGGATAACTTAACCTAAAAATAGAAAACACTGCGGTTCTAAAAGTAAATCACCTACAAGCTTTAAACCCATAACCAGCCGTAAATTCCTACTGCTCAATGTACTCTTATTAAAGTTAGTATCTCATTCTCATAGAATTCCAATTGATAATGTTGGTTCTGATTCTTGCAACAAAGAAGGACTTCTACATCAGGGAATTATGTAAGAGTAGATTGTGACTACCCACTACCCCTTCAAAAACAAGTCACATCTCTGCCCAAAGGAAACAATTCCTTTTTGCTATTTTAGTCCTGATCTACAGCAATAAAAAATTGATATAAATTTAATATCAAGAAAGAATATCGTTAGACTAGCAGATTGTCCTTGTTTTCCCAAAGGACCACAAGAGAAGGAAGAGGAAGAAAACTGAACAGATACTGGAAATAAAAGGTACTAACCCTGAAAAGGTGTGAGATATAAGAAATTGCCCAGTTTCAGGCTTGATGTGGTGGCTCACACCTGTAATTCCAGCACTTTGGGAGGCGCAGGAAGGATCGCTTTAGTCCAGGAGTTTGAGACAGCCTGGGCAACACAGTGTGACCCCATGTCTACAAAAAACTTAAAAATTAACCAGGCACATAGCAGGGCACGGTGGTACATGCCTGTAATATCAGCTACTTGGGAGGCTGAGGCATGAGAATTACTTGAACACAGGAGGCGGAGGTTGCAGTGAGCCAAGATCGTGCCACTGCACTCCAGCCTGGGCGACAGAGCAAGCCTGTCTCAAAAAATGAAAGAGAGAAATAGAGAAAGAGGGAAAGAGGGAAAGAATGAAAGGAAAGGGAAAGGGAAAGGAAAGGGAAAGGAAGAAGTTAACCAGGCATGGTGGCATGTGCCTGTAGTACCAGCTACTCAAGAGGCTGAAGTGGGAGGACTGCTTGAGCCTGGGAAGTTGAGGTTACAGTGAGCTGTGACTGTGCCACTGCACTCCAGCCCGTGTGACAGAGCAAGACTCTGTCTCCAAAAAAAAAAAAAAGAAGAAAATGAGGCTGGGCACAGGGATTCACACCTGTAATCCCAGCATTTTAAGAGGCCAAGGTGAGTGGATCATTTGGTCAGGAGTTCCAGACCAGCCTGGCCAACATGGTGAAACTCTGTCTCTACTAAAAAATACAAAAATTAGCCAAGCGTGGTGGCAGACGCCTGTAATCCCAGCTAATCAGGAGGCTGAGGCATCAGAATCGCTTGAAGCCGGGAGACAGAGTGCGTTGCAGTGAGCCGTGATCATGCCACTGCACTCCAGCCTGGGAGACAGAGCGACACTCCATCTCAAAAAAGTAATAATAATGGAAGATAAGAAAGAGAAAAAGAGAGAAAGAAAAAAGGAAAAAGAAATTTCCCAGTTTCTGCTAGAAATGAAGGTAACTGGAGGATTCAGACAGACATTTCAAAGAGTTTTTTCAGGCCAGGCGTGGTGGCTCACACCTGTAATTCCAGCACTTTTGTAGGATGAGGAGGGAGGATTACTTGAAGTCAGGAGTTCAAGACCAGCTTGAGCAATAAAGCAAGAACCCATCTCTACAAAAAAAAAATTTTTTTTTTGATTAGCTGGTCATGGTGGCGCACAGCTGTGCTCTCAGCTTCTCAGGAGGTTGAGGGAGGAGGATCACTTGAGCCCAGGAGTTTGGGAGATCAAGCCTGCAGTGAGCTATGATCACACCACTGCACTCCAGCCTGGGCAGCAGAGTGAGACCTTATTTCTGAAAAAAAAGAAAGTTTTGTCCCTATAAGGTTTTACATAATGATATAACAACTTTTTTTGTCAAAAGAATATTTCTTCTTCTACAGGTTTTTCTCAAAAAGGGACAACCAAAAGAGCAATAAGAGGTGGCATCACGAGGACCAAGGTGAAGATAAGGGTGATCTTTGAAGAAGGGATTAGAGAAAAAAGTACAAAAGCCTGGTCTATGAGTAATCTTGTGTCAAGCTGTACTGAGGAATTAAGATGATCAGAAATTTACTTAATTTAAATTATCACTTCTACATTGATGTTTTCTCAAACTATAGGATAATTTCTTGTTTAAATAAATGACAGAGTATGTTGTACTAGAAAAGAAGAAGAGAAGGGAGGGGCAAGAAAATATAGTCTACAAAGCAGAAACCTGGATTCTCTAGGCATGGACAGGAAAAAATTAAGCAACATTAAGTGGATTTTCATCAGAAGGTCTCTGGGAATCTATAAAAATAGATTTAAACTTAAAAATATTTAAACTTAAAAATATCTTTAGGCCGGGCGTGGTGGCTCACGCCTGTAATCCCAGCACTTTGGGAGGCCGAGGCGGGCGGATCACGAGGTCAGGAGATCGAGACCATCCTGGCTAACACGGTGAAACCCCGTCTCTACTAAAAATACAAAAAATTAGCCGGGCACGGTGGCAGGCGCCTGTAGTCCCAGCTACTCGGGAGGCTGAGACAGGAGAACGGTATGAACCCGGGAGGCGGAGCTTCCAGTGAGCTGAGATCGCACCACTGCACTCCAGCCTGGGCGACAGAACGAGACTCTGTCTCAAAAAAAAACAAACAAACAAAAAAAAAACTTTAAACTGGGTTTCACAGTTTAAAATCTAGAGGTCCACAAACTATATTTAAGGATTCAGCACTTCAGTCTTCACAGCAAGATTGAATGAAAAAATTCTGTAGGGTCCAGTGCGGTGGCTCACGTCTGTAATCCTAAGCACTTTAGGAGGCCGAGGCGGACTGATAGCTTGAGCTCTGGAGTTTGAGACCAGCTTTGGCAACATAGTGAAATCCAATCTCTACAAAAAATACAAAAATTAGCCAGGCGTGGTAGCACACACCTATAGTCCCAGCTACTTGGGGGGCTGAGGCAGTAGTATTGCGTAAGCCCGGGAAGTGGAGACTGAAGTGAGCCAAGATCATGCCACTGCACTCCAGCCTGGGGGACAAAGTGGGACCCCGCCTCAAAAAAAAAAAAAATTCTACAACCCTAACATTATTAATTCCATCACATTTTTGTTTGTTCGTCTTTAGCACACATAACCTTTTGGATCATTTTTTATTGTAATTTATAAATGCTCTTTCTAAAATACTGTCACGTTGTATAATTGAGAAAAGTATCTAGAAACAATCCAGATCAGCAAAAGTGTTGAGACACACACTCCCATGGGTGTCCTCGGATAATGCATAAAATAGTTTTCTAGAGGAAAGTAAAGCAAACACACTGACTACTTCTGCAGTGATATTCCTAAAAGGCTTTATTAATATGTGGAAACTATTCATAGCCCATCAGTAACAGTAGGTTACCAGTAGCATAAAATAGATTTCCCTATGGGGCTATGCACAATTACTGGTTTGATGCATATAATGCCACCTTTCTCTCCCACCCAATAAAAGCACATAGGAATGGAACTGAATAAAAATAATATTATTAGAGGGAAGACCTTGAATCCATTCCACTTATTTTAAAATATATATCATAACCTCAGTATGTCTACTACTGTTAATAATTACTTGTGACCTAGCTCATGAATGGTAGGCCCATTAAGGTGTCACGACCCAGCAGTTGAGGACAGCGAGTCTGAAGGACTCAGAGGGGCAGCAGGGCATAGGAAAAAAGGCTAGTTTGCAGCCAGACAGCCGGGGATGGAATCCGAGCTATAGCCTTTCCTGTCTTTGGGCAACTCGCTGAATGTCATCCTTCTCATCTATCAAATGAGAAAAGTAATATTTTCAAGTTATTGTGAGAATTAGCATTTATAAATCACCAACCACAGTTCATGCCTCATAAATGTTAGCTATTTTCACAGTGTCATAGAATAACGGTGACTTTCTGGGATTACTTCTGACTTAATAATGTGCTAGCACGTATCTTTGAAAGTCATTTAAATAAAGCATTATTTCAAAATTAGCTTTCTGCACGAGTGATAAACACAAGTTTCTAACAGAAAAATAAAAGGTAAACCCAAGAAACCCATGTTAGTAAAAATAGTTACAAGAGTTAATTTCGAATACAGTTAGTAAAGTCATAGATTCTTGGAAAAGGTGCAGAACATCTGAGAAAGCCAATCTTCCGGCCTCTTCTATCCTCAGGATGTGCTGTCTCAGCAGCAGATAAAATACTACTTTCATTCCTAGAATTCTCAGTTCTTACCTCCTCACACTCAACCAGCCATCCCTGCATTTTGTCTGTAAAGTAATGGAGGCCAGGCGCAGTGGCTCATGCCTGTAATCCCAGCACTTCGAGTAGCCGATGGGGGGTGGATCACCTGAAGTCAGGAGTTTGAGGCCAGCCTGGCCAACAAGCTGAAACCCCTTCTCTACTAAAAACACAAAAATGAGCCAGGCGTGGTGGTGAGCGCCTGTAGTCCCAGCTACTTGGGAGGCTGAGGCAGGAGAATCGCTTGAACCCAGGAGGCAGATACTGCAGTGAGGCAAGATCGCGCCACTGCACTCTAGCCTGGGTTTTGTTTTGTTTTTTTGAGACAGAGCGAGATTCTGAGAAAGAAAAGGAGAAGGAGAGAAAGAGCGAGAGAAGGAGGGGAGGGGAGGGAAGGGAGAAACGGAGGGAGGGAGAGAGGAAGGAAGGAAGGAGGGAGGGAGGGAGGAGAGGAGAGAAGAGAGAGGAGAGAAGAGAGAAGAGAGAAGAGAGAAGAGAGAAGAGTAATGGGGAAAGACAGTTCCATACCAAAAATTTTTGGAATCTTCTGGCCAAGAGGACCTTACATGGTGCCATCTTAAAAAGTCAAGCCTTAGGTAGAACAGTGCATTGTAAAGCACAATAGGAGAGTAAAAACAGAAAAAAAAAATATATATATAGGAGTAAACTTTATCGAAACAAAGAGAACTGTACTGGCTGACTGTGCCCAAAGCTGATGTAGGTGCCATGAAGAATGAATCTGTAAATGCAGTTTCCTAAGATATTCCTTTAAAACCACAACTGAAGCTACAAGTGCTCTTTAGTACAACCACTTTCTGAAATTTCATAAACACTACCCATCATTTACGTGCTCATCACTTGGCACTAGTTTATAAATAAGACATGTTTGCTTAAAAAAAAAATCAAAGCCTTGTTGGTACCTGCATGCTTGCTTGCATATACCTGGTAAAAAAGGTTAATTTTATTTACCGTATCTTATTTGAAGAGAGAAGGAATAGGCTAATATATTTTATAGTTGAAACAAATTTTATTAGCTCTTCACAAAGCTGTTAGATACCTTTTTTAAAAAATCATTTATGCATTATCTTGCTTTTTCATCAATCTCAAGCTTCTCATTTTTAAGGAAACTCTAGCTTCCATTTTAGGGTTTTTATTTATTTTATTTTTAATTTTTGAGACAGGGTCTCACTCTGTTAACCAGGCTGGAGTGCAGTAGCGCACTCTCAGCTCACTGCAACCTTGACATCTTGGCTTCAAGCGATTCTTGTGCCTCAGCCTCCCGAGTAGCTGGGATTACAGGCAAACACCACCACGCCCAGCTAATTTTTGTATTTCTAGTAGAGGCGGAGTTCCGCCATGTTGATGAGCATGCTCACAAACTCCTGACCTCAAGTGATCCACCCGTCTTGGCCACCCAAAGTGATGGGATTACAGGGGTAAGCCACTGCACCCGGTCCATTTTAGGGTTTTTAAAATCTACACACAGGCCAGGCATAGTGGCTCACCCCTGTAATCCCAGTACTTTGAGAGGCCAAGATGGGTGGATCCCTTGAGCCCAAGAGTTCAAGACCACCCTGGGCAACACAGACCCCATCTTTACAAAAAAAATTTTTTTAAATCAGTCAGGCATAGTGGTGCACACCCACAGTCCCAGCTACTTGGGAGGCTGAGGTAGGCGGATCACTTGAGCCTAGGAGGTTGAGGCTGCAGTGAGCTGTGATCGCAGTACTGCACTCCAGCCTGGACAATAGAGCAAGACCCTGTCTCACTCTTGTTATAAATAAACAAATAACTGTAATATGTATTTGTTATAAGCAAATATCTAAAAGTTTCAATCTTATTCTAAATACAAAGGAAGTTATTAGAGAATTTTAAGTAGAAAAAAATTATTCTAAGATCTCACTGACTATTATTTGGGAACTGGCAGTATCATCCATACTACAGTAATAATCTAGAGATTAGTAGGGTAATTTCAAACAGGAACCCCTGGGTCCTTAAAAGTCCATGTAGATAATAATTGGGAGTCCATTAATTGACATTAAGATTTCAAAATGCTTCTTAAAAATTGCAGCTTTCGGCCGGGCACGGTGGCTCACGCCTGTAATCCCAGCACTTTGGAAGGCCGAGGCGGGCGGATCACCTGAGGTCGGGAGCTCGAGACCAGCCTGACCAACATGGTGAAACTCCGTCTCTACTAAAAATACAAAAAAAATATTAGAGGGACGTGGTGGTATATGCCTGTAATCCCAGCTATTCGGGAAGCTGAGGCAGGAGAATCGCTTGAACCTGGGAGGTGGTGGCTGCAGTGAGCCGAGATCACACCATTGCCCTCCAGCCTGGGCAACAAGAGGGAAACTCTGTCTCAAAAAAAAAAAAAAGTAGCTTTCCTGGAAAGGGAACTGTATAAACTAATTGATTTTCTCCCTTTCCTGGTGGCTGATTTTCTAATTACTTAATCGATCCTCATGTGGTACAGTTATCCCTCAGTATCTGTGCGGGATTGGTTCCAAGACTCCCAGGATGCTCAAGCCCCTTACATAAAATGGTGTAGTATATACAGATAACATACGCACATTCTCCCGTACACTTTATTTTTTTTATTATTATACTTTAGGTTTTAGGGTACATGTGCATAATGTGCAGGTTTGTTACATATGTATCCATGTGCCATGTTGATTTGCTGCACCCATTAACTCGTCATTTAGCATTAGGTACATCTCCTAATGCTGTCCCTCCCCCCTCCCCCCACCCCACAACAGTCCCCGGAGTGTGATGTTCCCCTTCCTGTGTCCATGAGTTCTCATTGTTCAATTCCCACCTATGAGTGAGAACATGCAGTGTTTGGTTTTTTGTCCTTGCAATAGTTTACTGAGAATGATGTTTTCCAGTTTCATCCATGTCCCTACAAAGGACATGAACTCATCATTTTTTACGGCTGCATAGTATTCCATGGTGTATATGTGCCACATTTTCTTAATCCAGTCTATCGTTGTTGGACATTTGGGTTGGTTCCAACTCTTTGCTATTGTGAATAGTGCCACAATAAACATACGTGTGCATGTGTCTTTATAGCAGCATGATTTATAGTCCTTTGGGTATATACCCAGTAATGGGATGGCTGGGTCAAATGGTATTTCTAGTTCGAGATCCCTGAGGAATCACCACACTGACTTCCACAATGGTTGAACTAGTTTACAGTCCCACCAACAGTGTAAAAGTGTTCCTATTTCTCCACATCCTCTCCAGCACCTGTTGTTTCCTGATTTTTTTAATGATGGCCATTCTAACTGGTGTGAGATGGTATCTCACTGTGGTTTTGATTTGCATTTCTCTGATGGCCAGTGATGATGAGCATTTCTTCATGTGTTTCTTGGCTGCATAAATGTCTTCTTTTGAGACGTGTCTGTTCATGTCCTTTGCCCACTTTTTGATTTTGATGGGGTTGTTTGTTTTTTTCTTGTAAATTTGTTTGAGTTCATTGTAGATTCTGGATATTAGCCCTTTGTCAGATGAGTAGGTTGTGAAAATTTTCTCCCATTCTGTAGGTTGCCTGTTCACTCTGATGGTAGTTTCTTTTGCTGTGCAGAAGCTCTTTAGTTTAATTAGATCCCATTTGTCAATTTTGGCTTTTGTTGCCATTGCTTTTGGTGTTTTAGACATGAAGTCCTTGCCCACGCCTATGTCCTGAACGGTTTTGCCTAGGTTTTCTTGTAGGATTTTAATGGTTTTAGGTCTAACATTTAAGTCTTTAATCCATCTTGAATTAATTTTTGTATAAGGTGTAAGGAAGGGATCCAGTTTCAGCTTTCTACATATGGCTAGCCAGTTTTCCCAGCACCATTTATTAAATAGGGAATCCTTTCCCCATTTCTTGTTTTTGTCAGGTTTGTCAAAGATCAGATAGTTGTAGATATGCGGCATCATTTCTGAGGGCTCTGTTCTGTTCCATTGATCTATGTCTCTGTTGTGGTACCAGTACCATGCTGTTTTGGTTATTGTAGCCTTGTAGTATAGTTTGAAGTCAGGTAGCGTGATGCCTCCAGCTTTGTTCTTTTGGCTTAGGATTGACTTGGCGATGCGGGCTCTTTTTTGGTTCCATATGAACTTTAAAGTAGTTTTTTCCAATTCTGTGAAGAAAGTCATTGGTAGCTTGATGGGGATGGCACTGAATCTATAAATTACCTTGGGCAGTATGGCCATTTTTCACAATATTGATTCTTCCAACCCATGAGCATGGAATGTTCTTCCATTTGTTTGTATCCTCTCTTATTTCATTGAGCAGTGGTTTGTAGTTCTCCTTGAAGGGGTCCTTCACATCCCTTGTAAGTTGGATTCCTAGGTATTTTATTCTCTTTGAAGCAATTGTGAATGGGAGTTCACTCATGATTTGGCTCTCTGTTTGTCTGTGATTGGTGTACAAGAATGCTTGTGATTTTTGTACATTGATTTTGTATCCTGAGACTTTGCTGAAGTTGCTAATCAGCTTAAGGAGATTTTGGGCTGAGACAATGGGGTTTTCTAGATATACAATCATGTCATCTGCAAACAGGGACAATTTGACTTCCTCTTTTCCTAATTGAATGCCCTTTATTTCCTTCTCCTGCCTGATTGCCCTGGCCAGAACTTCCAGCACTATGTTGAATAGGAGTGGTGAGAGAGGGCATCCCTGTCTTGTGCCCGTTTTCAAAGGGAATGCTTCCAGTTTTTGCCCATTCAGTATGATATTGGCTGTGGGTTTGTCATAGATAGCTCTTATTTTGAGATACGTCCCATCAATACCTAATTTATGGAGAGTTTTTAGCATGAGGGGTTGTTGAATTCTGTCAAAGGCCTTTTCTGCATCTATTGAGATAATCATATGGTTTTTGTCTTTGGTTCTGTTTATATGCTGGATTACATTTATTGATTTGCGTATGTTGAACCAGCCTTGCATCCCAGGGATGAAGCCCACTTGATCATGGTGTATAAGCTTTTTGATGTGCTGCTGGATTCGGTTTGCCAGTATTTTATTGAGGATTTTTGCATCAATGTTCATCAAGGATATTGGTCTGAAATTCTCTTTTTTGGTTATGTCTCTGCCAGGCTTTGGTATCAGGATGATGCTGGCCTCATAAAATGTGTTAGGGAGGATTCCCTCTTTTTCTATCGATTGGAATAGTTTCAGAAGGAATGGTACCAGTTCCTCCTTGTACCTCTGGTAGAATTCGGCTGTGAATCCATCAGGTCCTGGACTCTTTTTGGTTGGTAAGCTATTGATTATTGCCACAATTTCAGAGCCCGTTATTGGTCTATTCAGAGATTCAACTTCTTCCTGGTTTAGTCTTGGGAGGGTGTATTTGTCGAGGAATTTATCCATTTCTTCTAGATTTTCTAGTTTATTTGCATAGAGGTGTTTGTAGTATTCTCTGATGGTAGACTGTATTTCTGTGGGATCAGTGGTGATATCCCCTTTTTCATTTTTTATTGCATCTATTTGATTCTTCTCTCTTTTCTTCTTTATTAGCCTTGCTAGTGGTCTATCAATTTTGTTGATCTTTTCAAAAAACCAGCTCCTGGATTCATTAATTTTTTGAAGGGTTTTTTGTGTCTCTATTTCCTTCAGTTCTGCTCTGATTTTAGTTATTTCTAGCCTTCTGCTAGCTTTTGAATGTGTTTGCTCTTGCTTTTCTAGTTCTTCTAATTGTGATGTTAGGGTGTCAATTTTGGATGTTCTACCGTACACTTTAAATCACCTCCAGGTTAGTTATAATACTCAGTACGATGCAAATTCCATGTAAATGGTTGTTATGCTGTATTGTTCAGGGAACAATACCAAGAACAAAAAACTTGTACATGTCCAGTACAAATGCAACCACCATTTTTGGTTTTTATTTTTTTGGAACACTGTATTTTCAATTTGATGATGTTTAATCCACAGATGTGGAACCCACACACGTGGAGGGCTGACTATACACGTGGTATGTACTGGTCCTCTTGTTCTATGACATTTAGGATTAATTTTTTTTTTTAACAGATAAAGTTAGTTTTTTTTACTCAAAAACAATTTCAGGCCCCAAGGGTGGTAGTTAGAAATCATTCATCTCATTTAACCCTTTTCAAGACAGATGAGAACACTGATGCCTGCAGCTGTCAAAAGTGATGGGCCAGGACTGGAATCTCAGCTTCTGGTTGTGCATCCAGCTCTAACTGCTGTACTCACTGCCCTGCCAGCTATAGTTTCACAAGCATTCATACATTCCTTTAAAAAACTATAAACTCACCTAATGACAAATTATTTATGCCAAGAAATGATAAAACCCAGTAAGAAGAGCAAAGAGGTTTTTTAAAAAGTTAAAAGTGGTATATTTCATAGTGAAAGCCTTTATACAGTAACACCTTATCTTTAAAAATATTCATTGACAAAAGCAAAAATATCGTTAAATATATAATCTTCTAAATCTCTGATGAATGAATGAGGAAATGCATGCAAGAGAAATTACTAGTGCTGACCAAAGAAGAAACAAGCTAGGTCAGGTCATAAAGGCCTGCCCGGTAGTGTCACCTTTAGTATCTTTCCCAAATAGAGGAATAAAAAGATAATTTCATTTGACGATAAGGTTACCCATTTGGGATCTATATACTGGTAGATTTTACAATCTGTATGTTACTAGGGAGACAGCAAATATAGTGGTTATGGGGATGGATGTTATGGGGATGGATGAATTATGTCAGACCTTCAATCTAGGCTTCTTACTTATTATAGGAACTGGAGTAAAGTACTTATTCTCTAGACTCAGTTTCCTCCTGTGTACAAAAGAGAAAACAGGCCAGGCGTGGTGGCTCACGCCTGTAATCCCAGCACTCTGGGAGGCCAAGGTGGGTAGATCACAAGGTCAGGAGTTTTAGACAAGCCTGACCAACATGGTGAAACCCCAGCTCTACTAAAAATACAAAAAGTAGCCAGGTGTCGTGGCGTATGCCTGCAATCCCAGCTACTCAGGAGGCTGAGGCAGGAGAATCGCTTGAACCCGGGAGGCGGAGATTGCAGTGAGGAGAGATGGCACCACTGCACTCCAGCCTGGGTGACAGAGTGAGACTCAGTCTTTAAAAAAAAAAAAGAGAGAGAGAAAACAATGCCTATTTCCTAAGGTTGCTGTCTGGACTGAATGAGGTACTGACTATAAAGAATTTAGCACAGTGGCTGGGTGCGGTGGCTCACGCCTGTAATCCCAGCACTTTGGGAGGCCGAGGCAGGTAGATCACCTGAGGTCAGGAGTTCAAGACCAGCCTGGCCAACATGATGAGACCCCGTCTCTACCAAAAAATACAAAAATTAGCCAGGCATGGTGGCATGCACCTGCAGTCCCAGCTACTTGGGAGGCTGAGGCACGAGAATCGCTTAAACCTGGGAGGCAGAGGTTGCAGTGGGCCGAGATCATGCTACTGCACTCCAGCCCGGGCAACAGAGCAAGACTGTGTCTCAAAACAAACAAACAAACAAATAACAGCAACAAGAATTTAGCACAGTGTCTGGCATGTGGAAAGCACTATATAAATGTTAGCTATTTTACTATTTCATCACAGATTCTTATAGGACAGCGGCCATCATTTATGTATGTACTCCAGAATCTGACACACTGTAAGCATTTAACATTAAATAATCCAAAATATAATAGCTAGTTATGGTTTTACCAAAAACAAAATTTAGGTCATTATTAAACAAAAATGCTAAGGATCAGGCATATGACACGTTTCCTAAAGCATCCTGTATAGAACCATCTCTACCATTCAGTAAATTATAGAAGAGGAAAATGTTTTCTTCCGTATGAAGCTTTATGGAAATCATGACTAACAATGCATTGTATTCTAGATATTTACTTTTATTACTCTGAGAGTATCTGTGACCAACAGTGGAAATACAAGCAACAGGATGTGCACAGGAATTTTAGGACAGTCTGTCTTAACACCTTAGCAGCAAACAGAACTTGTACTCCTCTAGCCTCCTTTCTCTCTCCCTGTCCCCTTTTCTTTCTCTTTCTCTCCTCCCTCAAAGACACTATGTCTCACCCTCTTCCCGTCCCTTGTCTTCCCAGTTGTCTATGCTGGTGTGTCCTGCATTAACAAAATGGGCCATAAGCCTAAGCCTTGGGGTTATCACAGAGAACTTAGCTTCACTCACTCTTGGGCCAATTTCACTATAAAGAGTTTTATTTCCAGTAGATTTCCAAAATTAAATGATCATCATACCACAGTGTCTTAGTCTGTTTTCGTGTTGCTATAAAGAAACACCTGAGGCTGGGTAGTCTATAAAGAAATGGCCGGGCGCGGTGGCTCACGCCTGTAATCCCAGCACTTTGGGAGGCCAAGGAGGGGTGGACTGCTTGAGCTCAGGAGTTTGAGATCAGCTTGGGCAACATCTTTGTAGAGATGGCAAAACCCCATCTCTACAAAAAATACAAAAATTAGCCAGGCATGGTGGCACACACCTGTGGTCCCAGCTACTAGGGAGACTGATGTGAAGGACTGCTTGAGCCCAAGGAGACTGAGGCTGCAATGAGCCAAGATCGCACCACTGCACTCCAGCCTGGGTAACAGAGACTCTGTCCCACACCCCCCGCCCCCCACGCCCAAAAAAAGAAAAAGAAAAGAAATAGTTTGCGGCTATACTACGCAAGAGGCATGGCGCCAGAATCTGCTTCTGGCGAGGGCTTCAGGCTGCTTCCTCTCATGGCAGAAGGCTAACCAATTAGAGATCACATAGCAAGAGAGAGGAACGAAGAGGGTAGGCGAGTGGTGCCAGACTCTTTTTAACAACTAGCTCTTGTGGGAACTCATAGAGGGAGAACTCACTCATTACCTCTAGGAGGGCACCAAGCCATTAATGAGGGATCTGCCCCCATAACCCAAATATCTCCCAATAAGCCCCACCTCCAACATTAGGAATCAAATTTCAACACGAGGTCTGGGGACAAAGAGCCAAACTAGCACACAGCAACCAGATCTTGAATCTTCTTTGGCCTCATTAAAATGAAGGCTGATCCCCGTACTACTCCTTCCCCAGCCCCCGAGCTACTCGGGGCAGACCTTCCAAACTCCCAAGAATCTATTGTGAGCCAAGGATGTCAACAAAGCTAACAACTGACACTACCAATGGTACTTGGATCACGGCAGCTTCTATCCCAATTAAGCCTATACACCTGGCCACTGTTTTTAAAAAACACACTTCAGCACAGTCTTGACTATGACATTCAGTCTGGAATAAGGGCAATCCTGAAATGCTTGTTGAATGAGTCAAGCTCACCTTTTTTCTGAGTTTAAATAGAATAACTATGGAGCATAGTGGACTGGAACCACCAGGCACTAGTCAGGTGTCTACTGCTGATCAAATGTAATCTGAGAGGGCCCTTAATCTCTGAGCCTCAGTTTCGTTACCATAAATATGTCTAAGGTCCCTTCAAGAACTAATATGACATGATATTCTGTCAGTCTTGACTAAATTTTATGCTTATTTGAATTCAGATCATGGTCTCCACTGTCTCTACGCTCTTTTGAAAACCACACCCGACACAACCAAAGCTAAAAATAGCTAGAGAGAGACACTAAGGAAAAGATCTAAACAAAGTTCTATGGCAGAGATCTCATTCATCAGACTTCGACAACTATTAGGAGGGCTGAATCCAGGCTACCGAGGGAACACTTTAAGAATATTCTGGTCATCACATAATTTGTAGACTCATATGTAAACTTATATTCATTCCCTTATTAAACACTGTGTACTGTATATAAGACACTATGAAAAAGGCACAGTCCCTTCTCTCTTAGAGGGCTTGTATATTTATGTTACTTAATAAAGGCCTTATCATGTCCTTCATTTTCCCATTGCTCAAAAGATTGACTGCTGTAAATTAAGCCATGTGTATTCCTACAGCCAGGTCTTAAAGGAAATAAAAGCTATAAAATAAGATTTCAAAATGATGTCTGCCTTCCCTGACATCAACTAATTGCATGATTTACCTCCATTTATACCTCCTTTCTTCTACATGCAATTAAAGAATCCCGCTTTGAAACCTTTTCCTTATCTTTAATATTTAAAGGAAACGTAAACATTTCTCCCAAAGGATGTTTTGTTTATGGACAAAGTGCCTTTTGAAAATATACAGTGAGTAGGAGAAGCACGACAACTAAGATGTGGTACAGAAAGGACAACAGGTAATATGAGTATATCAGTATATACATGTGGACATCACCATAAAGTTTCTAAGTCCTCCATTTTAAAATATATTATTATGTATATAGTGAAATTATTTTCAGCTATTAAGAGATCTACATATTTGAGATGAAAGAAGTCTCTTCCATTGCTGTTTAAGCTTGGTTTTACTAGGAGTGTCTAAAAACCATCTGAAGCTTTGATAAGTTTTATTATAAGGTCTTAGTCTATTTAACTGTTACTGTCTTTGATTTCAATGTCCCACCACCTGCAGAGTGTGAATTCTAGGAATACGCATATGTTAAGAAAGTCTATGAAGCAATTGGTAGAATTTATGTTTAATAGAAGTCAATTAAGACCTTCTAGAGGCACGGTGACAACTTGCTAAGAAAGTGTGATAAAGACAGATCAGCTCCAGCAAGGCAAAATAGAAACTTAACTATCATTAACTTTGAAATTAATGCAGCAAAACAGAAACTACCTTCTGGCTAATTTGCCTAACACAGTTTCATGATCCCCAAATGTTGCTCTACGGAAATAGTCAAGAAAATTCTTAGTTGAGAACATGATATGACATTCTCCTGTTTTCCTGCCCTGTCACTATCCACACTCCTCAATCTCCTCGGTTGTCTCCTCCTCATCCTCCCCACCTGTGCATGCTAGAATGGCCCAGGGCTCAGTCATTTGAGTGTCCTCCTCTCTTTTCTATCTATAATTAACCCTTAAGTAATTTCATGGCTTTAAATTTATACCTACAGTCCAGATCTTCCCCCAAGAGATGTCTTGTCTATGTGACTTAAAGCTTAAAGGAAATAAAAGCTATAAAATAAGATTTCAAAATGATGTCTGCCTTCCCTGACAGACAGACACATAATGGACACATCAAACTAAATACATCCAAAACTGAACTGATTTCCAGTCTGATTCTCCATCAGTCTTCCTATTTCAGGAGAGAAGTTTATAATTGTTCAGTCCAAAAATCTTGGAGTCATCTTTGATCACTTTCTTTGAATATGACTACCATATTCATAGAATTCACATATATTCATACGAATCATCAGCAAATCTCGTAGGTCTACCTTCAACATCTATCTAGAATCTGAGTCCTTCCTGCTACTTCACCAAGCCAACAACTTCTCTCACCACAAATACCTTTTTTTTTTTTTTTTTGAGACAGAGTCTCCCTCTGTTGCCCAGGCTAGAGTGCAGTGGCACGATCTCAGCTCACTGCAACCTCCACCTCCTGGGTTCAAGCGATTCTCCTGGCTTAGCCTCCGGAGTAACTGGGATATCACAGGCATAGGTCACCACACCCAGCTTTTTGTATTTTCAGGTGAGATGGAGTTTCACCATATTGGCCAGGCTGGTCTTGAACTCCTGACCTCAAGTGATCCACCTGCCTCCGCCTTCCAAAGTGTTAGGATTACAGGCGTGAGCCACGGCATCCAGCCTCTCACCTCAAATACTGAAAGACCTCCCTAACTGGTCTCTTGCCTCTACCCCTGCCCTGATATAGTCTACCCAACATGGCAGCCACAACAGTCATGTTAGAAGGCACATCAGATTTTGTCATTACTCTGCTCAAAACCTTCCAATACTTTCCCATCTCAGTTAAAAGCCTAACAACTGCATGAGGCCCTATACAATCTCCCCTGCTCTTTCTCTTTGATCTTACCTACTACTCTCCCTCTCCCTCAGCTCCAGCCATACTGGACTCCTTGCTGTTACCAGCACAAACTAGGGACTGTCCCACTCAGGGTCTTTGCACTTGCTGTTTCTTCTGCGTGTAATGTTGTGCCCCCAGGTGATCCATCTGGCCTGCTTCCTCACGTCCTTCAAGGCTCTGTTCAAATGTCATCCTCCCTGTCAGGCCTTCCCTAACCATCTTATTTAAAATCACAACCCCACCATCCCACCACTCTGCTGGCATGTCCCTAAATCCACTCCCCTGCTTTATTTTTCCTCATAGCACTTATTAACATCTGAAGAACTATATACAGTCGACACTTCTCATGGACTCCGCATCCACAGATTCAACCAAGCACAGATTGAAAATGTAGTCAGGCCTACAATGGTTGCATCTGTACTGAACACGTACAGACTTTTTTTTCTTGTCATTATTCCCTAAACAATACAGTATAACAACTATTTACATAACATTACAATGTAATAGGTATTATAAGTAATCTAGAGATGACAAAGTGTACAGGAAAATGTTCATAGGTTATATACAAATGCTACAACATTTTATTATAAGAGACTTGAGCATCCGAGGATTTTGGTGTGGGGGACACTCTAGAATCCATCCCCCATGGTTATGGAGAGATGATTGTATTTTCATTACCTCTTTACACTAGAACGTATGCTCCATGATGGCAGGGATTTCTGACTGCTTTCTTCACAGCAGTCCCCAGTGCCTACAAAACCGACTACAGATAGCTTTCACAACTGTTTGTTGGATGAATGATACTGAAATATTACAGGGCAAAATACATTATTACCTGAATACATTAAGTATTATGAGAAGCAGAAATCCCAATCACCCACACTCACAGTTTTGCAAAAAGAGACATCATAGTTTGTTTCTTAAAAATGCATTAAAGTCCAATTGATGGTTTTGTTAACATCATTCTCACTGTGCCTAAAGAGTACTAGGTCACACCTAAAAGGTACAGTTTTAGCTTCAGTAGGCAAATGGAGAAGAAAAATACAGGCTTTCTTCCTTTCATCAGTCATCACTGACAGAAGGCCTCCAAGTGACCCTGGTGCACAATGTTTGGGATCTTTAGGGAAGAAAGGACTCTAGAAGAATAAGAATATTCCTTCACCAATCTCGAGAAGAATCTCTCCAAATCTCTCTGCAGACATTTTTTTCTTCATATCCTTTAACAAAGCCATTCTTAACATGTACATGAAATCTTAGTTGAAGAAACAATGTGATTACATAATTACACATACAGAAAAACCTGGTATTCTATTATCTCTCCAAATTTTTTTTAACTAAAACTAGACTTACAGTTTTTGTTGAAAATGTTTTGTGTTTCTACCTCCAAAGATATGAAAAAAAGAAAATGTTTTGCTCTGAAGCTGAGTTAAGAAAAAGATAGCCAAGACGTGGGTTGATGGGGACTGTATTTTAAGGCTAAACAGTTTTGTTTACTATTGTTTATTATTTAATATATTCTTCCCAGTTTCCCCACCCCCACCAAAGGAAAAGCGAAAAATTTACGTTAGTGCAATCAATAAGGAATTATTTGTCCAAGGGAAGTTGTTCTGAAAGGCTATGAGCTAAGTCTTTAACACTGACACAAAGTTCAGGCGGTAGATGTCACTTCTCTCACCCATTTAACAACAACAACAAATCAAGATTCGGATCCCGCGGAGGCAAGCAGAAAGGAACAGGCGTGAAAAATGAAATCAGTTGTTTCTCCCCGGCCTCCTCTCGACACTGCGCACTCCGCTGCCCCCCATCGCCCTTTAACCGCCCCTTTTCCCGGCGTCGTTTCCCCAGCGCAGCCCCGCACTGCGCCATCAAACGAGTCAAGTGGAGGGACCGGTACCCCTCCGGGAAAACCAGGCACTAACACACGGTGCCCCCAACTGAGTTTAAACTCGGGAACAGCGCAGGCAGTGTCAACAAAGCGCGGTGCTGTGTCCCGAGCGTCCAAAGGTCCCTGCCAGCTCCCAGACGCGGCCAAATCCACAGGATTCCAAAAGGTGACCTGGCCGGCACCGCAGAGCGCAGGCGGCGCAGAGGGCAGAGTCCAGGATGAAGTCCGACCGGCCCCCGCCCCGCGCCAGCCCCGCACGGCCACCGGCTCCTCCGCGGACGCCACCCCGAGTCCGACTCCCCCTCCCCCGAAGAGGCCCGAGAGCCGCGTCACGTGCGGGGCCGAAACTTCGCGGCCGGGGCCGGGTGGCTGGCGGGTAGGAGGCAGGCTCGGCGGCCGGGGGGCAGCCCGCGCGCCCGGTGAGTCACTGGCCGCCTCCGCGTGCGGCTGCGGGCGAAAGGGCCGGCGCGCCAGGCGGGGACCGTGCCCTTGGGGCCACCCCCGCGCCTGTTATTAATAACCCAGCGCCCGGAGGCGAGAGCCCCGGTGGGCGCAGCCGCACAGCCCGCACGCGGAATAAACAACAATGTCGTTAAATCGCGCCCGAGAGCCCGTTCGGCCAGAGTGCGGCGGGAGGGCGCCACAGGGAGCTGACTTTGTCTGGAGCCCGCACCCCGCCTCCCGCGCGTCCCCGCAGCGTCCCCCGCGCCCCTGAGGGGACCCAGCGCCGCCACAGCCCCGGCCTTACCCGCCAGCTCGTCAGGCTCCAGCCCGCTGTCCGCGTCGATCCCGCACAGCACGAAGTAGTGTGCGAAGCGGCAGGCGGCCGGGGAGGAGCCCGAGCCCGGGCCGGGCGCCGCGCCGCTCCCGCTCATCCCGGCCGCGCTGCTCCAGGGGCCGCCGCTGCCGCCTGGGAAGGCTTTCTGTGGAGGCCGCCGCCACCGCTCCGGCCGTGGTCTGTGCGCCCGCCCTAGGGCGACCCTGGCGCGCCCATGGCCGCGCAGCCGCCTCTCGCCGCCGCCGCAGCAGCAGCCTCCTCGCTCGGCGCGGGGGAAGCGGCCGCGGGCTCGCGCGCGGCGGGTCCAGAGCCCGGCCGGGTGGGGGAGGGGCGAGGGGGAGTGTCGGCCTGAGGGGCCCTTTGCCGCCGCAGCTGCGCTCGCGAGCTGAGAGCCGCCGCGTCTGGCGCCCGCGGGTCAGCTGAGCGGCGCTCGGGCTGTGGGAGCGCGGGGCGGGCGGGGGCGCCGGGGCTCGGCGCGTGCGACGCTGGGGGGTGGGGGGCGCGCTCGCGAGGGACGGAGGCGCGCGCTTCTGCCGTGTGCGCGCCCAGCCAGCTCGGAGGCCAAGCGTGGTGCGGGGCCGCGTTCGCGCCCACCGGCCCCGACTGCGGCATCGAGGGCGACCCTGCACACACCCCTCCTCGCCCTGGCCAGCCGATAAGACGGCTAGCCTCAGTGTGGGGGGTCTGTCTTCTAAAGGGGTTGTCACCCATCCGGATTTCTTTTAATGCAGCTTTGGGGAAGGTGCACAGCCGCTCTGAGATCATTTCGCATAACGGTCTGAGCCATCGTCTTCTAAACTGTGACCTGTGTGGGGGTGCCTGTCTCACTTTAAGGTCCTCCCTTCCGCCAGCCCTCACCCCATTTACAGACCATCCTTAGTGACTTAATGACAAGTCAACGGTGAGGGGGGGAAAACACAACTCAATACCCACAAAGCGTTGAGACTTCTAGAAGGAGTGCAGTCACCAACCCCCACCTTCTGTCATCTATCCTGACATTTTCCAGGTCAGTGTAAATAGCCAAGGCGCTCCAGTTCCGCAGCCATCCGATGTTATCGGCTCTCCCCGCAAGTAACAATCGGAGGCTAAAGCAACAGGAATTAGACCCTGAACTCTGCTCCTCCCAAGGGCACGGCTTTCTTGCCCTGCTCAGCTCTCTCTTTTGCCTCCACGGAAGGAACTCGACAACCAGTTCTTTTTCCTTTGAAAGGAAACTGGCTGGGCTCAGTGGCTCACGCCTGTAATTTACTCAACACTTTGGGAAGCCCAGGTAGGAAGATCACATGAGACCAGGAGTTCAAGACCAGCCTGGGCAATATAGGGAGACTCTGTCTCCATCTAAGTAAAAAAATAAAATTTACTTATTTAAAAAATAATTTTTTTAAGAGACGGGGTCTCACTGTATTGCCCAGGCTGCTCTCAAGCTCCTTGGCTCAAGCTATCTTCCCGCCTTGGCCCCCCAAGTGCTAGGATTACAGGCATGAGCCACTGTGCCCGGCCATGTAAGTAAAAATAAAACTTAAAAGCTAGAAAACTGAATCCAGTTCATCTCCATATGGCAACCCCTTCCACACCACTTCCTGCTTTCTTCTTTGGGGATTTGGGGTATCTCCCACTAGATATACAAGCAAACCTTCCAGAGAGGTAGCCTGAGAAAACCTCGATTATTTGACTGAATAATGTTCTTCCTAGAAGATACATGTGCATGCATACCATCATTTAATGTAGCTTGTATCTTCACTTTCTTCAATTTTGAAATGGAAGAGGCTGGCCACGGTAGCTCAGGCCTGTAATCCCAGCACTTTGAGAGGCCAAGGCAGGAGGAGCATTTGAGTCCAGGAATTCAAGACCAGCCTGGGCAAAATAGTGAGAGACCCTGTCTCTATAAAAATAAAATGAGGCCAGGTGCAGTGGCTCAAGCCTGTAATCCCAGCACTTTCGGAGGCCAAGGGGAGAGGCTCACTTGAGGTCAGGAGTTTGAGACAAGCCTGGCCAACATGGTGAAACTCCGTCTCTACTAAAAAATATATATATATATATCAATAAAATAATAATTAGTAAAATATAAGAAGAATTGGCTGGGTGCAGTGGCTCATGTCTGTAATCCTAGCACTTTGGGAGGCCAAGGCGGGTGGAGATCGAGAGCATCCTGGCCAACATGGTGAAGCCCTGTCTCTACTAAAAATACAAAAAATTAGCCAGTGTATTGGCACGCACCTGTGGTCCCAGCTACTCGGGAGGCTGAGGCAGGAGAATCACTTGAACCTGGGAGGCGGAGATTGCAGTGAGCCGAGATCGCACCACTGCACTCCAGCCTGGGCAACAGAGTAAGACTCTGTCTCAAAAAAAAAAAAAAAGAAAAGAAAAGAAAATACAAGAAGAATCAGGAAATCAGGGTGAGCCACAGTCTGGGTAATTGACCTTTAGGTCCTGTTGTACCCTGTACTTCTTCAAAAACACTTGTCATGGCTTTTCTGTGTCTTCTTAGCTGTGCTGTACACTCCACAGAGCAAGAGTTGGACTCTGTGGTTCTTCACTTTTCTGGTATCTAGCAGAACTCTGGTCCTATTTAACCCCTCAATTTATATTTGAGTGATGAAAGAAGGGTGGTTATCTAGGTAATAACAGGTTGTTGATGCTACTAGAAAAATACACAAACTTTAATATCTGTAACATTTTTAAAAAAATAAGTCCTGGGCCAGGCATGGTGGCTCACACCTGTAATCCCAGCACTTTGGGAGGCCGAGGCGGGTGGATCACATGAGGTCGGGAGTTCGAGACCAGCCTGGCCAACATGGTGAAGCCCTGTCTGTACTAAAAATACAAAAATTAGCCAGGTGTGGTGGTGCACGCCTGTAATCCCAGCTACTTGGGAGGCTGAGGCATGAGAATCACTTGAACCCGGGAGGCAGAGGTTGCAGTGAGCCAAGATCATGCCACTGCACTCCAGGTGACAGAGTGAGACTCTGTCTCAAAAAATAGTAATAAAATAAAGATTAAAAAATAGATAAAAATAACCTTCACATATGCAAGGCCTCAAAACTTGGTCAGGCCAGGCACGGTGGCTCACGCCTGTAATCCCAACACTTTGGGAGGCCAAAGGGGGCGGATCATCTGAGGTCAGGAGTTCAAGACCAGACTGGCCAATATGGTGAAACCCTGTCTCTACTAAAAATACAAAAATTAGCCTGGCATGGTGGTGAGTGCCTGTAGTCCCAACTACTTGGGGGGCTGAGGCAGAAGAATGGCTTGTACCCAAGAGGCGGAGGTTGCAGTGAGCCAAGATCGCACCACTGCACTCCAGCCTGGGCAACAGAGCAAAACTCCATCTCAAACAAAACAAAACAAAACTTAGTCAAAAACTCAGCATTGTTCCTTTCCACGGAAATCTTTAGTAAAAGACAAAAGACGTATACGATCTGAAGAGAAACCAGAGTATGAACCTAATTGTGAACACTTTAATTACTCTTATACAATATTGCTTTTCCCCATGTAGAAAGTACTGAAATGCATAACATTTCATTAGTAAGGAAGGAAGTGCCAGGTATCTGTTTCTCCTATCTTTGGTGGTAACTTCTTACAGAATGTTTGTTAGATTCTAAGCGAATCAAACAAACACAGTAAAAAAACTGATTTACTGTTTGCACTAGCCAAGGCACGTCGTTTTTTTAAAAAATTTGAACAGTAACTGATTTATGAGTTTGTAAGCCCCACATTAATATTTTTAAGGTGAAAAAAATTGAGTCACCAACAAACAATGCATGCAATTAAAATATACTAATCTCATAAAAATAGAATCCCCAAAATCTTTTCTAAAGCTTTTAGAATAGTCACACATTACAAAATTAAACACTAATTTGAAAATATCCGTATACTTTTTAAATTATCACTTCAAGATGACATGGTGTAAGTATATTCTGCATTAAGCTACAATGAAACGAAGTTGAAATGATACTCAAGAGTTAGCTATGTATCATTATATGCAGATTGTCCTCTGAAATAATGACAGAGAAGTAAATTAGCTCAGTGAACAAAAATCTGAGCAATGATCTGCTGTCTCCAAAGGACTTACTGGTAAAGCCTCAAATGGACGGCATGGCATGCTTGGGATAGCTGAGTCCTGCCACGGTCTGCAAAAGTGGAGGAATGAGAGATTGATAGCACTGCTAAGCTGGTGGCACATGGTGACTCTGACTACTAGTAAAATGTGGTCCAATGAATGTTTTGGGCTTTAAATAGTTACATTAGCAATCGATCCCTTCTTTTCTGGTTGTTTATATGTGGCTGGAGTGTGGTAGTGAAGAACGGTGTTGACAAGGATTGTCGTAGCATCAAAAGAGAAAAATAACCTCTCCTCTCCTTAACATGACTTAAATATTTTGGAGAGTCCACTCTCCTCATCGTATTTGCTACTTCTCGATCCCTTACAACCCTCTTTTTTGAGGCAGGTCACTCACCCAGGCTGGAGGGCAGTGGCACAATCTCGACTCACTGCAGCCTCCACCTCCCTGGCTCAAGCGATCCTCCCACCTCAGCCTCCAGAAGAGCTGGGACCACCCACAGGCATGTGCCACCACACCCAGCTAGTTTTTTGTATTTTTGGTAGAGACAGTGTTTCATCCTGTTGCCCAGGCTGGTCTCAAACCCCTGGGCTCAAACGATCCACCTGCCTCAGTCTCCCAAAGTGCTGGGATTACAGGTTTGAGCCACCTTAGAACCAACCGTCTTTTACCCCTTGTTGTTGTTAACCACTTTTTACTAGCTAACAATTATAATAAATTTTCCTGTTCAAATTACTGGTTTCTATCTCCTGACTGATCCATAAGCCAAATGTCCATCACCAGATGAATGGAGAATTAAATTGGTATCCTCATACAAGGGAACACTACTTAGTAGTAAAGAGGAATGGCAGGGCGCGGTGGCTCACGCTTGTAATCCCAGCACTTTGGGAGGCCGAGGCGGGCGGATCACGAGGTCAGGAGATCGAGACCACGGTGAAACCCTGTCTCTACTAAAAATACAAAAAAGTAGCTGGGCGTGGTGGCGGGCGCCTGTAGTCCCAGCTACACGGAGAGGCTGAGCTTGCAGTGAGCCAAGATTGCGCCACTGCACTCCAGCCTGGGCGACAGAGCGAGACTCCATCTCAAAATAAATAAATAAAAAAAAATAAAATAAAAATAAAAAGAGGAATGAACCACTGATACATGCGACAAGGTGCATGGCTGTCAAAAATATGCTAAGCAAAAGATGCCAGGCACAGAGGAGTCCACAGTGTATCACTCTACTCATATGAAATTCTAGACTGGGCAGGAAGCAGATCAGTGGTTGCCTGGGGTCAGAGGTGATGTGGTGGGAAATTGACTGCAAAAGGGCAGGAGGGAGCTTTCTGGAGCAATGGGAAAATGTTATATATTGATTGTGGTAGTGCTTTCACAGATGGATATATTTGTCAAAACCCAATGTACTCTTACAGCAAATACATTTTTTTTTTTGAGACGAAGTCTCACTCTGTCACCCAGGTAGGAGTGTAGTGGCTCAATCTCGGCTCACTGCAACCTTCGCCTCCCGGGTTCAAGCGATTCCCCTGCCTCAGCCTTCTGAGTAGCTGGGATTACAGGTGCACGCCACCACACTTGGCTAATTTTTGTATTTTTAGTAGAGACAGGGTTTGACCACGTTGGTCAGGCTGGTCTCGAACTCCTGACCTTAGGTGATCCATCTGCCTCAGCCTCCCAAACTGCTGGGATTATAGGCGTGAGCCACCACGCCTGGCTAGCAAATACATTTTAATATATATAAATTGTATCTCTTAGCTGGGCATGGTGATGCATGCCTTTGGTCCCAGCTACTTAGGAGGCTGAGATGGGAAGATCACCTGAACCCAGGAGATGGAGGTTTTGGTGAGCTGAGATTGTGCCACTGCACTCCAGCCTGGGCAACAGAGCAAAACCCTGTCAAACAAACAAACAAACAAATAAATAAATAAATAAATAAAATTGTACTCACAAATCTATTTACAAACAAAAAAGAGCCAAAAGATTTATGTCCAGTTTTTATTGCATCCTACTCATTTTCAAAAACTTTTGTAAAGTTTCAAAACTGTACATTTCCTAAAATTCTACTCATTTTAGTTGATTGACAAGGACTGATCCAAATTCTTATAAAAATTTTATTCGATTTTGGTTTTTTTTCAACCAGTATGTTTTGCGGTGGTTTGGTGTGCTGATAAAGGGGACAACCTCCAGACTCTCATTACCTGGGTTCAAATCTCACTTCTTTTAGTGTCTATAAGACAATCTGCTTAATGTTACTCCAGCTTTAATTTCCTTATTTGTCCAGTGCGGATCAAAATTAAGTTATGGTGAAGTTTGAAGGAGATAATACATGTAGAGTGCTTAGCACAGTCCCTAGCACATGGAAAGTATTCAATATATGTAAGTCATTGTTTCTGTGTGCCAGACACTGAGCTAGACATTTTAACATACTCTATCTCATTATTTTGATTTTTTTTTTTGAGACAGTTTCTCTCTCTCTGTTGCTCAGGCTGGAGTGCAGTGGTGTGATTTTTTTTTTTTTGGAAGGCAGTTTTATAATTTTATTTGATATAGTCGACGATCAGCAGTTAGTTCTCATCCACATTGACTGTCTGTAGATTTTTGAAAGCATAGGGATGCCATATGGGACATTCCTTAACCCTTTGGTCAAGACAGCTTTGTTAAGCCTGGTATCAATGTGCACATCCGTAGTTCCCATGTCCTTGATGGCAAATTTCCAGATCTCGTTGGGTGCCCGAGGGGCACTCTTCTTGAAGCCAACTCCATGAATGCGCTTGTGAATGTTGATGGTATATTCTCTGGTCACCAGCTCATTGATGGCAGAACTGTAATTCTTCTCGCCACCCTTCTTTGTGGGAGGCATTCTGAGGGGCCCAAGTTGGAAAGGAAGAGTGCGAGGGATTGTGGGTGAAGTGCAGTGGTGTGATTATAGCTCACTGCAGCCTCCATCTTCCAGGCTCAAGTGATCCTCTCATCTCAGCCTCCCTAGGAGCCGCAGCTACAGGCACATGCCACCATGCCCAGCTAATTCTTTATTTATTTTATTTTATTTTATTTTATTTTTTGAGTCAAGGTCTCACTCTGCCACCCAGGCTGGAGTGCAGTGGCACGATCAAGGCTCACTGCAGCCTCCACCTCCTGGGTGCAAAGGATCCTCCCACCTCTCAGCTCCCTGAGTACTGGGATCACAGGCACAAGCTATCATGCCCGGCTAATGTTTGTATTTTTTGAAGAGCTGGGGTTTCACCATGTTAGCCAGGCTGGTCTCCTAGGCTCAAGTGCAATGCCCGCCTCGGCCTCCCAAAGTGCTGGGATTACAGGTGTGAGCCATCCCGCCTGGTCAATTTTTTATTTTTATTTTTAATAGAGATGGGGTCTCCTTACATTGCCCAGGCTAGTCTCAAACTCTTAAACTCAAACGATCCTCCTGCCTTGGCCTCCCAAAGTGCTGGGATTCTAGGCATGAGCCACCATGCCCAGTCATGAAAATCAGTCCAAGAGGTCTAGCACTTCTTGCATAGCACTTCAGAATACAATAGGTCATGATCACTTTAATCAGATAGGGCCAATGGAGATATGCAGACCCTAGTTCCAGGCCCACTCAATGAGACGTGATAAATACTGAGAGGGGTATAGGGGGGTTGGGGGCACTGAGCCTGTGCTGTGTTGACAAGAGAAGTTCAATGTGGCAGTCAAACTTGGCATCCAAAGTGGGCCACCATCTCTAGATGGCGTCTACATGGCCAGCAAAAGGGGCCCTAAGATTTAGTTGTTGCAAATGGTGACAGAAAGGAGCATCCAAGGCATCTGGCATTTGGAAATCCAGGCAAGCGGGGGGGGGGGGGGGGGGGGGGCGGCTCACACCTGTAATCCCAGCACTTTGGAAGGCCGAGGCAGGTGGAACAGCTGAGGTCAGGAGTTCAAGACCAGCCTGGCCAACATGGCAAGACCCTGTCTCTACTAAAAATACAAAATTAGCCAGGCGTGGTGGCGCACACCTATAATCCCAGCTACTTGGAAGGCTGAGGTAGGAGAATCGCCTCAACCCAGGGAGGTGGAGGTTGCAGTGAGCCAAGATTGCGCCATTGTGCTCCAGCCTGGGAGACAGAGTGAGACTTTGTCGCCAAAAAATAAAATAAAATAATATAAAATTCCAGGCAAGCAGCTTCAGGAAGTCTATCATGAAATCACAGGTTCTCTCCAGTTGGAATAAGAAGTCAAGAGGATATAGTGGGTTGAATTGTGTCCCCAAAAAGGTGTGTCCAAGTCCTAATCCCTATACTTGTGAATGTGATCTTATTAAGAAATAAAATATTTGCAGATGTAATTGAGGATCTCATCTTGAGATCCTTAATGCAGTGCAATTATAGCTGAGTGGGCCCTAAACCCAGTGACTGGTATCCTTATAAGAAAAGGGAGATTTGAGATATTGAGACACACAGAGGCAAAGATCATGTGAAAACAGAGACAGAGCTTGGAATGTTGTTGCCACAAGCTAAGGAGTGCCAAGTGTTGCCGGCAGACACCAGAAGCTAGGAGAAAGGGATGGAATGGATTCTCCCTGGATGTCCCCCAGAAGGAATCAGCCCTCCTGACACCTTGGTTTCAGCCTTGTGGCATCTAAAACTGTGAGAAAATTAATTTCTGTTATTTAAACCACCAAGTTTGTGGTAATTGGTTGCAGCAGCCCTAGGAAATTAATATAGAGGGGAACCTGCAAGGACCCAGCTTGAGAAAGGAACTAGAGACCTAGGTAGGTTACCAGAGCGGAACCCAAGATACTAGGACCGAGGGCTCCTGGAGAGAGACACTTGCATATAAGGTAGAAGCTCAATTCTAATGACCTATGTACAATGACAAAGTCTAAATACAAAAGACAGTGACAGGACTTGGTAGAAGGTCCAAGCAGAACCCATTTGTAGCAGAAAATGGGGCAGGGACAGGCCTGAAAATTCACATCAAGTGTCTTCATCTATGGGAAGGAAGAGCTCTAAAGAGACCAGAAGCTGAAACAGGGTAGTATTTTTGTTGTTGTTGTTGTTTTAAAAGCAGAGACAAAATCTCGCTATATTGCCCAGGCTGGTCTCAAACTCATGGGCTCAAGCAATCCTACCACCTCAGCCTCCCAAAGTGCTGGGATTACAGGCATGAGCCACCATACCCAGCAGGATTTGGGTTTTAAAAGGTCAATCAACAACTTCATCTTTCTTCCCCAAGATTGGAACCAATCGAGAAATGAGATATAGGATGCCAACAGATGGAGAACAGGTTCTATTATTAAATGTAGCCTCTGTTAATGCTAAAACCGGCTGGGCGCAGTGGCTCACACTTGTGATCCCAGCACTTTGGGAGGCTGAGGTGGGCAGAACACCTGAAGTCAGGAGTTCAAGACCAGCCTGGCCAACATGGCAAAACCCCATCTCTACTGAAAATACAAAAATATGCCAGGCGCAATGGCGCACACCTGTAATCCCAGCTACTCGGGAGGCTGAGGCAGGAGAATCACTTGAACTTGGGAGGCGGAGGTTGTGGTGAGTGGAGATAGCACCACTGCACTCCAGCCTGGGTGACAGAGTGGACTCTGTCTTAAAAAAAAAAAAAAAAAGCTAAAGCTGATCTGAAGAAAGAGCAGGTCTGTGGCAGAGAAGATTTGCTACATTACTTTCCATCCCTTCAATCTTTTCTTCCCACTGACCAAACCTGGATCAGGCCACCGAAGGGGATATTTGAATCTGTAGAGCATCTACATTTAGTTCAGTATTGCTGTCCCATGTAAGCCCCAGGTGGGAAGAAAATAGAAGACTCTCCAATGCTTGTTACCTTTAATTAGATTAGCGCCATCCAATGGAAAAATGAAGACCATGAACTACTTTGCTAACCTAGCAGGCAGGGGAGGGGTGAAGTGGGGGCCAACAGTGTTACTGTAGTAGAAGTCCCTCTACGTGGAAACGTGAGGCAAGAGGAAAGGAAGTTCCTCCCTAATATGTGGCTGTTTAATCAGAATCCATCCCCTCCTCCTTCATTGTGTAGTGTTCATGTCCTTCAGATGGTATTGGGCTTACACCTAGCTCTAGTGTGTCTTTGTGAACCTATATTTCTTGTAAGAGTTACTGACTCAGGGATGAACAATTATCCTAAGCTGGTCTGATTAGGATGAGGTTCAGAACTTTTGTTTGATAGTTGGAGAAAGGAACATCCTCTTCTTTCCTTGGATGTTAAATATGACATATACAGTCCCAAAATTACCAGTAGCCTTACAACGAAAGCCAGGCCAAGGATGAAGCCAATATACAGAATGGAGCAGAGCCAAGAATATCACTGAAAAGTAGATTATATTATAAACTCTGGCTCAAATCATACAGGAAGCCTACTCAATATCTGGAATTTGTCAGTTAATGTGAGCCAATGCATTCCTTTTATTGTTTCAGCCAGTTTATTTTCTTTAACTTTCAACTGAAAGTTTACTCTCAAAATAAGGGGAATAGTCACTAAGATCCCGTCCAGTTAAAAAAAAAAAAAACTTATAAATCTAAAAGGAGGCCGGGCGCGGTGGCTCACACCTGCAATCCCAGCACTTTGGGAGGCCGAGGCGGGCAGATCACGAGGTCAGGAGATCGAGACCATCCTGGCTAACACGGTGAAACCCCATCTCTACTAAAAAACAAAAAATTAGCCGGGCGTGGTGGCGGGCGCCTGTAGTCCCAGCTACTCGGGAGGCTGAGGCAGGAGAATGGCGTGAACCCGGGAGGCGGAGATTGCAGTGAGCTGGGATCGCGCCACTGCACTCCAGCCTGGGTGACAGAGCGAGACTCCGTCTCCAAAAAAAAACTGAAAAGAAAGAAATATAATTCCATATTCTAGAAAAAGCCCCAGAACTAGCTCTTCTTTTCTTTCTTTCTTTTTTTTTGCGGGGGGCGGGGACGGAGGCTCAGTCTGTTGCCCAGGCTGGAGTGCAGTGGCGCAATCTCGGCTCACTGCAACCTCTGCCTCCCGGGTTCAAGCGATTCTCCTGCCTCAGCCTCCTGAGTAGCTGGGATTACAGGCGTGTGCCACCATGCCCAGCTAATTTTCGTATTTTTAGTAGAGATGGGGTTTCACCATCTTGGCCAGGCTGGTCTTGAACTCCAGACTTTGTGATCTGACAACCTCAGCCTCCCAAAGTGCTGGGATTACAGGCATGAGCCACTGTGTCTGGCTCAAGATGAGGAAGAAATTTTAGCAGCCTTCTGCAGAAGGTATTTTCCTGGGTTGGCTGGGTTCCTTCTCATCAAACCGAAATCAAGAGTATATGAATAGCAATTAAAATGCAGATTTTCTATCAAAAGTTAGAATACTCATACTATCTGACTCAACAATTCTGCATCTCAAAATTTCTCCTACAGAAATATGCAAGTAAAGAATATGTGTACAACAACGTACCCTGAAACATTGCTCATTATATTTAAAAGTGGAAACAATCTTATTTCCACCAATAGGAAATAGGAAGTAGTTAGCTGGGTGTGGTGGCTCACATCTGTAATCCCAGCACTTTGGGAGGCAGGAGGTTCCTTTGAGCCCAGGAGTTCAAGACCAGTCTGGGCAACATGATGAAACCCTGCCTCTATTAAAAATAAAAAGTAAAAAACATAAAAAAATTTTTTAAATAAAAATAAAAAAGACAAAAAAGGAAGTGGTTAAATAGATTCTGGTATATCTGATACAATGCATGCTAAGAATGAGGTTACACTGATGGAAAAAATATCTAATATATGGCTGAATATAAAAGGCAAGAAAAGATGGCTGGGTGTGGTGGCTCATGCCCGTAATCCCAACACTTTGGGAGGCCGAGGTGGGCGGATCACTTGAGGTCAGGAGTTCAAGACCAGCCTGGCCAATACAGTGAAACCTCGTCTCTATTAAAAACACAAAAAATTAGCCAGGCTTGGTGGTGCGCGCTTATAGTCCCAGCTACTTGGGAGGCTGAGTCAGGAGAATCGCTTGAATCTTGGAGATGGAGGGTTGCAGTGAGCTGAGATCGTGACACTGCACTCCAGCCTGGGCAACAGAACGAGACTCCATCTCAAAAAAAAAAAAAAGCAAGAAAAGAAAAATACATAGTTCCTATTTTTGTGTTAAAAATAAACTGTATGCACGTTTGTGCATGAAAACATCTGAACAGCTTCCATTTGTTATTTTTCATATTTCTATATTGTTAAAAAATTGACAACAGGCATCTATTGCTTTTTGTAATTCAAAGCCTTTCTTTCTTAAGTCCCTGTGTGTTTCTGTGAGAAAAGATATCAGCATTGTGAATCATGGCTATTCTTTTTTTTTTTTTTTTTTTTTTGAGAGGGAGTCTCAGTCTGTCGCCCAGGCTGGAGTGCAGTGGCCCGATCTTGGCTCACTGCAAGCTCCTCCTCCCAGTTTCATGCCATTCTCCTGCCTCAGCCTCCTAAGTAGCTGGGACTACAGGCGCCCGCCACTGCACCTGGCTAATTTTTTGTATTTTTAGTAGAGACGGGGTTTCACCTTGTTAGCCAGGATGGTCTCGATCTCCTAACCTCGTGATCTGCCCGTCTCGGCCTCCCAAAGTGCTGGGATTACAGGCATGAGCCACCGCACCCAGCCGAATCATGGCTATTCTTATATAAATCACTCAAATTTGTAACTATTATAATGACTTATTAGTGAGACTAATTTAAATAACTATACATATATGCATATATATACATGGATGCATGAACATTCATTAATTACTCAACAATTCTTATAATGCCTACTATATGCCAGGTAATGTCCCAGGGATATATCAGTGAATAAAATCCTAGAGATATATAATGCTGCACATATATACATTCAAAATAGTCTGAAGAGTATAAATAACTATGAAATTGAAAGGATTAGCCAGATGTGATGGCATGTGCCTATAACCCCAGCTACTTGGGAGGCTGAGGTGGGAGGATTGCTTGAGCCCAGAGTTGCAGGTGGAAGTGAGCTATGATCGCACCACTGCACTCCAGCCTGAGTGACAGAACAGAGACTTTGTTTCTAAAAATATAAAAATAAAAAAAGAGAAATGAAACAAAGTTTGCATAATTTTCAATCATCAAAAAAACCAATTTGGGTACTCAGTGATTAACTTGATTTTATGTTACAAATTTGTAATCTTTCTCAATTCCATCTAAAAACTTTAAGGTTGAAAACACTCCAGTAGCCAACTGAATAACACTATCAGTCTTGATCTGAGTATATTTTGGATCCAGCATCTTTAAACTCTGGCTACATGCCAGACTTTGAACCTGAGTTCTCTGTTACAGACTTCACATGTGATTTCTCTCTCTCGCTCTCTTTTTCTTTTTTCTTTTTCTTTTCTTTTTTTTTGAGATGGAATCTCACTCTGTCACCCAGGCTGGAGTGTAGTGGTGCGATCTCAGCTCACTGCAACCTCCACCTCCCGAGCTCAAGTGATTCTCCTGCCTCAACCTCCCATGTAGCTAGGATTATGGGTGCCTGCCACCATGCCCCCTGCTACATACAATTTCTCTTGTTCTTTTTTTTTTTTTTTTTGAGATTAGGTCTCACTCCGTCATCTAGGCTAGAGTACAGTGGCACAATCGTGGCTCACTGAAGCCTCCACCTCCTAGGTTCAAGTCATCCTCCCACTCAACCTCCTGAGTAGCTGGATCACAGGCATATACCAGCACACTGGGTTAATTTTTGTTTGTTTGTTTGTAGAGACCGAGTTTTGCTGTGTCCTCACACTGGCCTTGAACTCCCAGACTTAAATGATCTGCCCACCTCAGCCTTGTGAAGTGTTGGGATTACAGGCATGAGCCATGGAGCCTGGCCTTCACATGCAATTTCTAACACCTCTTTTAAATCATAGAAATCTCACTCATCTATTCTTTCCCACTTTGAATTCAGAGGCACTTGTAACTGGTCCCACACCTTTTAGTATTGCAATATTATTCTAGGTATATTAATTGTTTTAGTCTGTTTGGTCTGCTGTGACAAAATGCCAAAAACTGAGTGGCTTATAAACAACAGAAATTTATTTACTGCAGTCTGGAGGCTGGTTAGTCCAAGGTGCCAGCAAATTCATTGTCTGGTGAAGGCTAGTTTCCTGGATGACAGATGGCACCTTCTCACTGTGTCCTCAGGTGGTAAAAAGAAAAGAACTAGCTCTCCTGGGGTCTCTTTTATAAAGGCACTAATCCCACTGATAAGGTACCCGTCTTCACGACCTAATCATCTCCCAAAGGCTCTACCTCCCAACGCCTCACATTGGGGGTTAGGATTTCAACATGTGAATCTGGGGAAGACACAAACATTCAGACAATAGCATTAATGTTTCCTTCCCTACTTGTGCAGCTAAGAGCTTCCAGAGGTAGGGAGCTGTTTTCTCTCACCTCACATCGACACATCACGCAGTTTATATGTTCAGAAAATTGATTGATTAAATGCATCCCTCAGCCTCCCCAACAAAGATCGAATATCTACTCTAAAAATAGAACACAAATCCTCTGTCCTTTTTAGTCATAATCAGTGTGATTGTTCATAAGGCAATTATTTTAAGTTTAGCAATTTAGCCATAATCCCATTATTGAATTAGGCTTGAAATCTTAGAAACTTCAGGATGCTTATTTGCCATAGCTCCCTTCTAAGCAAACATCATCCTCCAAGTCTATATCCCCTCCACAGGCATCATTTCTAAGGAGCAATGTTAGTTTACATAATAGTTTTTGGAAAATGTTTTGGAAAGTATCTATTCTGTTTGAGGAAAACTATGGACTCATTCTCCTCTCTCTCTCTCAAGAATTCTTCTCCTGTGACTACTTCCTTTAACTTCAGACTCAAACAGTAATTAAAGATGGCAAGAAAAATGCCAGGAGAAAAGCCCATTTAATTGTACTGTTGGAATAAGTGTTCCTGACTTCTAGCTTGCCCATTGTAATTTTGTGGGGGTGGGGGGAAAGGAAAAAAATTAGTATCAGACTGCAGCAATCTCCAAACGAGCCAAAATTATAATCTGGTGAGTGCCTATTTAAAGTAACAGAATCCAAGGCAACATAAGAGGCTTAATTTTGGCTATGCACGTTATTACCTAAGAGTAGGAGAGAGCATTATCTAGTAGCGAAAAGCCAGGAGCATGAATCAACCAATTTAGATTTATACTCCCCTTTAGAGTTTACGATGGATAAAATAACTTTATATCCCTGTGTTTAGCTTCTCTGTCCTTAATATATAAGCAAACTCTCTATCACTCAGCAAAATTGTTGTCTATATAAGCTGAAAAAAACATCAAGCTCCTCAAACAGGTTGACTAGTAAATAAATGGCCCAACACAAAAAGAGTAATCTCAGTTTTAAATTTTTTTTTAAATTGACAGATAAAATTGTATGTATTTACTGTGTATAACAATATTTTGAAGTATATATACATGATATAATGACTAAATCTAGCTAACATGCATTACCTCTAATCTCAATTTAAATTGGGGCAATCATATTTTTCTTTTACTTTTTTTTTTTTTTTTTTTTGAGATAGAGTCTCCGTCTGTTGCCCAGGCTGGAGTGCAGTGGGACTACAGGCGTGCACCACCATGTCCAGCTAATTTTTTTTTGTATTTTTAGTAGAGACGAGGTTTCATCGTGTTGGCCAGACTGGTCTCAAACTCTAGACCTCAGGTGATCTGCCAGCTTTGGCCTCCCAAAGTGTTGGGATTATAGGCATAAGCCTCTATTTTCAATTTTAAAAAATGTATTATTAAGTAGAGACAGGGCCTCACCATATTGTCCAGGCTGGTCTCCAGCTCCTGGGTTCAGACAATCCTCCTGCCTCTGCCTACCAAAGTCCTGGAATAACAGACGGCAGACATGAGCCACTGAACTTGCCCCATATTTTTCAAAAGTGAAATTTTGCAGGCACCTGTAATCCCAGCTACTCAGAAGGCTGAGGTGGGAGGATCCCTTGAGCTCAGGCGTTCAAATCCAGCCTGACAACACAGCAAAACCCCATCTCAAAAAGAAAAAAAAAAAAGGCTGGGCACGGCGGCTCATGCCTGTAATGCCAGCACTTTGGGAGGCCGAGGCAGGCAGATCACCTGAGGTCAGGAGTTCAAGACCAGCCTGGCCAATGTGGTGAAACCCTGTCTCTACTAAAAATACAAAAATTAGCCGGGCGTGGTGGTCGGCACCTGTAATCCAGCTACTTGGGAGGCTGAGGCAGAAGAATTGCTTGAACCCAGGAGGCAGAGGTTGCAGTGAGCTGAGATCACGCCATTTCACTCCAGCCTGGGCAACAGGAGGGAAACTTCATCTCAAAAAAAAAAAAGAAAGAAAGAAAGAAAAAAAAGTGAAACCTTTTTTCTAAGGTAGATTATACAGGTGATCCTGAACAACACTGGTTTGAACTGTGTGGGTCTGCTTATATACCAATTTTCTTCTGCCTTTGCTGCCCCTGAGACAGCCTGTTCTTCTTCCTCCTCCTCAGCCTACTCAATGTGAAGATGATGAGGATGGAGGCTTTTATGAGGAGCCACTTCCACTTAATAAACAGTAAACATACTTTCTCTTCCTTATGATTTTCTTCACATTTTCTTTTACTTAGCTTACTTTAAGAATACAATACATAACACATATAACATACAGAATATGTGTTAATCAACGTTTACATTATCCATAAGGCTTGTGCTCTACAGTAGGTTATTAGTAGTTAAATTCTGGGGGAGTCAAAAGTTAAATGCAAATTTTCTACGTGAGGAAGGGTCGGTGCCCCTAACCCCTATGTTCAAGAGTCAATTGTAATTCAAGTTATACATTTTAATTTTTTTCTTACTCTAGTAAATACCAGACTGAGAGGATTGAAGGTTTGACACATTTCACACATTTCACACATCTTTGCTTGATCTCCTTAGCTTTTATAAACATTATTAAATGTACGGTCCTCTGTGATTAAATTATTATCATACATGTGATATGAAATAGACTTCTGAGCTGGGCATGGTGGCTCATGCGTGTAATCCCAGCAACTCAGGAGGCTGAGGCCTGAGGATCAGTTGGGGCCAGGAGTTTCAGAGCAGCCTGGCAACATAGCAAACTCCATTTCTAAAAATTATTTAATTAATTCAATAAGAAAATGTTTTAAATGACTATTAAAAAAATCACAAAAAATAATAGCATATTTTAGCCTTTAAAAATTAGTAGAGATTGCGTGCAGTGGCTCACGCCTGTAATCCCAGCACATTGGGAAGCTGACATGGGAGGATCACTTGAAGCTAGAAGTTTGAGACCAGCCTGGGCAACATAGTGAGATCCCATCTCAACAAAAAATACAAAATCCAGCCAGGTTTCGTGGCACGTGCCTGTAGTCCCAGCTACTTGGGAGGCTGGGATGGGATGTGTAGAAAGTAAAAAGTTTTCTCTCCAAAGTTTCCCTTCTTGTTAAAGAATAAATCATAAGTGTTAGAAATAATAGTTTCTTTTAAAGACTAACTTCCTTCAAGCCTCCTTGCTTTATGCTAATAACTCTTGGTTAAGCCCTATCCTATGTAGCTGCTAGATATAAGGGAATGAGTACATTCTATGTCTTTGTACTTTAACCAAGATATTTGTTTCCTTTCATAAGCAACTTCCTCTTTTTCTTTGTTCTCCCTTACTTTTACCTATTTAGGAAAGTTTTAAGTTATTAGCCAGTCAGGTTTAATTTAGATTGTGAGGTCCAGCTCCAGCCAATGGAGACAGGACACATTAGCAGGGACAAGCTGTGTAAGGAATAAAAATTGCTTCCCTCCTTTGTTTGGGTGTGGTCTCACCATTGTTCCATCTGCGAGGAGCCCCCTTTCTGCAGAAAGTAAAATTGCCTTGCTGAGAAAACTTTTTGTTTAAATGCTGATTTTTCCTTGCAGTACCAAAGAACAAGCATTCTATTTCTAAATAAACATTTTACTACTAACAGGAGGGTTGCTTGAGCCTGGAAGATCAAAGCTGCAGTGAGCCATGATTGTTCCAGTGCACTCTAGCCTGGGCGTCAGAGTGAGACTTTGTCTCAAAAAAATTTAAAAAAATGAAAATACATAAAAATGAAAAATAGAAATGAATACAGAAAATAACAGGCAACCCTCAGACATCAGTTTTGAAACTTTAAGTTATTAAGAACATAAAATTCAAAAAAAAAGAACATAAAATTCAAGCTTACAATACCCACTTAAGCCTTTTTATAAATTCCCTTTCAACAAATCTATTATAGTTATCTATAAACTGAATCCATTATAATTACCAGTGAAAAGAGTGAGTGAAGAATATCTTACTTAGGGATATATACTATATAAGGTATAGCTAGAAATTTTAAAATACAGTGGAGCCACCTTTTCAACATTGTTGGGTAAAAAGTGAGTTCTGGAGATGCCTCTAAGACAATATATGGCCAGATTATAATAAAGAAATAAGACAATAATAGAATTTAAAATGTTTAACTTTCAAAAAGTTACCAAAAAATGGAAAGCTTATAAGGTTAATATCTGAATTTAGGCACTAAAATATTGTCCATCTTGTAATGTATTTTAAAATGTTATCACTGGCTACAGGCAGGCATTAGCTACACAAACGTAGCAATTAATGTGACAGCAGTTGAGTGTTGAGGCCAAATTAGAGGGAATTATTTATTCTTGTTGCTAAGATTGGAAGTGTATAGGAGGCACCTAGAAGCTACTATAAAAGAGGTTATGGTTAAATACACACTACTTTTTATATTCATATTGAAACGTACAATTTCACAAAATCCTTTCAAGAAAAGCAACCCTAAAGCAAGTGAAAGGTAGAAAACAATTGCAATCTCATGTCTGTTTTGAACAAATCTCAAATAACTATTGAGCTTTTTTCTTAAAATTTTTGTTATAGAAATTTCCAAACACACAGAAAATAGAAAGAATAGAATAATGAGCTCCCATGTATCTATTACCCAGATTCAACATTTATCAACATATGGCCAATCTATTTCATTTACAACCCCACTGCTCTCACCCCCTGCACACTAGATTATTTAAAATCAACTGTTGGTCAGGGCATGGTGGCTCATGCCTGTAATCCCAGCACTTTGGGAGGTCGAGGCAGGCGGATGACTTGAGATCAAGAATTGGAGACCAGCCTGGCCAACATGGTGAAACCCTGTCTCTACTGAAATACAAAAATTCACCAGGCATGGTGGTGTGTACCTGTAATCACAGCTTCTCAAGAGGCTGAGGCAGGAGAATTGCTTGAACCCAGGAGGCGAGGTTGCAGTGGGCCAAGATTGTGCCACTACATTCCAACCTGGACTATAGAATGAGACTGCGTTTCAAAAAAATTAAAAATAGGCTGGGCACAGTGGCTCACGCCTGTAATCCCAGCACTTTGGGAGGCCAAGGCGGGCAGATCACGAGGTCAGGAGATCGAGACCACCCTGGCTAACACGGTGAAACCCCATCTCTAGTAAAAATGCAAAAAATTAGCCAGGTGTGGTGGCTGGCACCTGTGGTACCAGCTACTCGGGAGGCTGAGGCAGGAGAATGGTGTGAACCCGGGAGGCGGAGCTTACAGTGAGCCGAGATCGTGCCACTGCACTCCAGCCTGGGTGACAGAGTGAGACTCCGTCTCAAAAATAAATAAATAAATAATAAATTAAAATTTTAAAAATTAAATTAGAAAAGTAAATTAAAAATCAACTGTCAGGCCAGGCATGATGGCTCATGCCTGTAATCCCAGCGCTTTGCCCAAAGTGGGCAGATCACTTGAGGTCAGGAGTTCAAGATCAGCCTGTCCAATATGGTGAAACCGTTTCTACTAAAAATACAAAAATTAGCCGGGCGTGGTGGCAGGCAACTGTAATCCCAGCTACTCGGAAGGCTGAGGCAGGAGAATCACTTGAACCTGGGAGGTAGAGGTTGCAGCGAGCCAAGATGGTGCCACTGCACTCCAGCCTGGGGGACAGAGCAAGACTCTGTCTCAAAAAAAAAAAAGAAAAATCAACTGTCATCACATCAGGTCATTCCATCAGAAAATACTGTAATATGTATATCTAGGAGATAAAACTCTTTGTCTTTTCAAGGCACAATCAGAATTCCAGTGTCACATCTACAAAAAATGAACCCCTTAATATTACATAACATATAGTTGGTAATATTAAAAGTCTTACTGGTCAGGCACGGTGGGTCATGCATGTAATCCCAGCACTTTAGGAGGCCTAGGTGGGAGGTTCACTTGAGCCCAGGAGTTCAAGACCAGCTTGGGTGACCTTATCTCTACAAAAAAACTTTTTTAATAAAAATAAAAAAATATAAGTCTTACTTATAGTCACATAGCTTAGATAATATTTAGTAGTAATATAAAATGTTTTCAAATTGAACTATATAGGAATCTAAATTTTTGAGATTATTTCCATGTAATACTTGAATTGTTTGTTGTATTAAAATTACACTAAAATGAACATATCTTATAAACCACATTCCCATGTTTAACAGATAGGTTGGTTAATTTTATCCAAGGACTAGGAATGTAGCAAGTTGATCACAGGACAAGAAACAGCAAAACTGAAATCCAACTTCTCTGCTTTTGAAAATAACCTCTCTGAATTCAGAAAAGGAGTAATATCTCGATAGCCTACTTGCTAAAGCCATGGCTACTTTTCAACTGGTTTGTGCTGCTATTGTTGCACTCAATGTTAAAATATTAAAATTCTTCTGAAAAGGTTGGTAACCAGCTACTACCCTGTACTCCCAACCCGAACCTACCAGATTCTCTTTCCCCACTCCCCAAACCCTGACTTCTCTGGCCCTGGGAAGACCAAGCCTGGGCTCCCTGCTCCACATCCCTCTTCACATGGCATCTGCATGTGGTCTGTACAGCAAGGTAGTTGGACTTCTTAAGTGCAGGTCAGGATTCCCAAGAGCAAAATGTGGAAGATACCAGTCTTTCCACTTTCCAATACGTAAGCCTGGACTTAGCACAGCATCACTTCTGCCATATTTTATTGGTTAATAGAGTCACAAGGCCAGCCTAGATTCAAGGAACTTACTGGGGCCTGCATACCAGGAGTGTTTCATGGGGTCAAGGGAGGTGGAGGTAATCAATGAAACTGGCAAGCACACCATGCCAAGGTTCAGTGTATTTTACCTGTTGTATGACCATCTGGCAGCTGAGAAGAAAAGAAATACTCTAAATGGCTCAGCTGTATTGCAAATTATAGCATCTTTCCTAATGCAGAGTTGTACAAACTAGAGTAGAGAGGGCTTATGACCTATTTTGAATATAGAAGTCTTTGCAGCAACTTGATCAAAAAGCATACACCTAGATATGGAAATATTTTGTTATACAAACTCTTTGTAGATATACTTGTTATAATGAAATTTCCAAGCTGTGTAAGGTGGCTCACGCCTGTAATCCCAGCACTTTGGGAGGCCAAGGTGGCCAGATTTCTTGAGTCCAGAAGTTTAAGACTAGCCTGGGCAACATGGCAAGACCCCATCTCTGGCCAGGCATGGTGGCTCACGCCTGTAATCCCAGCACTTTGGGAGGCCGAGGCAGGCGGTTCACGAGATGAGGAGATCGAGACCATCCTGGCTAACACAGTGAAACCCTGTCTCTACTAAAAATACAAAAAATTAGCCAGGCGTAGTGGCGCATGCCTGTAGTCCCAGCTACTCGGGAGGCTGAGGCAGGAGAATGGTGTGAACCCGGGAGGCGGAGCTTGCAGTGAGCCGAGATTGCACCACTGCACTCCAGCCTGGGCGACAGGGCAAGACTCCATCTCAAAAAAATAAAGAAAAGAAAAGAAAAAAAAAAAAAGACCCCAGCGCTACAAAAAAAGAAAAAAAGAGACCACTTCTCTATAAAAAATTTTTTTCAAATTAGTCGGGTGTGGTGATGTATGCCTGTAGTCCCAGCTACTTTGGAGGCTGAGGCAGTAAGATTGCTGGAGCCCAGGAATTCAAGGCTACAGTGAACTATGAACACCATGCACTCCAGCTAGGGTGACAGCATAAGACACTGTCAAAAGAAAGAAAGAAAAGAGAGAGAGAGAGAAAAGAAAAGAAGGAGAGGAAAAAGGAAGGAAGGAAGGAAGGAGAGAAAGAGGGAAAGAGAAAGGAAGGAAGGAAGGAAGGAAGGGAGGAAGGGAGGGGCTGGGCGCAGTGGCTCATGCTTGTAATCCCAGCACTCTGGGAGGCTGAGGCGGGCGGATCACGAGGTCAGGAGATCGAGACCATGGTGAAACCCCATCTCTACTAAAAATACAAAAAATTAGCCGGGCGTGGTGGCGGGCGCCTGTAGTCCCAGCTACTCGGAGAGGCTGAGGCAGGAGAATGGCGTGAACCTGGGAGGCGGAGCTTGCAGTGAGCCGAGATCGCGCCACTACACTCCAGCCTGGGCGACAAAGCGAGACTCCGTCTCAAAAAAAAAAAAAAAAAAAAGAAAGAAAGATCTATTCTCTCAACCAGACAGCATAGTGTAGCAGTTAAGTACAGGACTCTGGAGGCTGCTTATCTGGGTTTGAGTCCTACCTGGGCTGCTTACTTGCTAGTGGTCTTGATTTCTTAATCTCCTCATGCTTCAGTCTCCTCACCTGCAAAATGAGAATGGTGATAATAGGACCTACATTAGGGATATGATATTGTGAAATATTTATTTGGTCTTCCTCCCATCTCCTGGCATAAAATCTTTGGAATCTCCCAAGTGGTAAGTGTCTTTTTGTAACCTAATGAGTTGACTGATGGCTGGCAGCCCCTAGGTGGCTTCAGGATGGAGGTTGGGCACGTGAAAGACCAAGACAAAATTAGAGTTATGATTTTCAGCCCTATCCAACTTCTGGGAAGGGGAAGGGGCTGAAGGTTAAGTTAATCACTGACGGCCAATGATTTAATCAATCATGCCTACATAATGAAGCCTTTGTCCCCAAAGGACATAAAAACCCCAAAGGTCTGGCTGGGGGAGCTTCTGGATAGCTGAACACATAGAGGTTCCTGGAGGGTGCCCCTCACCCCACACAGGGCATGGAAGCTCTATGCCTCTTCCCATACCTTGCCCTATGCATCCTTTCAACTATCCTTTACAATTTTTTTTTTTTTTTTTGAGACGGAGTCTTGCTCTATCACCAGCTGGAGTGCAGTGGCGCGATCTTGGCTCACTGCAACCTCCAGCTCCCTGGTTCAAATGATTCTCCTGCCTCACCCTCCCGAGTAACTGGGGCTACAGGCACGTGCCACCATGCCCAGCTAATTTTTGTATTTTTTGTGGAGATGGGGTTTCACCACGTTGGCCAGGATGGTCTCGATCTCTTGACCTCATGATCCGCCCACCTTGGCCTCTCAAAGCCCTGGGATTGAAAGGTGCCGGGCGGAGACCAAACTACACCAGTCGCAGTCAAGAGATCTTTATTGGAGGTATCGAGCGGCCCCACGCAAGGAGAAGGAAGAGGAGAGAGAGAGGGCTGCTGTTTTAAACCCCTGGGCCTACGTGGATTGGGCTATGGGTGGGCCCAAGGGAAAGCGGGAGATGCTTCTTTCTGATTGGCCCTTGTTTGGCGGGTTCAGACAGTGCCCGGTCAAGGAGGGGAGAAGAAACTGGAACCAGCCCCATCTTAAGGTACGGCGCCATTTTAAGGTACCCCATGTTACCTAACATTCCTCCCTTTTTGTTTTCTTAAATGAGGGAAAATGGGCGTCGTGGTTCATCTGGCTGCTTCCTGCTGAGTGGGGGCGCTGTGGGGAGGGGGCACAGGGAGAACTGTCAGGGTTGTGCATGGGGTACAGTATGAGTATGAGGCCAAGCAATAAGGAGGCAAGGGAGTAGTGTGCAGAAAGCGAGGATACCCATTAGGGGGCCTAAAAAGGGAAGGAGCCAAGCTAAGAGGGGGGTTTTGAGGGTTTCCCAAAGGGAAGGAGTAGTGCTAGCATTCATTAGTTTACGTTTTATCCGATGTAGGCTTTAATGCTAGTTTCGATTACTTGGGACTCATTAATATAACAACGGTTCTCCTGTAAGAATATGCAAGTACCGCCTTTTTCGGCTGTCAGTAGGTCGATGGCGCAGCGGTTTTGAAGGGTGACAGCAGCTAGAGATGTGATTTGTCGTTGGAGGGCGGCTAGAGACTGAGCCGTTTCCTCAATGGCCATCTGCATCTGGGTTTGGAAATCTGAAAATTGGGATACGCTGTATCCTAAAGAGGTGGCTCCTAGTCCTGTACCTATGAGACAGGTTGTTAGAGAGATTCGATGGGGGGTGGTAGCTGGTGTTGTCTGACGTTGGCAAGGAGGGGGACATGGGAGATTACAAAGCCGGTGGTGGTGGGGGAGGAGCTGCTTGTGTTTATGGAGCTAGATAGTGGAACCGCAGGAAGAGGGGGTTTGTTGATGTTTGCGCATAAGAAACAATCGGAAGTAGGGACCTGAGAGGTGCTTAATAGTAGGGTAACACGGCTGGTCCGGGGACACCCATAGTTTTGGGGCCATTCAGTTTTACAGGCGCTGCGGGATTGTTGGTGTGGGTTGTGAAGGGAGCCTGTTGGCAGAGGAGGGTCCGTAGAAGAAGATGTAAGAGGCGGAGAGCCAGAAGAGCGGGCTCGGAGCAGGCATGAGGGCGGCAGCTTACGCCTTAGGAATAATAGGAAGAGAGGGCGTTTTAGAAATGCGAACTTTGGGAAGGTTGTGGGGTACGGGCATGCCTGGCTTTAGAGGGGTTTGTGGGTTCGTGTTTAAGGAGAGACAGGCAGGAGGGTGGCGGGATTGAGGGGTGCACATGTTTGGAAAGTTACAGCGGAATCGTGCAGGAAGGAAACTAGGAGAGACAGTACGTGTCAAGGGGAAAGGGTTTGTAGACTCTTGTAGGTCAGGAGTTCCTTGAGTTGATGGGGGGAGGTAATGACAACAGCTGCCCTAAACGTTAATTTCTTTGACTCTTGAAGTAGTAGGTAGGCTGCAGCCAGGGCCCGAAGGCAGGGGGCCCACCCTCGCACAGTGGGGTCTAGTCGGCCAGCAGGGATGCAGAGCCTCCCATGGTGAGAGAGGAAGGGGTATATGTATACGGCGGCTGGCTGAACAGGGCGTCCCCTATTAGCCGATGGCCGTATTGCGAGTCAGAAACCTTCGAGCCGGTCGTCACCGAAACGAAAGAACTGATGGGCCTCTGTAAGGCCGAGGGCCGTGGGTTACCTGGTACCAGGATTTTTTGAGCGAGAGAAGGGAGGAAACCCAGGCCGGACGAGTGAGGAGGGAAAGGAGAAAACTCAGTTCCCTGCGGGCCGAGTTCGCTGTCAGAATTGTTTGGATAGGTATGCAACTGCCGCAAAGGTGGGTCCATGAATCTGACCTAGGACTCCAAGAGCCAAGCCATTGTGCTCATGTACATATAGAATGAAAGGCTGTTGTTTAAGTCTGGAAGATGTAGGGCTGGGGCTTTGAGTAGTGCCTGTTGGAGTGACAGGAAAGGCTGCTTGACTGTGGATGTCAGCCATAGAAAAGGGGACGTGGACTCGGACAATACCTTCAGCTCCTGCCACCTCTCTAAGGGGGGGGCAAGGAGGTTGGGGGGGTGTGACTTTGAGCGAGTGGTGGGGGGTGCTGAAGGTCGGGGCTGACGGGATAGGCGGTTGAGGGCGTGGCGGGGGGGCAGCAGGAGGCTGGGTGACTTCCAGTTGGGTGGTGGCCGGAGGATGCGGCGGAGGGTGGTGGTATGGGGCGGGGGGGTTCGTCGGCTGGGTCGAAGTCGGGGGCAGAGGGAGAGGTTGGCGGTTTAAGAGCGGCAAGGAGCTGCTGCGGTTTGCAAGGGAGACAAAGGTTAGGTCTATCCCGTAGGAGAAAGAAGCCATGGATATATGGGATCTCTACCCAGTTTCCTGTTCGCTCGCAATAATTGCAGAGATCCTGGAGAATGTTAGGATCAAGAGACCCATAAGTGGGCCATTTGCTTTGGTTGTCTAGGGGATATGTGGGCCAGTTTTGCTATTTGGGGTCTACCGTGGCCTTAGGGGCTTGAGGCGAGGTGCCTCGTGGGATCTCTTGCCTGCCTAGAGAGGTAGACCCCGGAGGGGAAGACTTACCGAGACGAGGCCGGTGTTGGGCGAACAGCTTGGCGAACAGAATGAGCGAAGACCGGCCGGGGTCTGGACTGAGCCTGAAAGGGATCGGGGTCCCACCGAGGGGGGATGGGGAGTCCCGATCCGAGTCACGGCACCAACGAAAGGGGCCGGGCGGAGACCAAACTACACCGGTCGCGGTCAAGAGATCTTTATTGGAGGTATCGAGCGGCACCACGCAAGGAGAAGAGAGAGAAGAGAGAGAGGGCTGCTGGTGTGCTGGGTTTTATATCCCTTGGGCCTACGTAGATTGGGCTAGGGGCGGGCCCAAGGGAAGGCGGGAGATGCTTCTTTCTGATTGGTCCTCCTTTGGCGGGTTCAGACAGTGCCCGGTCAAGGAGGGGAGAAGAACCCGGAACTGGCCCCATCTTAAGGTACGGCGCCATTTTAAGGTACCCCATGTTACCTAACAGGGATTACAGGCATGAGCCACCGTGCCCGGCCATTTTACTTTATTTTATTTTATTTTATTTTATTTTGACAGAGCCTTGCTCTGTCACCCAGGCTGGAGTGCAATGGCGCGATCTTGGCTCACTGCAACCTCTGCCTCCCTGTTCAAGTGTTTCTCCTGTCTCAGCCTCCTGAGTAATTGGGATCACAGGCACCTGCCAATAATATTCTTTATAATAAACTGATAAATGTAGATATGTGCTTCCCTGAGCTCTGTGGGCAGCTCTCGCAAATAAACCCCCCAAGAAGGGGGTCATGGAACCCCGATTTATAGTTGGCAGGTCAGAAGCACAGACAAAACAACCTGGGGCTTGCAATTGCATTGGAAGTGGGACTGAGTCCTCAACCTATGGCATCTGACACTATCTCCAAGTAGATCGTGTAAGAATCGGATTGAATTAGAGGATCCACCCCCACCACCCCCCGCCGCCACCACCACCCAGCTAGTGTCCATTGCAGACGTTTTTTAGACAGTCTTGCTTTGTCACCCAGGCTGGAGTGCAGTGGCATGATCAAGGCTTACTGCAGCCTATCAACCTCTCAGGCTCAAGAGGTAATCCCACCTCAGCATCCCTAGCTGGGACCACAGGTGCACCCGCTTGCCCTTCCCCCTAATTTTTTTATTTCTTGCTGGTGGAGAGAAACTCCCACACATTTGGTCACAGAAGTCTTCTGTGAGACTGGTGTGAGAGCAGAGGAAAAACTGTTTTTTCTACTCAATGGGTTATTGACAACTAAATTAGTTAATGTCTGTAAAGTACAGGATAATGCCACAGAGTAACTACTAGGGAAGCATTTATTAAATGAAACACCAATTTCAGGTTAAAAAAAAGACCTGAAATGTTGATTCTGTTGAATAAAAAGTATAGGAGGTTGTTTTTTGGATTAAGTTTCTGTACTAGGCTCCAACAGACAAAACCAAAAATCAAAATGGAGTCACCCATGCTAAAGTTCTGTCACCAAACTTCAATAAGTTGTTATCTGATCTTCCGAGTGGGACCAGTGGGCTGGGGGAAGTTCTCAAACACTTATGAAACCCTGACCCAGGCCAGTGTGCAGGCTCTTGATACCATGATGAGAAGAAATTCAAGGATGAGTCAGAAAATGGTGAAAGTACGGAGACTTATTGCAAAGTAAAAATACACACTCAAGAAAGGGGAGCATGGGCATACTCATGAGAGAGCTGCGCAAAGGGGCTTGGGGTTTCTTATATGGGTTTCTTTACCCAAGGGGTGGACTACTCATGAAGATTCCTGGAAAAAGGTGAAGATTTCTCAGAACTGTGGTGCTGCCCATTTTAACACCAAATACAGTGTTCTTGTCACAGTGTAGGTGGGTGTGTGATTTGTTTATCAATGAGTGAATAATGAGGTCCTAGGAGAAACCCAGGTCAAATCCTGCTCTGTGTTGGGTCCAGTTGGTTTTAGCCAGCTTGGCTCACACCCTGTTTTTCATGGTCTTATCAGTTCCCAGTTTATGGAGCTATTTCAACAGTTTCATTTTGCTGGGCATGTGAAACTGCTGCCTGGAATTTTCTATTCTCTTGCAACCACCCTATATTATTCCTGTCTCAAGAGAAAGCAGGAGAGAGAGATAGCCAAATTCCCAAACAGGTCAGTTAATCTTCAAGAGTCACGATAATGAAGTTCCCTCTGCTTTAATCCTTTCACACAGAAAAAGTAGCCCCAAGAAGCCTGATGTTAACTAATCAGTTATTTTTCTATTGTTCTATCTCCTTGTCTCATCTTACAAGAAAAGTCACTTTGAAACAATGGACATACTCTTTGCTTCTTTTTTTTTTTTTTTTTTTTCCTGAGACAGAGTCTTGCTCTGTCGTCCAGGCTGGAGTGCAGTGGAGCCATCTCAGTTCACTGCAACCTCCACCTCATGGGCTGATCCACCATGATCCTCCCACCTCAGCTTCCCAAGTAGCTGGGATTACAGGCATGGGCCACCACACCCGGCTAATTTTTGTATTTTTTAGTAGAGATGGGGTTTCAGCATGTTGCCCAGACTGGTCTTGAACTCGTGACCTCAAGTGATCCACCCTTCTGGGCCTCCTAAAGTGCTGGGATTACAGGTGTGAGCCACTGCACCCAGCCTGCTTCTTTCTTCATTCCTTCTTGCTCTGTGAAGCCAATGCCTTCTGCTCAGCTCGTGATTCTGTTTTGTGGAACAAAGTGTTACCTGTTTCTAGAATTGCAAATAAAGCCAACTGAGATTTTTTTTTTTTTTCCGGCAGAGTCACACTCTGTCACCCAGGCTATAGTGCAGTGGTGAGATCTTGGCTCACTGCAACCTCCAACTCCTGGGTTCAAGGGATTCTTCCACCTCAGCCTGCCAAGTAGCTAGAACTACAGGTGCACACCACCATGCCCGGCTAATTTTTGTATTTTTAGTAGAGACAGGATTTCACCATGTTGGCCAGGCTGGTATTGAACTCCTAACCTCAAGTGATTTACCGGCCTCAGCCTCCCAAAGTGCTGGGATTATAGGCGTGAGCCACCGCACCCAGCCCAACTGAGATATTTAAACTAAATTTGTTGTAACTTTGTCTTTTGACAAGTCTAAGAATATCAGTATTTTTTTTGGCAACCAGTAGATAGCCCCTTCCCTTTTTTTAACTTCCCAAAAGGCAATTGAACCAAATCAAAATAATTTACCAAGATGTACTCTAAACACTTCCCTCATTCAGGTTTTCCCCAGTTATTAACTATGTTAACATAATTAGTGGCTATGCCAACTTATGATATGTTCTTTTTTTTAAAAAATGTTTTTCTAGCCAGGCATGGTGGCGGGTGCCTGTAATCCCAGCTACTCGGGAGTCTGAGGCAGGAGAATCGCTTGAACCTGGGAGGTGGAGGTTGTAGTGAGCCGACATCATGCCACTTCACTCCAGCCTGGGCAACAAAGCAAGACTTTGCCTCAAAAAAAAAAAAAAAAAAAAATTGTTTTTGCAATTATTTAATCAGACTTTCTTAAGACTTTGACCTTTATGTACTTCTACCTTCCTTAATAACTCTTCAAAAGAGGCCTTGAAAAAAATGCAATGACTAGCAAGTTATGGGAATACTGGAATGCAATGACTGTTCAAAGGTTGGTTTCACCCATAGCTATGAGTGTCACAGTCCCAGGAAGATGGGCTGAATTCAGGGCCACTCTAGGAATTTTGCTTGCAGTTTCATAAGCATAGACTATTCCAGACTCCACATCCTTTTTACCTACAATGAGTCCCAAGGCAAACAGAACACTGTGAAGAGGGAGACCAAAATTAATCTAGTTCTCGTCAGAGTATTCTAGGATAAATTTCCAGGCCAAATTACCACTGACAATTTTAGAAACCCTGGATTGGATAAATTCATTATGATAAAGATTAAAATATCACCTTATGTTTATGTGTCATGGGGGCTTTTTAAAGGGTTTTCAGTCTCATGAATAGTCTCAGCAATATTGAAAGACTAATATATTAATAGTAATTATGGCTTCCATGTTAATCAGCATTCCAAAGATAAGGGGTCAAAACAGGTTATTAATTATAAATAAGAATATCTGTGGCTCCTCTGGCCTGGAAGTTTCTCTGAATCTGAGTGAATTACAGAGTAATGAGTGTCCCTTTTGCCTTCCCTGCACGTAGTACATGAACCTACCAAGTATTGAGCACTGACCATTAAAATTGTAATTCTCTTCTTTTCTTCTTCTTTTATTTTGTGTGATGCTATAACAATAAAGGAGAAAATCTAAGGCATACATAATCTTACCACCTCGATGCAGTTATCTCCATTTCCTTCCAGACTTTGTCCAGATGCATACAGGCTTTTACATAATTATCATCACAGTGTATGTGCTTCTTAATTTTACTTTTTCTCCATTTATAGCAACTTCATAATCATCTTAATTACTACAGCTTCATATTCCTGTTAGTTGGTACGTGATAATTTACTTAGCTATTTATCTATCAGGAGACATGTAGGTTTTTTCCAATTTTTTTCCCTACAAAAGTTGAGATGAACTTTTCTGTTCTTGTATATTCCTTGGATTATTTCTACGTAATACATTTATAAGGATAAGATTATAGGTTGTGGCCAGGCGCAGTGGCTCACACCTGTAATTCCAGCACTTTGGGAGGCCGTGGCGGGTGGATCTCCTGAGGTTAGGAGTTCAAGACCAGCCTGGCCAACGTGGCAAAACCTTGTCTCTACTAAAAATATATAAATTAGCAGGGGGTGGTGGCGCATGCCTGTAGTCCCAACTACTTGGGAGGCTGAGGCAGGAGAATTGCTTGAACCTGGGAGGCGGAGGTTGCAGTGAGCTGACATCGTACCACTGCACTCCAGCCTGGGCAACAGAGCGAGACCCTGTCTCAAAAAAATAAATAAATTATAGCTTGTGGCAGAGTGTATGTTCCAAAAGCAGCCACAATATCCTCCTGATCCCAGTGCTCTTCTGCAACGTGATCTTGTCACTCTCCTTTGAACCTGGGCCCTGTGACTGCTTTGACCAATAGAATATGGTAATAGTGACATCGCGCTTTTTCAGGTGCAACCCTTGTTTGGCCTGGTAACATCTACTTCCCACTTCGGCGAAGTGCAACTATTCTGAGACCCCCCATGCTATGAGAAGTCCAAGCCACGTGAAGGGGCCCTAGGGGCTCCAGTGCTAGGTATAGAACAAGAAAAGCTCCAGAGCACTTGAGAGACTGTGAGGAAAGACACCACCTGGGAAGTGCGTGTTCCAGATCTCATTACCCGACAGAAAGCCAGGCAGACGAACTGTCTAGCAGAGCCCTTCCCAAATTTCATACTCACAAAACTGCATGAAAAATAAATGGTTATATAGGTTGAACATCCTTAATCTGAAAATTCAAAATCCTAAATGTTCCAGAATCCAAAACTTTTTGAGTATTAACATGATGCCACAAGAGAAAAGTTCCACATATGACCTCATGTGATGAGTTGAAGTCAAAACCAAGGCTGACAGCACACAGTTTACTTAGCATTCCCAGAGGAAAAAAGACCCTCCCAGTCCCCTTCAGCTGTGATATATCTTTTCTGCATCTGTTCAGATTCCTTCGTGCAAGCACATCCACAAAGCATAATAAAATAAAAACTTTGTTTCATGTACAAAATTATTTAAGATATTGCATGGGCTGGGTGCAGTGGCTCACACCTGTAATCTCAGCACTTTAGGGGGCTGAAGCGGGCAGATAGCTTGAGCCCAAGAGTTTGAGACCAGCCTGGGCAATACAGCAAAACCCTGTCTCTATCAAAAAAAAAATAAAATAAAATAAAAAAAATAATAATAATACAAAAATTGGGCTAGGCACAGTGGTTCACACCTGTAATTCCAGCACTTTGGGAGGCTGAGGCAGGTGAATCATCTGAGGCCAGGAGTTCGAGACCAGCCTGGCCCACATGGTGAAACCCCGTCTCTACTGAAAAAACAAAAATGAGCTGGGCATAGTGTTGTGCACCTTAATCCCAGCTACTCGAGAAGCTGAGGCACGAGAATGGCTTGAATCTGAGAGGTGGAGGTTCCAGTGAGCCGAGATGGCACCACTGCACTCCAGCCTGGGCAACAGAGTGGCACCCTGTCTCAATTAAAGAAAAAAAATACAAAAATTAGCTGGGCGGGGTGGCACCCGTCTTTAGTCCCGGTTACTTGGGAGGCTGAGGTGGGAGGATCACTCAAACCTGGGAAGTCGAGGTTGCAGTGAGCTGAGATCACGCCCCTACACTCCAACTGGAGTGACAGAGCAAGAACCTATCTCAAAATAAATAAATAAATGATAAAAATAAAAATAAAATATTATATAAAACCACCTTCGGTCTATGTGCATAAGGTATATATGAAACATAAATGAATTTCATGTTTAGACCTGGGCTCCATTCCCAACAGATCTCCTTATGTATACGCAAATATTCCAAAATCTGAAACAGTTCTGGTCCCAAAGATTTTGCATTAGGGATACTCAACTTGTATTAAGCCGTCAAGTCTGTCAATAGTTACCTAATATAAAGGTATTTGAAACACAGGTCAAAAGATAAATTTTCTTTTCCCACACACTGGCAAGAGTTTCTAATAGGATTGATCCTGTTTATACAATTTGCAGTGCCCTTAAAGAGTCTGTGCTTTTCAGGGTGCAAACCTTAGAAGACTGTTCTCTGCACTGAGTCTGAGTTTCTTCATTTAAGGTGCCATAGTGTCCAGCTTTTTAGAGGACATTTAAATTTTGCCTCTTTTCTGAGTCGGTAACCCCTTACTCTGGAAGTCCTCCACTAATTTTCTTATCTTCACCAGCCCTAGTTTTCTTCCTTCTTGTTCTCCCTACTTCTCTTTCATCTTCTGCTCTGCTCATCTTCAAACAAAAGTAAATGCTACTCAGCTGGTTACGGCGGCTCATGCCTGTAATCCCAGTACTTTGGGAGGCCAAGGCAGGCAGATCATTTGAGGTCAGGAGTTCGAGACCAGCCTGTCCGACATGATGAAACCCCGCCTCTACTACAAATACAAAAAAATGAGCAGGTGTGGTGACAGACCCCTGTAATCCCAGCTTTTCAGGAGGCTGTGGCAGGAGAATCGCTTGAACCTGGGAGGTGGAGGTTGCAGTGAGCCAAGGTCACACCACTGCACTCCAGCCTGGGTGACACAGCGAGACTCCGTCTCAAAATAAATAAATAAATAAAATAATAGGTCTGGTGGGAATGGTTATTCATGCCTGTAATCCTGCTTTTTGGGAGGCAGAAGCAGGGGGATCGCTTGGGCCCAAGAGTTCGAGTGAGCTATGATTGCACCACTGCACTCCAGCCTGAGCAACAGAATAAGACCCCATGTCAAATAAATAAATAAAAACTGCCACAAAGATTATAAAATAATAATCATAATCACAGTAATACCTACGGTTTATCTACCTTAATTTTTTTTTTCTTTGAGACAGAATTTCGCTCCTGTTGCCCAGGCTGGAGTGCAATGGCAAGATCTCAGCTCACTGTAACCTCCACCTCCCGGGTTCAAGTGATTTTCCTGCCTCAGCCTCCCAAACAGCTGGGATTACAGGCGCCCACCACCACACCCTGCTTATTTTTGTAGTTTTAGTAGAGATGGGGTTTCACCATGTTGGCCAGGCTGGTTTTGAACTCCTGACCTCAGGTGATCCACCCGCCTCAGCCTCCCAAAGTGCTGGGATTACAGGCATGAGCCACCAAGCCCAGCCTATCTACCTTAAATTTAAACACATGAAGTTTTTTTTAACTCACTTGGAGAAAGGAACCAGGAAGGGCTGAAATATGTGTGTATAACTTACTGGTACATTAAAGATAAAAGCTTGATTCACTAATTCATTCGAAAAAGCTTTTTGAGGCCGGGCATGGAGGCTCAAGCCCATAATCCCAGCACTTTGGGAGGCAGGAGGATTGCTTGAGGCCAGAAGTTGGAAACAAGCCTGGGCAACAGAGTCAGACCCCATCTCTACAAAAAAGCAGACAACAAGAACAAAAACAAAAACCTTTTGAACACCTATTATGGGTTAAGCATACTGATTCTCTCAGGTAGGACTCTGAGTATGCAGTATAGAAAACTAACTCAAATTGGATTAAGGCAAATGGGAATTTACTGGCTCGTGGAATGGAGGACCAGTTTCAGGAGAGGCCTAACTCAGGGCTCAACAATGTGAAGGGGAAATGGATTTTTCTGTTTCTTGGCTGACTGCTCTTCTCTGTGTGCCGGTTCCTTTCTCAGGCTCCGAGTAGTTGGTCGAAGTAGCAGCTCTCGACTCATAGCCTCTGAGGCTCAAGTTCAATGGGAGGGAGAGAGAGAGAAATTGTTCTAGGGAGCTGCAGCAAGACCTGGGATCCAACGAGTGGACCATCTTAGATGGTCCCATTTCTGAGGTGCCCATTTCTGAACCAGTCCCAGTGGCCAGGGGTATAAGCATGTTCTGACTGCTTAGGCTTGGATACATGTCCCACCTCTAGAGCTGAGTTGGCTTTATCTGGAGTACAGGGACTGAAAGTGGGGAATGGAAGTCTCCCCAGAGAAAAATAGGAGTACTCTAAGATGTGGTTGCAAATCAACACACCCCAGCTATCTCTGTTGGACTACTATTTATGAGTTCTCAGCAGACATAAATGTGTTAAGAGTAGTAGCTCGGCCGGGTGCAGTGGCTCACACCTGTAATCCCAGCACTTTGGGAGGCCGAGGCAGGTGGATCACCTGAGGTCAGGAGTTCAAGACCAGCCTGACCAATGTGGTGAAACCCTGTCTCTACTAAAAATACAAAAATTAGCCGGGTATTGTAGCATGCGCTTGTAATCCCAGCTACTCGGGAGGTTGAGGCAAGAGAATTGCTTGAAACCGGGAGGCAGAGGTTGCAGTGAGCCCAGATCATGCCATTGCACTCCAGCCCAGACGACAGAGCAACCCTCCGTCTCAAAAAAAAAAAGAAAAAGGTAGATCACAACCTTCTTTGACTAATACTCTATCCACACCCACTCCCCTATTTAACCAGTGTGCCCCCTCTAAGAATCTTTATCCTCATGGTTCCCATGGTGTATTAGTCTGTTCTCACGCTGCTAATAAAGACATACCCGAGACTGGGTAATTTACAAAAGAAAGAAGTGTAATTGATTCACAGTTCTACATGTGTAGGGAGGCCTCACAATCATGGCGGAAGGTGAATGAGGAGCAAAGTCAAGTCTTACATGGCAGCAGGCAAGAGAGTTTGCCCAGGGGAACTCCCCTTTATAAAACCATCAGATCTTGTGAGACTTACTCACTACCACAAGAACAGTACGGGGGAAACCACCCCCGTGGTTCAATTATCTTCACCTGGCTCCACCCTTGACACGTGGGGATTATTACAACTCGAGGTGAAATCTGGGTGGGACACACCATATCACGTGGCCAAACCATATCACATGGCTTTGGAACCCTTCAGGGTACTGGGTGCATGGATATTTGTAATGTTTTATTGCTTCTCTTTTGAGGTGCCACAAAATACCCTTCTCTGCTTGGAGACGCAGGCTCCAGGAAAAGGAAGGAGACCAACAGATGAGAAGTGACTTCTTTTCTTCCACTTCTAGGAAAATACATAATTAGAACCTTCCAAGATGTAAGGAAAAAGGGCCAGATTTAGATTTCCAAATGTGGACTGACAAGTATTTTACAAAATGAGGGACTTGGATTAGATAACTCACGAAAGGCCCTCCTAGTTATCGAAGGATTCTATTATTCACATCCTTTCTTTTAGAACAGCAGTGTTTGTTTTGGTTTCAATAAGGGGAGAGGGCATGGGCTCCTGACATGGCAGGGAGGAGGGGAAGAGATGGAGCAGTGCAGGGAGGGGCAAGCGGGGACTGTGAGACAAATAACACCCATTTCCCAGTTTTAGTTGTCAGGCGGCTGCTCTTCACTCCCCACTTGGATTTTGAGCATTTTCACAAATCTTCAGAATTAGTTCAAATCATCAACTTGTACTTGGTAGCTTTATTCCCTTGGCTCTTGAAAGGGAAAGTGAATCAAAGCTTGTCTGCCCAGAACCTGGCAGGAGCATTTAATAAAGATGTTCGTCTGGGCACAGTGGCTCGTGCCTGTAATCCCAGCACTTTGGCAGGCTGAGGTGGGTGGATCACTTGAGGTCAGGAGTTTCAGACCAGCCTGGCCAACATGGTGAAACCCCATCTCTACTAAAACTACAAAAATTAGCCAGGCATGGTGGCGGGCACGTGTAATCCCAGCTACTCAGGAGGCTGAGGTAGGAGAACTGCTTGAACCTGGGAGGCAGAGGTTGCAGTGAGCCCAGATCATGCCACTGCACTCCAGCCTGGGTGACAAGAGGGAGATTCTGTCTCAAAAAAACTAATAATAAAATAAAATAAAAAAATAAAAAGATGTTCATCCCAGGGTGGGGGCAGGCTTGAGGACTCTGCGGTGCTCTCCCAGGATCTACTCCAGATCCAGGCTGGCTTCCAGAAATGCTGCAAGTGGTAGGAATGCCAAGATTTGCCAGCTCTGTTGCAGAATGAATTAGTGGCCCTCAAGTGAAGCCACTGCAGAACAAAAGGCTATAAAAGGAGAGAAAAGAATGAGGGGGAGATGTTATAGGAGCAAACTGGCATGGAAAGCCCTGCAACGCAAGCAAGCAAGATGTTTGAATTCTCCCAAGAGAGGCAGACAAAGCAACACAGGAAAACATTTAGACGTCCATGGAGGCAGAGAGAATCCTGAAGCGGAAGTCTGTCAGTGAGCAGCATTTCAATGCTGAGCCAAAGACAGGGAATTGGCCAAAGCACCAGGAAAGAGAGCTGCAGGCCCTCAGTAGCTGCTCAACCAATATGGGTTGAAACGAAGTCTGGTTTCAGCATTTGTGCTGATGTTGCCTCATTTTACGTTTTTTTGTTTTTGTTTTTGTTTTTTTGAGACAGAGTCTCCCTGTCGCCCAGGCTGGAGTGCAGTGGCGCGATCTCGGCTCACTGCAAGCTCCGCCTCCCGGGTTCACGCCATTCTCCTGCCTCAGCCTCTCGAGTAGCTGGGACTACAGGCGCCCGCCACCACGCCCGGCTAATCTTTTGTATTTTTAGTAGAGACAAGGTTTCACTGTGTTAGCCAGGATGGTCTCGATCTCCTGACCTCATGATCCGCCCGCCTCCCAAAGTGCTGGGATTACAGGCGTGAGCCACCGCGCCCGGCCTGTTTTTGTTTTGAGAAGCAGTTTTGCTCTTGTCACCCAGGCTGGAGTGCAATGGTGCAATCTCAGCTCACTGCAACCTCTGCACTGCCCCGCCACCAGGTTCAAGCAATTCTCCTGCCTCAGCCTCCCTAGTAGCTGGGATTATAGACATGCACCACCATGCCCGGCTAATTTTGTATTTTTAGTAGAGACAGGGTTTCACCACGTTGGCCAGGCTGGTCTTGAACTCCTGACCTCAGGTGATCCAGCCACCTCAGCCTCCCAAAGTGCTAGGATTACAGGTATGAGCCACCGCACCTGGCCCATTTTACATTTTATTTCTCATTGATCACTTGCAGGTCAGAGAGCCACACAAGCTACAGTCCCAAGCACCTATGTTCTAAACGGTGCAGCTTGGCAAGGGAGTCACAAACATGCCCCTTTCCCCAGTTTCCTCTTCCACATAGTCCTGCCCCTCTATGTAAGGACCCAGAAGTGCCTCAGGTCGTGTTAAAGCCTACATTTCACTCTTTTATCTGAAATACAACAATTTGAGAAACAGGAAATGCATGATTTGTAGCCTGACAAAGTTGAATTTTACCTGAGCCTTGTGGGCCTGGTGAACAGTGAAGGTTAGGAAATCCCCCACCCAGATCACAAGGTCATGAGTTCGAGACCATCCTGGCTAACACAGTGAAAACCCATCTCTACTAACAATACAAAAAAAAAAAATTAGCCAGGCGTGGTGGCGGGCACCTGTAGTCCCAGCTACTTGGGAGGCTGAGGCAGGAGAATGGCGTGAACCCAGGAGGCAGAGCTTGCAGTGAGCCGAGATCGCACCACTGCGCTCCAGCCTGGGTGAGAGAGTGAGGCTCCATCTCAAAAAAAAAAAAAAAAAAGAAAAGAAAAATCCCCCACCCGGGTTGGGCATAGTGGCTCACGCCTGTAATCACAGCACTTTGGGAGGCCAAGGTGAGAGGATCACCTGAGGTCAGGAGTTCGAGACCAGCCATGACCAACATGGTGAAACCCCGTCTCTACTAAAAATACAAACAAAATTAGCCGGTCGTGGTGGCGGGCACCTGTAGTTCCACCTACTTGGGATACTGAGACAGAAGAATCGCTGGAACCCAGAAGGCGGAGGCTGCAGTGAGCCGAGATCAGGCCACTGCACTCCAGCCTGGCAACAGAGCAAGACTCAGTCTCAAAAAAAAAAAAAAAAAGAAAGAAAACCCCCCACCCTTCATGTTCTGCAAAAGGGCTTACTGCAAAGACCACCCCCCAACCCTTCCAGATGTCACTTCAGTAAGACTCACAGATGCTCTTCTTCTTTACCTATGTTAAGACCAGACACAGACACTCAAAATTTCCTTTCTTTGCCTCACAGATGATTAGCTGAACTGCTTGTCCTCACTGAAGAACTAGAGCAAAATACATGTTACCTAAACTTTGGCTTCTCTGCTTCCTCAGGGCCTCAGAACTTTGTTTACCCTTGGCCTGAGCCCCTTCCAAGAACAGGGTGGCTTCAGGGCCAAACATTCCAATTTGCTCGATTTGTTACTCTTTCATCTGCTTCCCACATCTGGTTCATCCTAGCCTTGTTTCCTCCTACCATAGAGAAACCCTTTGCAACCTTTGAGATGTTTACAGACCTTCCAGTCCCAGCATCCCCCTCCCTCTATTGCAAGAGTACCCCGCAACGCCCTGGCAATTCCTTTGAATGAAGGTCTCTCTTTTACCACATCCAGAATTCGTTCTACTTGACAAACCAGAAATGGAAGACAACTCATCAGCTCGTCTTCTGAACTCCTTCTAGCGCCAGGAATTTCATAGAAACTGCATATTGTTTGATTCCTCAGCTCCCTGGATGGGTTGCCAGAGTGCAGTGGGACTTGCCAAGAGAATGTGACCTCTGACAAACAATGACATGGGTAGAGAGCCTAAGTTAAATGCTTATCATGTGCCAGGTACTATTTTATGTGTTTTATGTTTGTTATCACATTTAATTTTCCCAATTTCCATAAGAGGAAAATATTATTTTTAGCCCTGTCTTACAAGACAGGAAACAGAGGCTCTCAGTTAAATTACTCAAGGTCACACAGCCAGTGAGTGACAGAGCTGGGACGCAAATGCAGGTCAGTCTGAGGCCATGGTTGGGCTTGTAATCACCATGCCATGGGCTTTCCTAAGAGGCGGCTTCTTGGAAATGCTCCTTTCGGTGTCTGGTATCTCTGGATAGAAGCGTGTGAAAAAGAAACTGTCAGCTGGGAATTAGCCAAGCACCAACAGCCAGAGCATGGTGTCCACCTGCCGAACACTGAGGGAAACCAAAATATTTCTCCCCAAAATATTGAGGATTGTTAGTTGAAGACACTAAACCGCAGGGGACCGCTCTGCCTCAGCCTCTGTGTGCCTGATGGCAGGGCGTAAATCCTTCCTTATTGGAGACAGCACTTGCTTTTTGGCCCAGAGAAGGCACCAGCAGGCACCAGCGGAAACTGGGAACAGATTTTACTCTCTTCCCACATGTATTAGTCAGGATTCTCTTAGAGGGACAGAACTAATAGGAAAGATATAGATAGATGATAGATAGATAGATAGATAGATAGATAGATAGATAGATAGATAGATAGATAGATACATACATACATACATACATACATACATGGATAGGGATAAAGGGAAGTTTATTAAGCATTAAGTTACACAATCACAAAGTCCCACAATAGGCTGTCTGCAAGCTGAGGAGCAAGGAGAGCCAGTCCAAGTCCCAAAAATGAAGAACTTGGAGTCCAATGTTCAAAGGCAGGAAGCATCCAGCACGGAAGAAAGATGTAGGCTGGGAGGCCAGGCCTGTCTCACCTCTTCGTGTTTTCTGCCTGCTTTATATTCATTGGCAGCTGATTAGATTGTGCCCACTAGACTAAGGGTGGATCTGCCTTCCCCAGCCCAGACTCAAATGTTCATCTCTTTTGGCAACACCTACATGGACACACCCGGGATCAATACTTTGTATCCTTCAACCCAAGCAAGTTGACACTCAGTATTAACCATCACACCACATTTTCCCACCTTTGAAAAGACTGGAACTGCTCTCTCTTTCCTCTTGTCACTACGCAGGATTTATGGCTCTTTGTTAAACTATGATTTAAGCAAAGCCCCTAAGCCACTGCCTTGAGAGAGAAAGAAAGACTTTTGAACTGAGGCCTCTCCTGTGTGATGGGTACTGCATGCATTAATAAATTTCTGCTTGTTTTTTTTGTTGTTGTTGTTAATCTAACTTTTGTTTTCAGGAGAGTATCTCAACTAAAAACCTAAAAAAGAAAAGGAAAAAATATGTTTTCTCCCCCACAATGTCCACCTGCCAAACAGACCATTTCACAGCAAAGCAATGTCTAACGCAATGGAGTGAAACAAAGAAGAGACCAGTGTGTAATCATGCCCATGCCCTTAGCACAGGCAGAAACAAGTGCACGTACCGTGTAAGCTACAGAAACGACCAAACACCTCCCTTTCCTGGCTACTATAAGCAGCTGAGGCTTCTTTATCAATGAGGTTTTGAGTGGAGCTTGGTTCCTGCCACTTTCTAAATAAAAATCATTAAGATACTCAGTCACCAAATTGCCCACACTATCTGACTGCACCTAGTCCACAGCAGGCCTCACTCTGTTGAACCCTTCCCCAAGTCATCTAACATAAACTCAAATCCTACTATAAGCCCCTCCTAATGGCCTCTTACCTAGACCACATTTCCCCAGGGTGTATAAACCCAAATCGTAAAGCTGACCCTGGCTGCAGGTGAACCAAGGGACTGGTGAGCTTCAACACAAGCTTGGCCCCATCTGTGCGCCTGAACACAATGCTTTCCCATGCGTCTCCCCGTGGATACATCCTGTAATGGAGGGTGGTCTGACTTCAGCTGGTTCGGGAAAGGCCACTCCTGGGATTGCCTCCTCTTTTCTGCCCAGCATTTCTTCTTCTTCTTCTTCTTCATTTTTTTTTTTTTTTTTTGAGACGGAGCCTCACTCTGTCACCCAGGCTGGAGTGCAGTGGCGAGATCTCAGCTCACTGCAACCTCTGCCTCCCGGGTTTGAGATTCTCCTACCTCAGCCTCCCGAGTAGCTGGGACTACAGGCATGTGCCACCACGCCCGGCTAGTTTTTTGTATTTCGTAGACATGGGGTTTCACCATGTTGGCTAGGCTGGTCTCAAACTCCTGACCTCAGGTGATCTACCCGCCTTGGCCTCCCAAACTGCTGGGATTATGGGCATGAGCCACTGCACCCAGCCTTCTTCTTTCTTCTTTACTCTCCCAACTCCTCCGCTGCAACTCCCATTCTACGGAGAAGGCGTTATGTCCTTTGGGCTAATGTTTTACCATACTGAAAAGACCTCTCTAAGTTAGTCCTCTTCACCTCAGTTTCCCAGCTGGGAAAGCTCAAGCCCAGGCATTGCAGGTCCCTGTGGCTTTACATACACCTCAAAGTGGCAGGGATGGGTCAGCAGAGACCCTGATCCTACCATTAGGTTCTGAATGGGAAAAGGAACTACAGAAGCATCTCCATGAAAGCTCTTCTTCCCAAAGTTTACTTCTGTATTGTTTAGGCCCTGGAGGTGAAGGATAAAATTGTCCAGACAGTTAAATTATTTTCTTCAGGAGGCTGAGGTGGGAGGATAGCTTGAGTCCAGGAAGTCGAGGCTGCCATGAGCTATGGTTGCACCACTGCACTCCAGCCTGGGAGACAGAACAACACTCTTTCTGTAAAAAAGAGGGGAAAAAAAAAAAAAGGAACCAGATTGTGTCCTTTGCAGGGACATGGATGGAGTTGGAAGCTGTTATCCTCAGCAAACTAACACAGGAACAGAAAACCAAACACCGTAAATTCTCACTTATAAGTGAGAGCTATACGATGAGAACACATGGACACATGGGGGAACAACACACTGGGGCCTGTCGGGGGGTGGGAGGAGGGAGAGCATCAGGGAGAATAGCTAATGGATGCTGGCCTTCATACCTAGGTGATGGGATCATCTGTGCAGGAAAGCAACATGGCACACATTTACCTAGGTAACAAACCTGCACATCCTGCACATGTACCCCAGAACTTTAAAGTCAACAAAAAAAGAGGCCGGGCGTGGTGGCTCAGACCTGTAATCCTAGCACTTTGGGAGGCTGAGGAGGGTGGATCACTTGAGGTCAGGAGTTTGAGACCAGCCTGGCCAACATGGTGAAACCCCGTCTCTACTAAAAATACAAAAAAATTAGGCATGGTGGCAGACACCTGTAATCCCAGCTACTCGGGAGGCTGAGGTAGGAGAATTGCTTGAACCTGGGAGGTGGAGGCTGCAGTGAGCCAAGATCGTGCCACTGCACTCCAGCCTGGGTGACAGAGCGAAATTCCATCTCAAAACAAAATCAAAAACAAATACCATCACACTGGAGATTAGGGCTTCAACAGAGAAATTTTGAAGGGACACAATTCAGTCCATAGCAAGTAGTACAGTGGTTTTTAAAAGTTTTTATTTTTAATTCACATGTAATAATTGTACATATTTATAGGGTACAATGTGATGTTTTGATACATGTATACATTGTGTAATGACAAAATTAGGGAAACTAGTGCACTCACCATCTCAAAGATTAATTTTTTTTGGGGTGGGAACATACAAAATCCTCTCCTCTAGCTATTTTGAGATATACAATACCTTATTGTTGGCTACAGCCACCCTACTGTGCAATGGGATGCAAGAATTTATTCTTCCTTGTTAATTGTAACTTTAAAAGTTTATTTTTGGTGGGGCACGGTGGCTCACGCCTGTAATCCCAGCACTTTGGGAGGCGAAGGCTGGTGGATCACCTGAGGTCAGGAGTTCGAGAACAGCCTGGCCAACATGGTGAAACCCCATCTCTACTAAAAATACAAAAAAATTAGTCAGGCATGGTGGCAGACACCTGTAATCCCAGCTACTCGGGAGGCTGAGGCATGAGAATCACTTGAACCCGGGGCAGCAGAGTTTGGCAGTGAGCCGAGATCACAGCCACTGCACTCCAGCCTTCGCAACAGAGTGAGACTCTGTCTCAATAAAAAGAAAAAAAAAAGTTTATTTTTGATATAACATTCTTTTATTATTTCTAGAGGCATGTAACAATGTGCTATGTAACAATTCAAGACTGTGGCCCAGATGAAATAATGACAGCAGCACATATCTGGAACTTCTTTGGTCACGTGAATGCATAATAAATGTATGAAGTGGAAACTCAAATCTACGTAGTATGACTACAGCAGACTAAAGACAATAACCAGGCCGGGTGTGGTGGCTCACACCTGTAATCCCAGCACTTCAGCACTTTAGGAGGCCAAGACCAGCATTATTGCTTGAGCTCAGGAGTTCCAGACCAGCCTGGGCAACATGGCAAAACCCCATCTCTACAAAAAAATACAAAAATTAAATAGGCATGCCAATGTGCTCCTATAATGCCAGCTACTTGGGAGGCTGAGGTGGGAGGGAGGTGGAGACCATGGGGAGCAGAGATCGCACCACTACACTCCAGCTTGGGTGACAGAGTGAGACCATGTCTCAAAAAAAAAAAAAAAAAAAAATGCAATGACCACCAAAAACTACTCTCTACAGTAACATGGCAATGAAAACAGATGCCGTCGTTATGTACTTTAACTTCTATTATGATTATTTGACATGAGATTCCTTTCCTTTGCTTTCTTTTTTTTTTCTTTTTCCTTTTCCTTTCCTTTCTTTTCCTTTCTTTTTTTGGAGACAGGGTCACTCTGTTGCCCAGGCTGGAGTGCAATGGTGCAATCTTAGGTCACTGCAACCTCTGCCTCCCTGGCTCAAATGATCCTCTTGCCTCAGCCTCCTGAGTAGCTGGGACTACAGGTGCCCACTACCATGTTCAGTGATTTTTTTTTTTCCTGCAGTTTTTGTAGACAGGGTTTCATCATGTTCCCCATGCTGGAGATTTCTTTCTTTCTTTTTTTGGAAAAAAAAAAAAAAAAAAAGTCTTGCTGTCGCCTAGCCTGGAGTGCAACGGCACAATCTTGGCTCACTTCAACCTCTGCCTCCCAGGTTCAAGCGATTCTCCTGCCTCAGCCTCCCGAGTAGCTGGGATTACAGGCTTCGTGCCACCATGCCTGGCTGATTTTTATATTTTTAGTAGAGATGGGGTTTCACCATGTTGGCTAGGCTGGTCTCGAACTCCTGACGTCATGTGATCTGCCTGCCTCGGCCTCCTAAAGTGCTGGGATTACAGGCATGAGCCACCGCTTCCGGAGTCACGCTGGAGATTTCTAAGACAATGCAATTAGAGCCCATTAATGCAGGATTCTATGGCACTGCTCTGGTTATTTTGCTAGAGCAATAATCTCCTGTAGTAAAATTAAGGTGATTTTTATGAGATCTGTGTTTCTTTCTAGATATTCGAGGGCTATTTTAGAAAACACACCTCTATTATTCAATAAAATGAGAGGTATTTTTAGCATACAATGTGATGTTTTCCAACAGCACTGTAATGGCCACTTATGTCTATACACCACTTTTTAAAATTTATTTATTTTTATTTAAGATTTTCTTTTTTTCTTTCTTTCTTTTATTTTTATTTTTTGTGTGTGTGTGTGAGAGAGTCTTGCTCTGTCACCCAGACTGGAGTGCAGTGGCATGATCTCGGCTCGCTGCAACCTCTGCCTCCCGGGTGCAAGTGATTCTTCTGCTTCAGCCTCCTGAGTAGCTGGGATTAAGGCACCCGTCACCACACCTGGCTAATTTTTGTATTTTTAGTAAAGACAGCGTTCTGCCATGTTGGCCAGGCTGGTCTTGAACTCCCAACCTCAGGTGACCTGCCTGCCTCAGCCTCCTAAAATGTTGGGATTACAGGCGTGAGCCACCGCGCCCAGCCCAAAAACTGTTTTAGAGGTGAGGTCTTGCTATGTTTCCCAGGCTGTCCTTGAACTCCTGAGCTCAAGCAATTCTCCCATCACATCTACCCAAGAAGCTGGGACTACAAGCACACAACACCACACCTGCCATCACTTTTTAAATTACACAAATAATTCATTTATAAATTAAAGGTAACTAAATTGTGCAAGTTGTGGTAGTCATAAAAAGCAAAGCCAGACTTTGAACTCCGTGTTTAATATCCCAAATTCTCAACCACTACCCTTGTACTGCCTCCCCGTGACAATTTCACTATCGTCCCCGCTGCTTTCGGGTTTGCTTACCATAGGAGTTGGCTGGACTACATGCATATGCCATATAGGCATTCAGTGGCGGCCCACGTGGCTGAAACAATGGTCACCGGGCAACTTTGTGCAGCTGAACATGGGCTGTTGCAAAGCTTCACTGTGGTAATAACCATAACAGGAAAAAACGCTGCTAGACTTGAAGCTACAATTGCATCTAGTCTATGCCTTTACATGTTGTCAAAAACTGGGGTGGGTTGGCCAGGCACGGTGGCTCACACCTGTAATCCCAGCACTTTGGGAGGCCAAGGCAGGCAGATCACCTGAGGTCAGGAGTTCGAGAACAGCCTGGCCAACATGGTGAAACCCCATCTCTACTAAAACTACAAAAAAAATGAGTCGGGTTTGGGGGCGGGCACCTGTAATCCCAGCTACTCGAGAGGCTGAGGCAGGAGAATTGCTTGAACCTGGGAGGAGGAGGCTGCAGTGAGCTGAGATGGCACCACTGCACTCTAGCCTGGTTTTGTTTTGTTTTTTTTTTTTGAGACGGAGTCTCGCTCTGTCGCTCAGGCTGGGGTGCAGTGGCACAATCTTGGCTCACGTCAAGCTCTGCCTCCCGAGTTCACGCCATTCTCCTGCCTCAGCCTCCCAAGTAGCTGGGACTACAGGCGCCCGCCACCACGCCCGGCTAATTTTTTGTATTTTTTAGTAGAGACGGGGTTTCACCGTGTTAGCCAGGATGGTCTCGATCTCCTGACCTTGTGATCCACCCGCCTCGGCCTCCCAAAGTGCTGGGATTACAGGCGTGAGCCACCGTGCCGGGCCCTAGCCTGGTTTTAAGCAAAACTCCATCTCAAAAAACAAAACAAAACAAACAATAACAACAAAAACTGGGGTGGGTTTTTCAATAAAATTGCAAGTTTCATTGAACTGCCTTAGTTTATCAGTAAAATTAGATTTTGAGACTGAGGCTGACTCTGTTGCCCAGGCTCATGCCTATAATTCCAGCACTTTAGGAGGCTGAGGGGGAAGGACTGCTTGACTCCAGGAGTTTGAGACCAGTCTAAGCAACATAGTGAGACCTCATCTCTATAAATTTTTTTTTAATTTAAGAACTCAAATATCTGTTTAAAGAATAAAAAGGGCCGGGTGCGGTGGCTCACGCTTGTAATCCCAGCACTGTGGGAGGCCGAGGCAGGCGGATCACAAGGTCAGGAGATCAAGACCACGGTGAAACCCCGTCTCTACTAAAAATACAAAAAAATTAGCCGGGCGTGGTGATGGGCGCCTGTAGTCCCAACTACTCGGAGAGGCTGAGGCAGGAGAATGGCGTGAACCCGGGAGGCGGAGCTTGCAGTGAGCCGAGATTGCGCCACTGCACTCCAGCCTGGGCGGACAGAGTGAGACTCCGTCTCAAAAAAAAAAAAAAAAAAAAAAAAGAGAATAAAAGGAAACATCCAGCACAGCTTTATTAAGTGTTGAGACTTAAATTTATTGAACTTTCTATATGCATCAATTTTTCCAATTTTAAGATAGAGAAAATAAGGCCGGGCACAGTGGCTCACATCTGTAATCCCAAAACTTTGGGAGGCCGAGGCAGGCGGGTCACCTAAGTTGGGAGTTCGAGACCAACCTGACCAATATGAAGAAACCCCCTCTCTGCTAAAAATGCAAAATTGGCTGGGCGTGGTGGCACGTGCCTGTAATCCCAGCTACTTGGGAGGCTGAGGCAGGAGAATCACTTGAACCTGGGAGGCAGAGGTTGCAGTGAGCCAAGATCACGCCATTGCACTCCAGCCTGGGCAACAAGAGTGAAACTTTGTCTCAAAAAAATAACGTCCGCCATCTTCTTAGCTTCTTAGAGAAGTCATGAGATTGAGATAAGATCCAAAGTATCTTATCTCAATGTATATATTTATGATTTTATATATATGTGTGTGTATATATAAAATCATATATATATATACACACACATATATATAGTTTGTTTGTTTTGAGACAGAGTCTTGCTCCGTTGCCCAGGCTGGAGTGCAATGGTACGATCTCTGCTCACTGCAGCCTCTGCCTCCTGGGTTCAAGTGATTCTTCCACTGCGCAGCCTCCTGAGTAGTTGGGACCACAGGCACATGCCACCACACCCAGCTAATTTTTTTGTATTTTTAGTAGAGATGGGGTTTCACTGTTGTCTCGAACTCCTGGCCTCAAGTGATCCACCGACATCAGCCTCCCAGAGTGCTGGGATTACAGGTGTGATCTCTCATTTCTGAATCACAAAGATTAATATCTGCTGAAAGTTTGGAGACACTGCCCTAGTTTAATGCCCTGTGTTGCATATGGGAGGATTAAGGTTTTGCAACCATGGAGAAGCACAACTCTACAAGCAGCTGCAGGTTGTAATTGTAACATGGGCTCAAATCTAAAGGTGGGAGTGGTCGGGTAGGGGGTGGTAGGGTCAGTAGTCTTTCATCTATGGAGGGTGGTCTACAATTAGAATATTCTTCCAGGTTAAGAAATATTCCAGGAAATAAGCCAAGCGCAGTGGCTTATGCCTATAACCCTAACACTTTGGGAGGCTGAAGCTAGAGGATCACTGGAGCACAGGAAGTTTGAGACCAGCTTTGGTAACATAGTGAGACCCCTGTCTCTAAAAAAAAAAGATGAAAAAAAAAAGTATTCCAAGAAATCTTATATAGATTAAAATTCTTATGTAGGTTAAAATGTTTTTAATGTCATCAGAATATGAAAGTTATAGGCTGGGTGCTGTGGATCACGCCTGTAATCCTAGCACTTTGGGAGGCCGAGGCAGGTGGATCAGGAGGTCAGGAGTTAGAGACCAGCCTGGCCAAGATGATGAAACCCCGTCTCTGCTACAAATACAAAAATATTAGCCAGACGTTGGGGCGGGCGCCTGTAATCCCAGCTACTTGGGAGGCTGAGGCAGGAGAATCACTTGAACCCGGGAGGCGGAGGTTGCAGTGAGCTGAGATTGCGCCGTTGCACTCCAGCCTGGGGGACAGAGCAAGACTCTGTCTCAAAAAAAGAAAAAAAAAAAAGAATATGAAAGTTTTATTTCATTTCTTCTTGTTATTAGGAATTTTATAGAATCCAACAAGTCGGAGTTGAAATGGAAAAATGAAATGGATATTTACAGAAGTTATGTATTTATTCATTTACTTATTTTTAAGTAGTGAAGGGGTCTCACTATGTTGCCCAGGCTGGCTTCCAACTCCTGGGCTCAAGCAATCCTCTCACCTTGGCCTCCCAAAGTGCTGAGATTACAGGCATGAGCCATGGTACCCAGCCAAGAAAGTTATTTTGACTTTCTTGGTTGACTGAATGATGACTAATCATTGTGGCAGATTCTGCGTGATAATTCTACGTATTGGCCAAACTATTTCATTTTTTCATGCTGAAGAAACCTACATTCCCCTATACTCCCTTGCATAAAGCACCTCTCATAATCTCTCAGGCTGGCCCTCTCTTCATCTGCATGCTGGAAATAAAAGTTCCAAGATGGCTGACGCATAGGATGGGAGAAGCCCTGATCCCTGAATTTGCTACTTAGAGAATAGTTGCTCTGGTGAACCCTCTGACGAGGAACACCAGCACAAATGAGAACCAAACCTTCATAGCATTAAGCCACTGAGCATTCAGGGTTGGGTTGCTACCCCAGCCTAGTTTATCCTATCCCTATACCATGCTGTGTCTTGTTTACTCTTCACTGGCATGGAGAACCACGTCCACCTGGGGAGGAACGCCATGTGAGATATACAGAGAGGCATGTGAGTGACCGCCAAATGAGGCAGCCATTCATACTGTGGTGCGCATGAGGCACTACCAGAAGGGGCGTCTCCACACTTGGAAACGGACTCGCTGAGACATCAGCGAAGAAAGCCCATGTTTAGCAGGTTCCACTGCCATCTGTTAAAATAACCTCAATGACCCAAGAGCTCTTTTCATTAAACCATATGCCTCCGTCACACCGCTGTGCCATATCTGCTCATTAGGACTGAATAAATGGCAATGTATTGTCCATTGTACAACAATCGGTGGGAGTGTGGCAGTGTAAGATTCCATCACTGTGCACAGTACCAAAGAAGAGAGAAAAAAGAAAACAGAAGCAAAAAACAAAACCCAGGTTGTCAGCAGGAGGAAATATGCTGAAAGGGAAAAGCAAACTGCTTGACAGCATTCGTGTAAAAGAGGACCCTGCAGCCACGACGTAGACACACTGTGTCCTCACAGGAGCAGAGTCACAGGAATAAAGTGGGACTGAATGGCAGCCATCTTATTTTTTAATTTAATTTTATTTATTTATTTGAGACAGAGTCTCCCTCTTGCTGCCCAGGCTGGAACACAGTGGCGGCACCTCGGCTCACTGCAATCTCTGCCTCCCGGGTTCAAGGGATTCTCCTGCCTCAACCTCCTGAGTAGCTGAGATTACAGGCACCCACCACCACACCCGGCTAATTTTTGTATTTTTAGTAGAGATGGGGTTTCGCCATGTTGACTAGGCTGTTCTCAAACTCCTAACCTCAGGTGATCCACCCGCCTCGGCCTCCCAAAGTGCTGAGATTACAGGCATGAGCCACCATGCCCAGCCTTTTAAATCTATTTTTAAAATAAACGTATTTCTTGCAGTTCTGGAGGTTTGAAAGTCCACAGTTGTTGGGCTGCATCTGGTGAGGGCCTTCTTAACGCAGCATAACATGACAGAGAGCATCACAGGGCAAGAGGCCATTTTCTTGTCTGAGAGTTTGATTTAGTCTAGAATCTGACCCCATCTTGACATAAATACCACTGGCTCAGATAAATATTAAGTGCAACAGTTCACCTAATTTAGTTATTTATTTGTATTTTTTTATTTTTATTTTATTTATTGAGAGGGGTTTTGTCATGTTGCCCATGCTGGTCTTGAACTCCTGGACTCAAGCGATCCTCTCACTTTAGTCTCCCAAAGTGCTGCGATCATAGGCTTGAACTACCGCGTCCAGCTAGTTTATCTAATTTAAAGACATCATAATCTAAAGTCAGATTCTTACTTAGATTTGGTGTTTCAGACTTCAAAGAGATGAGATGTCACCAGATAAAAACTACTAGGTGGTAGCCAGGCATGGTGGCTCACGCCGTAATCCCAGGACTTTGGGAGGCTGAGGCGGGCGGATCACGAAGTCAGGAGTTCAAGACCAGCCTGGCCAATATGGTGAAACCCCATCTGTACTAAAAATACAAAAAAAATAGCTGGGCATGGTGGCAGGCACCTGTAATCCCCGCTACTCGGGAGGCTGAGGCAGGACAATCATTTGAACCCAGGAGGTGGAGATTGTAGTCAGACGAGATCGCACCATTGCACCCCAGCCTGGGCGACAGGGTGAGACTCCATCTCAAAAAAAAACGACTAGGTGGCTCACGCCTGTAATCCCAGCACTTCGGGAGGCCAAGGTGGACCCAACTGCTTGAGCTCGGAAGTTCAAGATCAGCCTGGGCTACATAGCGAAACCCTGTCTCTAAAACAAACAAACAAAAAAAAGCTTAGCTGGGCGTGATGGCGCATGCCTTTAGTCCCAGCTACTCAAGAGGCTGAGGTGGGAGAACCACTTGAGCCTGGGAGGCAGAGGTTGCAGTGAGCTATGATTGTGTCATTGTACCCCAGCCTGGGTGAGAAAGTCCCTACCTCAAAAAAATAAAACCAAAAAACTACTGGGGCCACGTCAGAACTGAAAGAGTTCTGCAGGCCCTTCAGAGAAAGGAGAAGTGAGAGTCAATTAACCTCAAGATTACATTTAAAAGCATTTTCCTCTTTAGTATAGCGGTGTGTTAAAAAAAAAAAAACATTTATACGCGGTATGTTAGTGAAACAGCAAAAACCTAATTATATCCTAAATCACTGGCACGCTCTATGTTACAAATAGTAATTTGTAAAAGACCCACTGAATGAACACATTAAACAGCAGGTTGCTTTTTCCTTCTCAAACCACACTAAAAAAATTCCTCTCGCATGTGTAGGTCCCAGAGCCAGACAGTTATGAGATGATGGTGCCCCCTGGTGGCCAATGTGGGGAGCCACCCGGCCAGGCGTGCTTCCTGGCTTTGTGCCAGCCATGCCCTTACTCTTTGGTTAGTTGGCTGGTTGGTTAGTTGGTTGGTTTGTTGGTTGGTTGGTTGGTTGGTTGCTTGAGACAGAGTCTTGCTCTGTCGCCCAGGCTGGAGTGCAGTGGCGATTTCGGCTCACTGCAGCCTCCGTCTCCCAGGTTCAAGCAATTCTCCTGCCTCAGCCTCCGGGGTAGGTAGGACTACAGGCGCCCACCACCACGCCTGGCTAATTTTTGTATTTTTGGTAGAGACGAGGTTTCACCATATTGGCCAGGCTGGTCTTGAACTCCAGACTTCAAGTGATCCACCCGCCTCAGCCTCCCAAAGTGCTGGGATTACAGGCATGGACCACCGCACCTGGCCAGACCATGCCTTTACTTTTGCACATATGCACAGTATTTCTGAAAATCAAGTGAAAAAGTTGGATTTATATACTCTATGTGAGTTTACATGTTATGGAGATTTCCATTTCCAGAGAATTAAAATGGATAATCAAATTCTTAATTTTATTTCACAATTTTCAAACATTTCTTTCTTTCCTTCTTTCCTTCCCTCCCTCCTCTTTCTTTCTTTTCTTTCTTTCTCTCCTTCCTTCCTTCCTTCCTCTTTCTTTCTTCTCTTTTTTTTTTTTTTAGAGTCTCACTCTGTCGCCCCAGCTGGAGTGCAGTGGTGCAATCTCAGCTCACTGCAACCTCTGCCTTCCAGGTTCAAGTGATTCTCCTGCCTCAGCCTCCTAAATAGCTGGCCTACAGGCCTGTGCCACCATGCCCAGCTAATTTTTGTATTTTTAGTAGAGACGGGGTTTCACTATGTTGGCCAGGCTGGTCTTGAACTTCTGACCTCAGGTGATCCACCCATCTCAGCCTCCCAGAGTGCTAGGATTACAGGCGTGAACCACTGTGCCGGGCAGTAGGCCTTTCTTGACTGCAGATTTTCTAATAGATGAAAACAGCCACCAATTGCAAAAATAATTTTAGACAGGTACAAAAGGCAGTTTGTGAATATGAATATGCAGTTGGGTGCACTTATCCGGAATTAAACCTGTCTCTCCTGGAGCTACATGCCACAGGCATCTCACACAGGGACCGCTGTTCTGGAATACTCCTGTGAGCCAATAAAGGATCAACAGCTTCTCTTCAGGCCAGGTGCAGTGGCTCACACCTGTAATCCCAGCACTTTGGGAGGCCGAAGGGGGCGGATCATCTGAGGTTAGGAGTTAGAGACCAGCCTGGCCAACATGGTGAAACCCCGTCTCTACTAAAAATACAAAAATTAGCCAGGTGTGGTGGCAGGCGCCTGTAATCCCAGCTACTCGGGAGGCTGAAGCAGGAGAATCGCTTGAATCTGGGAGGCGGAGGTTGCAGTGAGCTGAGATCGCACCACGGCACTCCTGCCTGGGAAACAGGAGTGAGACTCCATCTTAAAAAAAAAAAAAAAAAAAAAAAAGCTTCTTTTCAAGCAAAAGCCATTCAGTGAATGGGTACCACTCACAAAATGAAGTTACTGTTTTGTTTTGTTTTGTTTTTTGAGACGGAGTCTCGCTCTGTCACCGAGGCTGGAGTGCAGCGGAGCAATCTCAGCTTACTGCAAGCTCTGCCTCCCGAGTTCATGCCATTCTCCTGCCTCAGTCTCCTGAGTAGCTGGGACTACAAGCGCCCACCACCACACCTGGCTAATTTTTTTTTTTTTTTTTTTGTATTTTTAGTAGAAACGGGGTTTCACCATGTTAGCCAGGATGGTCTCGATCTCCTGACCTCGTGATCTGCCCGTCTCGGCCTCCCAAAGTGCTGGGATTACAGGCGTGAGCCACTGCGCCCGGCCTTAATATTAAGCTTGTTTTGCTGTAGAGTTGAAACTAATTTGTTTGCAGATTGGGCACAAACTCTCTCCCCCTGCAAAACCAGAGAAATTGTTCAGTAAGCGATGAGTTACCTCTTTCATCGACCTCAGGCTTACTTTGGCATATTTAATAGGCTGATTTAAGCCTTTGGAGCCACTTCTACAAGTAAGTAGTCTGTAAGAAATAAGCACCTTAGGCCGGGCGCGGTGGCTCATGCCTGTAATCCCAGCACTTTGGGAGGCTGAGGCAGGCGGATCATGAGGTCAGGCGTTTGAGACCGGCCTTACCAACATGGTGAAACCCCGTCTCTACTAAAAATACAAAAATCAGCCGGGCATGATGGCATGTGCCTGTAATCCCAGCTACTCGGGATGCTGAGGCAGGAGAATCCCTTGAACCCGGGAGGTAGAATTTGCAGTGAGCCGAGATCACGTGCCACTGCACACCAGTCTGAGGGACAGAGAGAGACTCCGTCTCAAAAAAAAAAAAAAAAAAAGAAATGAGTACCTTCCTTCTCCAATGCACCAAAGGGACACCAGTCACTATTCCTTTTCTTTCTACACTGAAGCTAAGAAATGCCTTTTTCAGTTAATCCACAAACAAATGATTAACATCCCTTTTTTTTTTTTTTTTTTTTTGAGTTGGAGTTTCGCTCTTGTTGCCCAGGCTGGAATACAGTGGCGTGATCTCAGCTCACTGCAACCTCTGCCTCCCCAGTTCAAGCGATTCTCCTACCTCAGCCTCTTGAGTAGCTGGGATTACAAGCATGCACTACTACGCCTGGCTAATTTTGTATTTTCAGTAGAGACAGGGTTTCTCCATGTTGGTCCGGCTGGTCTCAAACTCCCGACCTCAGGTGATCCACCTGCCTCGGCCTCCCAATAACATCCCTACTTTAGGCTACACCATATATAATGAGTTTAGTTGGTTAATGGCTACCCAAATTCAAGTAGCAAGCAAAGTACCTTTATGCCTTGAGAGGCATGAAAACAGCAGCCTCCAGGCTGAAATATGTAACATGGATGGCTGCCACCCAAACAACGCAATCAAACCCTCCCCTTAACTGATTAGATGTGGATAGGATAGCAAAATACATCTCTAAGATTGGATGCCCATTCCTCTCCTTGGGGATGGTTATGGGCATGTGAGTCTCACGGTTGACCATATCCACCTTACAGGTGGACTGGACGATACCCTTGGGACTGTCCTTATCTCCCAGGTGTCCTTACACATCTAGATTCCCTCCCCACCAAGTGGAAAACAGTGACGGCCCGTCATAGACAGAAAAAGTGGGCTTCTTGGTGATTTTATTCTATGGCTGTCTTCTCTCCTCAAGCAGTGGCTATAGATGTTGAATTACAAGTAGAAGCCCTGGCAAAACACACAGCTGCAGCTTTTATTTATTTACTTTTGAGAAGGAGTCTCACTCTGTCACCCAGGTTGAAAAGCAGTGGTGCCATCTCGGCTCACTGCAAACTCCACCTCCCAGGTTAGCCTTAGCCTCCCGAGTTGCTGGGACAACAAGCATGCGCCACCACGCCTAGCCAATTTTTGTTTTTTAGGTAGAGATAGGTTTTCACCATGTTGGCCAGGCTGGTCTCTAACTCCTGAACTCAAGTGATCCACCTGCCTCAACCTCCCAAAGTGCTGGGATTACAGGTGTGAGCCACCAGGCCCAGCCTACTGTAGCTTTTAATAATACTCATCAGGGCCGGGCGCGGTGGCTCACGCCTGTAATCCCAGCACTTTGGGAGGCCGAGGTGGGCGGATCATGAGGGCAGGAGATCGAGACCATCCTGGCTAACATGGTGACACCCCGTCTCTACTAAAAATACAAAAAATTAGCCGGGCGTGGTGGCGGGCACCTGTAGTCCCAGCTACTCGGGAGGCTGAGGCAGAAAAATGATGTGAACCTGGGAGGCAGAACTTGCAGTGAGCTGAGACCGCACTACTGCACTCCAGCCTGGGCGACAGAGCGAGACTCTGTCTCAACAACAACAACAACAACAACAACAAAAAAACTCATCAGGCTGGCTGGGCGCGGTGGCTCACGCTTGTAATCCCAGCACTTTGGGAGGCCGAGGCGGGCGGATCACGAGGTCAGGAGATCGAGACCACGGTGAAACCCCGTCTCTACTAAAAATACAAAAAATTAGCCGGGCGTGGTGGCGGGCGCCTGTAGTCCCAGCTACTTGGAGAGGCTGAGGCAGGAGAATGGCGTGAACCCGGGAGGCGGAGCTTGCAGTGAGCCGAGATCGCGCCACTGCACTCCAGCCTGGGCGACAGAGCAAGACTCCATCTCAAAAAAAAAAAAAACTCATCAGGCTATCACCCTTCTGACAGAAGAGACTTAACAAATAAGACAAATGGCTCTACAAAACTGTATGGCTTTAGACATTTTAACTGCAGCCCAAGGGGGAACTTTTGCCCTGATCAAAACTGAATGTTGTATTTATATTCCTGAGTATTCCCATAATGTATCCCAGGCTATGAGTTCCTTGGAAACTCACATTACAGCATTGATTCTCTGTCTCGAGGCCCCATAATGGCCTGGTTTGTTAGCTATCCAGTACTTGGAAAGCATTTCTTTTCAGCATGCTTGGTATTGTAATACTCGTTATTATAAGTTGCTGTGTTTTTTACTTCTGTTGCACTTGTGTGGGGTTGCAAGATAAAATAGCTCAGCAGCTTCTTTTTTTTTTTTTTTTTTTTTTTGAGACGGAGTCTCGCTCTGTCGCCCAGGCTGGAGTGCAGTGGCGCAATCTCGGCTCACTGCAAGCTCCGCCTCCCGGGTTCACGCCATTCTCCTGCCTCAGCCTCTCCGAGTAGCTGGGACTACAGGCGCCCGCCACCACGCCCGGCTAATTTTTTGTACTTTTAGTAGAGACGGGGTTTCACCGTGGTCTCGATCTCCTGACCTCGTGATCCGCCCGCCTCGGCCTCCCAAAGTGCTGGGATTACAAGCGTGAGCCACCGCGCCCGGCCCAGCTCAGCAGCTTCTTTGCGCATCTATTTACTCATTTCATATTTTACCTTTATAGGAACTATTGGGACATTGCTCAAGCAAGGAACCACCTGGTTTCCTGAGGCTCACTGCACGCTTTCGTGAAAGGACCCTGTCCCAGCAATCGATGTCCACTCTCAGCAGGAAGAAGTTGCAGAAGAACGACCTTCGCCCTCCTTTCCTCTTAAAACTAAGGGTTCTCTTAGCTGGGCATAGTGGTGCACGCCTGTAATCCCAGATACTTGTAAGGCTGAGGCACGAGAACCGCTTGAGCCCGGGAGGCAGAGGCTGCAGTGAGCCAAGATCGCGCCACCACACTCTAGCCTGGGTGGCAGAGCGAGACCCTGTCTCAAAAAAAAAAAAGATTAAGGGTCCCTCAAAAGTAGTGGGGGTAATGTTAGGGAACCAGGAGCCTAGCAGGGCCAGAGTAGCACCATTTTAAGTTCAGCTCCATCTTCAGAAATAGCAAAGCCCATCCTCTGCCGGTCACGACCTACAGTCATGGGCTGTTTACAGTGGAAGAAACAGCCTAAAGATACCTACAAGGACACACTCCTATGACAGCCAAGAGCCCAGATGTCCAATACCCGTAACAATCTCTGTTTTCAAGATAACAACAGTTTTGCTTTGATGTATCCACACACTAGAATGTCAAGGCCAGTTTTCTTTAAATCAGTAGTCATACATTCTGTCATGCTGTCTGCTCACCCGCCCATGGACACAGCTTAGCTTAGGCTTTATATAGACAAGATCTCTACAGAAGAAAAACAAAAACAAAGTCCAGGCGTTCCTCCTCTTGCTTTCTGAGGGTGCCCTGCTATAATAGTGTAGTTTCTAATAACGTTGCTGCTTTCCCTGCACTCTTGACTCATTTTGAAGTCCCTCCTGCTCGAGATCCGAGAACCCTCTCTTGGGGTCTGGATAGAGACCCCTTTTCCGGTAACACGATCATTGAAGGTATAGAGGTCCCGGACTGCTGGGAATATTTTATATTTCCTTTTGAAGACTCTCCATCCTGCCCTTATTTCTTAAAGTCGAGTTAATTCCATTGCACATAATTTATTTCTCCCTCCTGTATACATAGCTTCCTTTTGTCCTCTTCTGTCGCTTTTAATACCGTGTGGAGGTGCAAAACCCCTTCTAGTAATGGCTGGGGAAAAAAAGCCATTAAGTCCCAGGGTGAAATAAGACTTTCTAAAAAAAATACTTGAGTCTCAACCTCTAAAACCTTTCAAGTACCCAGATATTTCTTTTCATCTTATCACAAATTTTTATATTCCTCTTCATCCTGTTAAAATCTACCCTGTTTTTCTTAAATTGCCAACTTTCAAGGTAAATAAAATGCTGCTGGTTCTCTTTTTATCAGTGTGCCATTTTATTTTTGGTTATTACAATAGAATGGTCTTAAATTTGCCTTTAAACTGAAAACATGCAACTCTCAAGTGATAACACGGCTTAGAGAAGCTTCTGTTTGAGAGCCTGGAAACTAAGTGTCTCCATTACAATGTTTCCAACTCCCGAAATAACCAAGAGATGAGGTCTCCTTGTGCCAAGTTTATAAACTCTTGGTTGTTACGTCTCATGCAGAGACACAATATTTGTTGATAGTTTAAATAATTATTATTATTAATATTAATAGAACATTTTCTATGTTCCAGGCCTTGCTTTAAGAAGTTTATAGGCATTGACTCATTTAATTCTCACCACAACCTATGAAGTAGGTACTTCTTGTTCTCTCATTTTTCAATTTTATTTTGTTTTGTATTTTTAGTAGAGATGGGGTTTTGCCATGTTGCCCGGGCTGGTCTCGAACTCTTGAGCTCAAGCAATACACCCACCTCAGCCTCCCAAAGTGCTGGGATTACAGGTGTGAGTCACCATGCCCGGCCTTGTTCTCTTATCTTATAGACAAATTCACCGAAGCAGAGAGAGGTTACGGCACTTAATCAAGCTCACAGAGCTAGTAAGTGGTGGAACAGATTGACTTTAGAGCCACTCTGTTCTGCCCTTTAACAGAATTCATTCTGTAACATACGGCTTGAGTCTCATTAGGCATATTTTGAAACTACTTAGATTCATATTAAAACTCCATGAAGGTAGGACCGAAGTCTTATTCATTTTTGTTTCTCCCACAAATTCTATTTTTTTTTTTTTTTTGAGATGGAGTCTCACTCTGTTGCCCAGGCTGGAGTGCAGTGGCGTAATCTCAGCTCACTGCAACCTCCGCCTCCTGGGTTCAAGCACTTCTCCTGCCTCAGCCTCCTAAGTAGCTGGGACTACAGGCACATGCCACCACACAGGGCTAATTTTTGTTTTTTGTTTTTGTTTGTTTGTTTGAGACGGACTCTTGCTCTGTCACCCAGGCTGGAGTGCAGTGGTGCAATCTCAGCTCACTATAAACTCTGCCTCCTGGGTTCAAGCGATTCTCCTGCCTCAGCCTCCCGTGTAGCTGGGATTACAGGGGCATGCCACCACGCCCAGCTAATTTTTGTATTTTTAGTAGAGACAGGGTTTCACCATTTTGGCCAGCCTGGTCTTGAACTGCTGACCTCAGGTGATCCATCCACCTCGGCCTTCCAAAGTGCTGGGATTATAAGCGTTAGCCACCGCACCTGGCCAATTTTTGTATTTTTTTTTAGTAGAGACGGGGTTTCATCATGTTGGCCAGGCTGGTCTCAAACTCCTGACCTCAGGTGATCCACCTCCCTCAGCCTCCCAAAGTGTTGGGATTACAGGCGTGAGACACCATGCCCGGCCTCAAATGTTCATCTCTTCCAGAAATACCCTCAGAGGAACACCCAGAGGAATGTTTGACTAACCATCTGAGCACACTGCAACCCAGTCAAGCTGACATACAGAATTAACCCTCACAGAGCCAAGGAAGAAGTGGAAGAAAGTGCTTCTTTTGCTACAGGATGAGGTGGGAGCAGGGGTTGTGAGAGGCCCCCCTGGCCACCATCTCCAGTGTATTGGGTTCAGCTTATTTCCTCCCCAGCACTGCTACTAATGTTCAAGGCATTATTTGTTGAAGCCAGGTGCCGTCTAAGCAAGCTGATGAGGGAGAGCAATTTTTTTTTTGAGACAGGGTCTCTTTCTGTTGCCCAGGCTGGAACGCAGTGACATGATCTTGGCTCACTGCAGCCTCGACCTCCCAAGTAGCTGGAACCACAAGTGATCCTCAGGTGATCAGGTGATTCTTTCACCTCAGCCTCTTGAGTAGCTGGGACCACGAGTGTGTGCCACCACACCTGGCTAATTTTCTTTCTTTTTAATAGAGATAGGGTCACCCTATGTGGCCCAGGCTGGTCTCAAACTCCTGGGCTCAAGTGATCCTCTTGCCTTAGGATCCCAAAGTGCTGGGACTACAAGCGTGAGCCACTGTGGCTGGCCTTTTTTTTTTTTTTTTTTTTTAGGAGAGCAATTTTGGTAACTAGAGACTGCTGGGAAAGAGAATGTGGGCGATCAGAGAGTGCAAGGGACATAGAAGGAAGTCTTTAGAACTTGGATGGGAGTCCAAGTTCTGCCACTTCCAGGCCTTTGTGCATTCAGGCCAGTTACTTAAGCTGTTTGGCCTCAGTGTCCATATATTGCATTAACATTGGGAATAACAATTTTTACCTTACAAGATTGTTAAGGGAATTAAATGAGATCATGTGAATAAAGAGCCTGCCACAGTGTTGCACTCAATAAATACTATTTTACTTTCCCCTGAATTCCCTACCTGTACTTTTGGCACATGAAAAAATAATTAGGTAGAAATAGGCTGGAGTCCAGCAGGGGAAAACAAACTAAACTTTCCTGGACTACATTTTTACATGGATAAAAATTTTTGCCACTGCAACTCTAAGCAGTACTCAGTATCTTTGAGATATTAGTGACATTTTTCTCTGATGTTCTTTTAGCTCCTGGGGTCACTGCAAGCTAAGAGCAGTGGAGATAGGCTTTGTGCAATGCTGCCTTGTCCCCCTGCTCAGAGGCAGATGTGACTTAATAGGAAGAATCCTAGAGGCCTTCAGATGCTGTAGAGAAGATTCATGTTTGATGAGAGTTAGCCTGGATGACATGAAAGTTGTTGTTTTTTTCCAGAGAAAAGGAAAGAGACATAACATTCCCCCTACCCGCCCAAGCATCAGCTTCCTCTTCTGAACTGGTTGCTGTGGAGATTAAAAACTTTGTACACAGCACATTGCACACAGGCGATACGAGGTTGTTAGAATCTCATTACCATTGACAATGGCTAATTATAGATGTGAACATCTAAATGTGTCTGAAGGGGACAGAGAAGTTTGGTGAGGATAACTTACAATCTTTCCATCTTTTGTTTTGTTTTAGAGAGGGTCTCGCAATGTTGCCCAGGCTGGAGTGCAGTGGCACAATCTTGGCTTACTGCAGCCTCCACCTCTCGGGTTCAAATAATTCTCAAATCTCAGCCTCCCAAGTAGCTGGCATTATAGGAATGTGACACCACGCTCAGCTTATTTTTGTATTTTTAGTAGAGACAGGGTTTCACCATGTTGGCCAGGCTGGTCTCGAACTCCTGACCTCACAACGTGGTCCACCCCCACCCCCCCGCCACCGGTCCTCCCAAAGTGCTGGGATTGCAGGCATGAGTCACCTCGCCCAGCCTTGTTTTGTTTTGTTTTTTAAAGACAGCATCTTGCTCTGTCCTTCAAGCTAAAGTGCAGTGGCTTGAACATGGCTAACTGCAGCCTCAACCTCCTGGGCTCAAGTGATCCTCCTGCCTCAGCCTCCTGAGTAGCTGGGATGACAGGTGTGCACCTCTATGCTCAGCTAGTTCTTACAATTTTTGTAGAGACCAGGTTTCATTATGTTGCCCAGGCTGGAATTTTCGTATTTTTTGTCACAAAGCCTCGCTATGTTGCCCAGGCTGGTTTCAAACTCCTGGCTTCAAGCAGTCCTCCCACCTTGGCCTCCCAAAGGATCTTGTGCTGAGATTACAGGCGTGATCCTCCACGCCCAGCCCCTCCATCTTTTTATATTATGTAATTATAATACAGAGTAGTTTGAGCTTGGTGATGAGAAAGCTTTCCTTTCGCCTTCCTGCCACTCCTTGTTTGTATACTTTATTTTCAAAGGCCAATAACATGTCGATAGCCACTGAGCTGCTGTTTTTGTTTTATTGTTCCCTTGACCACACACCAACCATGACTCCCAATTAACATTCCTAATGGAATCCAAGCCTCTAGGCCTGACAGTCCAGGCCCTCCACCAGCCTGCCTCACCCTATCCTCATTTCATCTCCTGCAACCTGGCTCCGGTAAGTGCTCTTCTGTAGTCAAACTGGGCTGTTTATTTTTTTCTGCAATGAACTTGTAAATCCCTGCCTTTGGCTCTGTGCTTGAAATAGCTTCCGCTTTCTCATTACCGAGTCTACGTCCTGTGTTTAAGTGCAGCTCTGGAACCAGATGACATAAGTGTGTCATCCCGACTCTACTGCCAGCTATTTATGAGCCCTCAGGCAAGTTACTGAACCTTCCTGTGACGTTACTTCTTTACCTCTAAAACATAGGTCATAATAGTATACCTACATTCTAGACTTATTTTGAAGCTTAAAGAGGTAATTTAGGGGCCGGGCGCGGTGGCTCATGCCTATAATCCCAGCACTTTGTGAGACCAAGGGGCAGATCACCTGAGGTCAGGAGTTCGAGATCAGCCTGGCCAACATGGCAAAACCCCGTCTCTACTAAAAATACAAAAATTAGCTGGGCGTGGTGGCAGGTGCCTGTAATCCCAGCTACTGGGGAGGCTGGGACAGGAGAATCACTTGAACCCCGGAGGTGAAGGTTGCAGTGAGCCGAGATTGCGACACTGCACTCCAGCCTTGGTGACAGAGCGAGATTCCATCTCAAAACAAAACCAAAGAAAACAAACAAACAAAAAAACAAGTGTTGACAAGAATGTGGAGAAATTGGAACCTTCATAAATTGCTGGTGAGAATGTAAAATTGTGCAGTCACTTTGGAAAACAGTCTGGCAATTCCTAAATAATTTGAGCGTAGAGTTACTATATGACCCAGCACTTCCGTTCCTAGGTATATACCCAAGGGAATTGAAAGCATATGTCTCCACATAAATGTGCACATTAATGTTCATAGTGGCATTATTCATAATAGCCAGAAAGTGGAAACCAGCTTAATGTTTATCACTGATGAATGGAGAAACACAATATAGTACTAAATATTCACATAATGGAATATTATTTAGACACAAAAGGAATGTAATACAATTGTCCCTCAGTATCCACAGGGGATTTGTTTCAGGACCCCTGAGGATATCAAAATTCGGGGATGCTTAAGTTCCTTATATAAAATGATGTAGTATTTGCATATTACTTTAAATCATCTGTAGATTATCTATAATGTTGAATATGATGTAAATAGTTGTTTTTTTGTTGTTTTTTTTTTGAGATGGAGTCTCGCTCTTTTGCCCAGGCTGGAGTGCAATGGCACGATCTCAGCTGACTGCAACCTTTGCCTCTCAGGTTCAAGGGATTCTCCTGCCTCAGCCTCCTGAGTAGCTGGGATTACAGGCATGGACCACCATGCCCGGCTAATTTTTGTATTTTTAGTAGATGCGGCGTTTCTTTATTTTTTTTTGAGATAGAGTCTCGCTGTCTCCCAGGCTGGAGTTCAGTGGCGCAATCTTGGCTCACTGCAAGCCCCGCCTCCCGGGTTCACGCCATTCTCCTGCCTCAGCCTCCCGGGTAGCTGGGACTACAGGCGCCCACCACCACGCCCGGCTAAGTTTTTGTATTTTTAGTAGAGACAGGGTTTCACCATGTTAGCCAGGATGGTCTCGATCTCCTGACCTTGTGATCTGCCCGCCTCAGCCTCCCAAAGTGCTGGGATTACAGGCGTGAGCCACCACACCTGGCCCTGCGACGGGGTTTCACCATGTTGGTCAGGCTGGTCCTGAACTCCTGACCTTGTGATCTGCCTGCCTCAGCCTCCCAAAGTGCTGGGATTACAGGCGTGAGCCACCACGCCCGACCAATAGTTGTATTTTTTTTGGAGACGGAGTCTCGCTTTGTCACCTAGGCTGGAGTGCAGTGGCGTGCAACTGGCTCACGGCAACCTCTGCCTCTCGGGTTCAAGCAATTCTGCCTCAGCCTCCCAAGTAGCTGGGATTACAGGCGCCCACCACCACGCCGGGCTAATTTTTTGTATTTTAGTAGAGACGGGGTTTCACCGTGTTGCCCAGGCTGGAGATAGTTGTTATATTGTTTAGGAAATAATGACAAGAAAAAAAGTCTATACATGCTGTTCAGTACAGACACAAATTTTTTCCCCAATTTTTCCAATCTGCGATTGGTTGAATCTACGGATGTGAAACCTACAGATACAGAGGTCTGACTGCACTTATTCATTCTACAACATGAATGAAGAAAACATTATGCTCAATGAAAGAGTCAGTCACAAAGGGCTGCATATGGTATGATTCTACTCACAGGCATCCCTCCTTTTACTGTGCTTGGCTTTATTGTGCCTCACAGATATTCTGATTTTTACAAATTGAACGTTTGTGGTACCCCTGTGTCGGGCTAGTCTGTTGGTACCATTTTTTTTTCAAACAGATTGTGCTTACTTCGTGTTTCTGTGTCACATTTTGGTAATCTTCACAGTATCTAAATTTTTTTCATTATTATTAAAAGTAATGGCCAAAACAACAATTACTTTTGCACCAACCTAATATGATTATCTGTTCTGGTGATCTATGATCAGAGATCTTTGATGTTTCTATTTTAATTGTTTTGGGGCACCCATGAAAGATGGCGAACTTAATGGATAAATGTGTGTTCTTTTTCTTTTCTTCTTTTTTTTTTTTTGGAGACAGAATCTCTCTCTGTAGCGAAGTACAATGGCATGATCTCGGCTTACTGCAACCTCCACCTCCCAAGTTCAAGCGATTCTCCTGACTCAGCCCCCTAAGTAGCTGGGATTACAGGCACGTACCACCACACCCAGCTAATTTATGTATTTTTAGTAGAGGTGGGGTTTTGCCATGTTGGTCTTGAACTCCCGCCCTCAAGTGATCCACCCGCCTCCCAAAGTGCTGGGATTACAGGCATGAACAACCATGCCCGGCCCCCACCCCTCCAGCTTTTCTTTTTTTTTTTTGAGACAGAGTCTCACTTTGTCACCAGGCTGGAATGTAGTGGTGAAATCTCAGCTCACTGCAGCTTCAAACTCCTGGGCTCAAACAATCCTCCCACCTCAGTGCCCCATGTAGCTGGGATTGCAGGTGTGTGCCACCACACCCAGCTAATTTTTGTATTTTTAGTAGAGATGGCGACTCGCCATGTTGGCCAGGCTGGTCTCGAACTCCTGAGCTGAAGCGATCCACCCACCTTGGCCTCCCAAAGTTCTGGGATTCCACGCAGGCATGAGCCACTGCACTCAGCCCTGCTGTCAGAGGCCTTTGTACCAGGGCAACTCCATCTCGAATAGGGGCTGGTTAACCTGAGGCTGAAACCTGCTAGGCTACATTTCCAGTAAGTTAAGGTATTCTTAGTCACAGAATGAGATAGGAGGTCGCTGTAAAGACCTTGCTGATCAAACGGGTTGCAGTAAGGAAGCCAACCAAAACCCACCAAAACCAAGATGGCAAAGAGAGTGATCTCCAGCCGTCCTCACTGCTACACTCCCACCAGTGCCATGACAGTTTACAAATGCTGTGGCAACATCAGGAAGTTACCCTATATAGTCTCAAAGGGGAGGCATAAATAATCCACCCTTTGTTTAGCATATATCATCAAGAAATAACCATAAAAAATGGGCAACCAGCAACCCTTGGGGCTGCTCTGTCTTTGGAGTAGCCATTCTTTTATTTCTTTACTTTCTTAAACTTGCTTTCACTTTATGGACTTGCCCTGATTTCTTTCTTGCATGAGCTCCAAGAACCCTCTCTCGGGATCTGAATTGTGATCCCTTTCCAGTATCACTACTAGAGGGTTTTGAGTGGAAGATTGAAATGACTTTTTTTTTTTTTTTTTTTTTTTTAAAGAATCACTCTGGCTTTTCTGTTGAGAATAGACCAAAGGAAGCAAGGAGGGATAAGGAGGTTAGTTCAAAGACCTTTGCAACGAAAGAGTTAAGGACATGTCACCCCCAAATATGCCAGTTTGGCATACTGATTATTTCAACCTGAAGGTACTTGAGAGACTGTCATTGCAGGAAGAGCTAGCTCACTGTTTTACAGTGGGCAGGGTCTATGCAAACCTGCGGCCGAGGAAGCTGAGAGGCAGAAGAAAGAGGCTGACACATCCAGTTTCTTAGGAGGAAACGTTTACTAGGGACTTAGAACAGAAGCCATGTCTGCATCTCAGGAAGCAGTGAGACAAGATGGTGGATCCCTGCACCGTTACCCCTCAAACCCACGGCTTATATACCCCAGGAGAGGAGTGATTCAAAGGGACGTGGAGAACAACTTAAGTATGATAACATCAAGGCCGGGCAGGATTTACAGTCAGTACGTGCTCTTACACAAGGAACAATAGATAAACTGGAAGTCTTAGAAGACTTCCTGGAACTGGGGTTAATCAGAAACCAACATGGATTAGCATTCAGAATGGAGTTGCTTTGCCCTCCCCACTGACGTGTCCATTCCTACCTTTAGGAAGCCATAAAAATTCCTTTGAGAAAGATGCCTTCCCTTTTTTTTTTTCTTTTTTGAGACATAGTCTTGCTCTGTCGTCCAGGCTGGAGTGCAGTGGCGCAATCTCGGCTCACTGCAACCTCCACCTCCCGGGCTGCAGTGAGGCAACCCGGATTGAAGCAATTCTCTAGCCTCAGCCTCCCGAATAGCAGGGATTACAGGCACGTGCCACCACGCATGGCTAATTTTTGTATTTTTAGTAGAGACGGGGTTTTACCATGTTGGCCAGGCTGGTCTCGAACTCCTGACCTCAGGTGTGATCTAGCCGCCTCCGCCTCCCAAAGTGCTGAGATTACAGGCATGGGCCACCGCGCCCGGCTGATGCCTTCCTTTAGTAGAAAGAGAAAATAACCCTTATCTCCAGAGACTGGGAATTGATGCTACAATGGACCTATACAGATAAACTTACTAAACGAACACTTACCTTTTACTAGCTTTGCACTTCACTGATACAGGAGTTTAGAAGAACTCACTTAGGCAGATAGTAGGAGTATGGGAGTCCTCAGTAAGGCTTTTCTTTTTCATGAAAAGCAGCCCCAAATCATTTTCTAACAAAGGGCATCCTGTAAAGCCGAGCTGCAGACATAGACAAGCAAGCTGGGAGCTTGCACGAGTGAACGCCGGGAGGAACTTCGGAGTACACGTTCCAGCTGGAGGCTCCATCTTCCCTTCCCTCTGTCAGCCACGTGCACTGTAAGGAGCAGACAAAATGGTGCTGATCAACTAGAACGTCTATTTCCGTAATAAGATTAGGGTGGGGTCACCAGGCTTCCCCCGCGCACTATGTACACGTCATACCGGATCGAACCAATCTGTGAGCCGTCTGTAGATCAGACACCGCCTCCTCAGACCTGACTATAAAACTCGGCGCCTCCACTCCCTGCTGGTCCTTTCCGCTCGCAGATCCGTTTCTCTGTAGAGAAAGCTGTTTGTCTTTCCCTTCTCTTCTGCCTATTAAACCTCTGCTCCTACACTCCTTGTGTGTGTCCGTGTCCTAAATTTTCCTGGCCCCTGACGACAAACCCCAGGTTTATACCCTAGACAGTGTAGCCGCTTCATCACCATATATCTCCTAGTGATTCCTCCACAATTTACTGCCCCAGTCCAAATCTCTTTGTCTTATCATTTCTTCATAAATTTATCATTTCTTTGTCTAAAAGGTATAAAAGCTTTCTGTTCTGGCCATTTTCTTCAGGTCGTCGCCCCTTTCATCTTGTGAGAGTCTTCATGTGCAAGGAAAACTTAATAACACTTGTATGCTTTTCTGTTAATCTGGTTTATGTTCATTTAATTCTCAGACTTAGCCTTAGACGATCCCAAGGGAGTAGAGGAGAATTTATCCTCCCATCAGCAACAATCCAGGCTACAGATGATGGTGATTTATATTAGAGGAAAGCAATGCAGATGGTGAAAAGTGGTCAGATTCTGCGTAGACAGTGTTGTGGATTTGCTAGTGGGTTAGTTGTGGAGTGTTCACGTGTGTGAGAGAGAGAAAGATTCAGAGAGAATGTGTTATAGATTATACCAAATCTTTCTTAAGCTTTAAGCCTGAACTATTTATTACCAGTGATAAGTATTTCCATCATATCTTACAACTAAAGATATGTGCCAGGCCGGGCGCAGTGGCTCACGCCTGTAATCCCAGCACTTTGGGAGGCCGAGGCCGGCGGATTGCCTGAGCTCAGGAGTTCGAAACCAGCCTGGGCAACACGGTGAACTCTCGTCTCTGCTAAAATACAAAAAATCAGCCGGCCTTGGTGGCATGTGCCCGTAGTCCCAGCTACTCAGGAGCCTGAGGCAGGAGAATCACTTGAACCCAGGAGGCAGAGGTTGCAGTGAGCCGAGATCGTGCCACTGCACTCCAGCCTGGGCTACAGAGCGAGACTCTGTCTCAAAAAAAAAAAGTTCCAGTGTGTAGTAACATTGTGGGTGAGAATCTTTGCTCTTGATGCATAACTGTTTAAGTTTCAGTTTTGTTTTTGCCTTTACCATTTTAGCTGAAACACACTTGGCCGATGTTAAGCTAAATTATCAGTAGATGGCACCACAGTCTTAGTTAGCTGAAGATTTCTGGGTTTTGCAGGGAGTGAGGATTCCCTTTTGTAGCCAACTGGTCTTATATAGTGTCAGTTGTCGGATGTTTAGGTGTGACTCAGTGACCTGTGCTTACAAGTTTGCCTGGTTACTAACGGAGCAACAAGTGCAACTGCAGAAAAGGAACTGAAAAAAGGAAACACACAAATTTACACAGACACGGTACCATAGATTTGTTGCAAGGGCAGTTTGGTAGAGAGAAGCTAGAAGGAAGCTGAAGCTCCAGAAAACCCAAAACTACAAACTTCCTTCAAAAGTCTAGGGAGAGGCCGGGTGCGGTGGCTCAGGCCTGTAATCCCAGCACTTTGGGAGGCCGAAGTGGGTGGATCACTTGAGGCCAGAAGTTTGAGACCAGCCTGGCCAACATGGTGAAACCTGTCTCTACTAAAAATACAAAAAATTAGCTGGGTGTGGTGGTGGGTGCCTGTAATCCCAGCTATTTGGGAGGCTGAGGTGGGAGAATCACTTGAACCTGGGAGGCAGAGGTTGCAGTGAGCTGAGATAGCGCTACTGCACTCCATCCTGGGTGACAGAGTGAAACTCTGTCTCAAAAAAAATAAAAAAAAGAAGACAGATAATAGCAAGTGTTGGCTAGGATGTGGAACAATTGGAAATCTCATACAATGATGGTGGAAATGTAAAATGACACAACTATTTTGTTTTATTTTATTTTATTTCTGAGACAGAGTCTCACCCTGTCGTCCAGGCTGGAGTGCAGTTTCACGATCTCGGCTCACTGCAACCTCCGCCTCCCGGATTCAAGTGATTCTCCTGTCTCCGCCTCCTGAGTAATTGGGATTACAGGCACATGCCACCATGTCCGACTAATTTTTGTATTTTTAGTAGAGACGGGGTTTCACCATGTTGGCCAGGCTGTTCTGGAACTCCTGACCCTCAGGCGATCCTCCCACCTTGGCCTCCCAAAGTGCTGGGATTACAGGCATGAGCCACGATGCCCAGCAGGCACAACCATTTTAGAAAAAGTTTGCAGTTAATCATATACCTACCATATGATCTAGCCATTGCACTCCTAGGTATTTATGCAAAGGAAAGAAAGCATAAGTCTGTACAAAGACTTGTATACAATGTTCAAAACAGCTTTATTTGTAATAGTAAAAGAAAGAAAGAACTCAAATGTCCATCAACAGGTAAATGGATAAACATGGGAGCTTATCTATACATACAATGAAACGCTACTTAGCAATATAAAGGAGTGAATTATTGATGCAGGAAACATGGATGAATACAAATAATTACGAGTGAAAGAAATAAGGCAAAAACGGTATAAACTCTATACAATTGCATGCATATGAAAATTTAGAAAAAACAAAGTAATCTGTAGCAACAGAAAGCCAAGAATCGTTGTGGTAGAAGGGAGAAGGACTGGACGGGTGCCGTGGCTCACGCCTGTAAACCCAGCACTTCAGGAGGCTGAGGTGGACAGATCACTTGAGGTCAAGAGTTAGAGACCAGCTTGGCTAACATGGTGAAACGCTGTCTCTACTAAAAATACAAAAATTAGTCAGGTGTGGTGGTGTGTGCCTGTAGTCTCAGCTACTCGGGAGGCTGAGGCATGAGAATTGCTTGAACCCAGGAGAAGGTTGCAGTGAGCCAAGATCGCGCCACTGCACTCCAGCCTGGGCAACAGAGTGAGACTCTGTCTCATGAAACAAACAAACAAACAAAAGAAAAAAAGATAAAAAAAAAAAAGTGGGGGAAGAACTGGAGGGAGGAATTACACAGGAGCACTGAATATATTCACTACCTTGATTTTGGTGATGGTTTCATGAGTGTATACTGTAAAGGAACATAAAAACTCTCAAAACCCCCAAACTCATTATGCCAAAGGGAAAGTTAAGCCTGCTTACTTTACAACCTTGTGTCAAAGCACTATACATTAGCCAGATCCCTACAAAAGGAAAAGGTGTCAGGCATTTCCAGATGACTGCCCTCACAAATCGCTCATGAGAAAATTCTTTCCTGGCTCCTAAACCTTTCAAGGTGTATGATAAACCCTCCCATAAACAAGGACATGTCAACTGTCACTTTAAGTCTGCGATTTAAGTCTCACTTCTTGTCCAGGAACCTGAAGTCTGGTAAATTTCACACTGACTGTGTCAATTATAAGCCTTATCTTCCCAAGTGCAAAAACAAAGATGAGATCCATTATTCTTCTGCCTATCCTGAGAAGTCTAAATAATGAATTCTTCCTTTACTCCCTATTTTCGAATGTTTGCCTTATCTCATGTATAGCATAGATTTACTGGGCACTAATTAAAATCTCACCAGAATGTCATCATTTGCCTCACTGCCTAACTCCCTTTTCCTGCATGTCTTTTCTCTTAAAGAAATGTGTAAATACCGAGTCTCCTGAAGTCTTTCCCAAGGAGCACAGGCCACAGACTCGTGTTTCTGTGACTCAGGGTTTTCCTGGGCACACCTTTAAGCTCTGGCTCAATAAACCTGGATTGATTGAGATTCTTGCCTCAGTCTCTCATTTGGGTTGACAATACATATGTCAGGACATTAGATTGTACTCTGTAAACATGCAAAGTTGCCCATGTGAAACTATGTCAAATATACCTCAATAAAGCTGTTAAAAGTAAATTTTTAAAATGAGATACTGATATGTAATGTTTGTTATTTTACTCATGTATTTGCCTTTTCTTTCATTTAACAGAATTTATTGAGTGTCTGTGCCAGAGGCTAAAAGAGGAATGAGATGGTCTGCTTTCAAGTCTAGGCAGTGACAGTTCTGCTTGATATGCTTGTTGTACATGCCCATAGGAAGCTAAGAAAATAGGAAGATTAGCGTGTAGGCTGGCATGTTGGGGAAGGCTTTTCAGACGACCTTAACGTTGAGCTGAGTTCTGAAGGACGAGTAGGTGGTTTGGACAGTGAGGAGTGGTTAGGGGTGGGAGGTAGTGGCAGCTTTCTGTCTTCAACAAGGCCTAGGGATGAGAGAACAAGGTGCTGTGGGAGGAAAACAAATTGCAGCAGAGAGGGGAGAAGGGGAGTGTTTTGAAAAGAGGCAGGATAGGTTAAGTCGGGACTGATCAGCATGGCCCCAGAAAGCTGTGGTCGGGAATCCGGCTGTACCATTGAAGGTCTGGGGAGCTAGAGCAGGTTTTAAGCAAGGGAGAACACAGATAGCCTGCTGATGAACAGCACAGGCCAATCGAGTGGAGCAAGAGAAACGATCTTGCCCTTAGATTGGCTAGCATTACGGTTAAACGAGTGTATTTAATTAGTCTCCAAGTCCTGCTAATAGCTCATCCTTAATCATTTTCAAATGTTCCAATTCTTTCCATCCCTATTGCAGTTACCTTAGTTCTGCCTCCATTACTGTTTGCTTGGATTACCATAATATCCTCCAATGGCGGTTTCCTTGTCTTCAGTCTTGCCCCTCCTTTAACTCTTTGCTACCTGCAGCATAAAACATTTTTCTAAAATTCAAGTCTGATCCTCTCACCTTTAACTGAAAACCTGATCTGCTGCTCATCAACACTATCTCTGTGTTTCTAGTAATGATCATCACTGTAATAGCACACTTAGCAAGCATTTACTACATGCCAGGAATTGCGCTAAACAAGATGTGCTTTTATCTTATTAAATCTTCCTAAAACATTATTATTATCATCATCACTATTTTACAGATGAAGAAACTGATTATTAAGAAGGTTTAGTAATGTGTCCAAGATCATACAGCTAATAAGTGTAATTGAATAACTTGTTGAAAACCCAAAAAACCCTTAAAGACAAAGTTGGGTAGGGAATAGAATTTTTTACTTGCACCTGCAAGAGGGACCAATTATTAGAGAACTGGCTTTGTAAACAAAAATGTAGGCCAGATATTTAAAGTAAAAAAATCACAAGGATAGACAACAGCTCAAATTGTTATGAGTCACAAGTCTGCTTGGATGTATGTGGGTCAATTTTGTTAAAATCTAGAAGGTCCTTTCTATTGAGAAACTACAACGCATCAACACCAAACAACAGAAAAGAAAATGCATATATCCCTGTTTTTCATGCTTTATCTGGGACTACAGGAAGGGTAGGCCTTTTCTAGACTATGGAATCTAAGTTTCAGAAAAAAATCATTTAAGCTGCAATATAAAGAATAGTCTTGGCCGGTCGCAGTGGCTCACACCTGTAATCCCAGCACTTTGGGAGGCCGAGGTGGGCGGATCACGAGGTCAAAAGTTCGACACCAGCATGACCAACATGGTGAAACCCCGTCTGTACTAAAAATACAAAAATTAGCTGGGTGTGGTGTTGTGCGCCTATAATCCCAGCCACTGGGGAAGCTGAGGCAGGAGAATGGCGTGAACCCGGGAGGCGGAGCTTGCAGTGAGCCGAGATTGCGCCACTGCACTCCAGCCTGGGCGACAGAGCGAGACTCCGTCTCAAAAAAAAAAGAAAAAAGCAGCTCATAAGTGGATGAATGCAGTTCATAAACACATTATATCAGTTATTACACAGGAAATCTAAGGCAGAATACTGTGAAATGCAAGGTGTATAGCTTATCAACAAGAATATAGCAAATACACCATTCAACTAAGAAGGAAATCATAAGGCTGCATCTGGGGCTGTTGACTGGAAGCACAAAGTTTCCTTTCCTTGTAGCAGTTCCTAAAGATTCCAGTTTACATGGAAAGACGGAAAGCTGTCACACCCATGGCAGGAGCGCAGAACCCAAGCGACAAATTCTAATTTTGAACAGGCAGGTGCCAGTGCATTTCTGAAACTGCAAACTAAAATGCAGAAACACGATTTTCTTGTTTCTTAGTTTTGGACTATTTTTCCCCCTCTAGCACGCCAGAGCAGGTTTTAATTGTTTTCAGGTGAGATGGTGAGTTAACTTTGAGTGTTGAGTTGGGCCAGTGGGATGTGGGTCCAGTTGAAAGGTGGATATATGTAGATCCAGACTCGAGTGATATAGGCTGCAAATAAATTGATAGTGAATTTATGAATTATTAGACAAGAAAGGACATTCATTATAATTTAATCGCAATTGAATGTAGGCAGCACAAAGGGCTTATATTGTGTCATTTTTTTTTTTTAATATACTGTGTCTATGTTGCTCACCACTCTATGCCTGGTGCCTGGCAGTGCGACTGGCACATAGTAGGTGTTGCATAGTTTCAGAATGAACTTTTTAGAAATCAAAATTCTACAAACATTGCACACAGATTTAACGTTCTCTTATTTTCCAGGCGAGGTCAGGGTGCCCTTTGGTTTCGCGCTTCTGTCCCTTTAAGAAAGTGGAGGAGAAAGAAAGCGCTGCTGGGAAAAAGGGCGGGGCCGCGAAGGGCCGCCGTCCGTCCCGCCCCCTCTCGGCCGCAGCACGCTGCTAGGGCGTGGCTCAGCTTTGGTGGCGGGACCCCGGAAGTGTAAAGCACGAGCGGGAAGACTCGCCAGGGCGAGCGACAGGCGAGCCCTGTGCTTTACTTCCGAGGGCGGTGTCAGCAAAGCTAGGTAAGGAGAGAGGGAGGACGGTGCCTGCCCCTGTAAGATCGAGTCCACCCCGCCTCTGGAGGAAAATGACGCCGCCGTCTACCCGTTCTGGAACGTAGCTTTTCATCCCGTCAGCTCCTTCTCATTAAGAGAAATACCAAGTGGTCACCACAGTCACATGCTTCATAACCCCTGCCTCATCGGTGCTGGGACGGGAGAGGGAAGCGCCGATCTAAATGACATGGGGTCCAAATCCCAAATTATCTCTATTTGCTCTGCGTTACCTTTAAACTTTAGGCTGCGTCGTGTGATTCAGGTGACAGCCTGGTACCGCTTCACAGAATGATTCTAGTGGGATACCAGGCCCTGAGAGACCCCTGCGATCCCAGGACACTGATGTGGGGTAACTAACACCCACTGGAGTCTACGCTGAGGTCGCAGGCCATGTGTGACCTGCCATGCATTTTGGCCTGCCCTGTGTTTTGATATTTAAAAGAGTTGCTGATGTTTACAAGCGGAAGCTGGCCGGGCGTGCTGGCTCGCGCCTGTAATCCCAGCACTTTGGGAGGCCGAGGCAGGAGGATCGCTTCAGGTCAGGAGTTCCAGACCAGTCTGGTCAACATGGCGAAACCTCGTCTCTACTAAAAAAAAAAAAACAAAACAAACAAAAAAAAAAATTAGCCAGGCATGGTGGCACGCCCCTGTAATCCCAGGACTCGGGAGGCTGAGATAGGAGAATCGCTTGAACCTGGGAGTCGGAGGTTGCAGTGAGCCGAAATCACACCACTGCACTCCAGCCTGGGCGACAGAGACTCTGTCTCAAAAAAAAAAAAAAAGGTGGAGGCTAATGTGTCAGTATCTAGATTTTTTTGATGATTTTGAGAAATCGGAGGATCTGGCAGCATGTCCTGCCTAGCCCTTTTGAACTGTTTGAAAACAGTCTCCAGCTTGCCACAGCCCCTCTGTTATTTTACAGCCAGCCTGCATCACTCATTTATGATGTCCAGCCCCTTGTAGGGATTTGGATTTTTGACCCCTAAATACTTTAGTGGATTTAAGACCATTTAAAACATTTATGCAGAAGAGATCCGAGGTCCCCAAACAACTGGGTGTATAAGTTGTGTTTAAGTTGTTGTTCCTCATTCTCATTTATTCTTATCTGGGTGTTTATATATATATATATTTTAAACAAATCTTAGTGATCAGTTGCACAGGTGTTTTTCTGTTGGAGCAAATCTTTTCAGTTTAGGCTTGGTAAAATCGAACTATCAGATACTTTTACAGAAAGAGATTTAGGAGTTGATGTTCTTTTATTACAATTAAATCCATACAGTATTTTTAAAGGAAAAAACCTGAGTCTTGATTGCATTGTTTTATGATACAACAATCTTTAATGAAATAGAGTAGTCAATATAATTTGTATTAATATGTCTCTGCCCACGGACAATTATAAATTCATTAACCCCCAGAACTCTTGGCTAGACTTCATAAAGGCAAAAACTGTGTTTGCCCTGTTAACTACTTTATCCCACCACTAGAATATAAGCTTCCTGAAGACAGAAGACTTCTGTTATTTTGTTCACAGTTACCAAGCAGGCCTACTTTGTTAAATTTATGAAAGAACTTTAAAGGTACAGTTGGCCCACAATATAACAATATACCAATATAAAATTACAACAATAAAAATAACACAAAAATACAGTGTAACAACCATTTATATAGCATTTACGTTGTATTAAGTATTATGAGTCATCCAGAGATGATTTAAAGTAAAGTATACCATGGCATATGCCTAGTTTATATGCAAATATGATGCCATTTTATATAAGGGACTTGAGTATCCTCTGATTGTGGTATCCTGGAAGCAGGGGATACCGGAACCAATCACTAGAGGATACTGAAGGATGATGATTTCCTGTAAGAGGCATTTTCTTGAGGATTCTTTCAAAATCAAATGCTTGTATATTTGTTGTGTTAAATTACTAAAAGGATTCTCTTGTGAAAAGTATCATTTAAAAAGATTGGATTTTCCCAATTGATGCACCAAAGCTTTCATCTGAAAAGAACTTGCACATGTGAATCATCAGATACAGAGCTTACACTGTAATATTTTATTTCTTTTTTTTTTTTTTTTTTTTTTTTTTATTATGAGACGGAGTTTCGCTCTTGTTGCCCAGGCTGGAGTGCAATGGTGTGATCTTGGCACACTGCAACCTCCGCCTCCCAGGTTCAAGCGATTCTCAAGTAGTGGGGTTACAGGTACCCGCCACCACGCCTGGCTAATTTTTTGTATTTTTAGTAGAGACAGGGTTTCACCACGATGGCCGCGCTGGTCTTGAATACCTGACCTCGTGATCCACCCGCCTTGGCCTCCCAAAGTGCTGGGATTACAGGCGTGAGCCACCGCACCCAGCCAATATTTTCTTATTATGTAATAGGATCTAGAAATGTTGCTCTTCCTCAGAATTCTCAGTATTACTTTTTTTTTTTTTTTTCAGAGTCAGAGGTTCTGCTTGAGATCAAGTTGGGAGACACACCCTTGTTCATTCTCCTTGAGAAGCAGCCATTATCCACAGAACATTGACAGAACCTGTGTTTGGGGAAAGGACTGATGGCTTTGAGTCTAGGTTGGAAAGCACCCAGGAACCACTGTGGTCTCCTCTTGCAGGCTCTGCGAAGCAGTGGTCTTCTCTTGTTTCCCTGTGGCCGGTGTCCCTGGAGAGGAGCTGGAAGCTTTTTGGACCCTGAGATAAAGGCTTTTCTGGAGGAGAACACTGAAGTCACCAGCAGTGGTAGCCTCACCCCTGAAATCCAATTGCGGCTTTTGACCCCCAGATGCAAATTCTGGTGGGAGAGAGCTGACCTGTGGCCCCACAGTGATCCTTACTGGGCAATCTACTGGCCGGGAGGCCAAGCCCTGTCTAGGTACTACCCTAATGAAACCTTTAAGGCGCTACAGATCTTTGCTGTTTTCAGTTCCCTCCAACTCCAGCCTCTACAAAAAACCAGAGCAATGCTGGGCGTGGTGGCTCATGCCTGTAGTCTCAGTACTTTGGGAGGCTGAGGCTGTAAGCTGTGATCCTGCCAATGCACTCTCGCCTGGCCTGTCTCAAAAACAAAACAAAACAAAACAGAAACCAGCAAAACTCAAAGTCTTCTTGTTTTCTTTTTTCTTTCTTTTTTTTTTTTTTGGTAGAGACAGGATCTTGCTATGTTGTCCAGGCTGGTCTTAAACTCCTGGCCTCCTCAACCTCTCCAAGTGCTGATATTACAGACATGAGCCTCTGAGCCTAGCCTCAGGTTAACCATATTTTTTGGTTGCCTTGTTGCATAATTTCCCGTTGTAACCCCAAGCTTATCAAGCTATTTTCCCAAGTAGCTGTCTCCCTAAGAGAAATTAGGCCTAGAGTCAGCCGTCAAGACCCTGGATAGCTATAAGTGATCCAGAAATCTCACCTGTTAGGAGGTTCATGGTTCATAGCACATGACCATTGCAGAGTTCCTAGATGGAAGCTAAACACGCAGTCCTTCCACTCTCCTTTAATTCAGTGAATGTCGCTCCATAAACCTCACATTCCTTCCAGAGTTGCTTCTTTTCCCATAAAACAGGAGCTGTGAGTGAGTGGGCTGCTCAAAGTTTCCCTCTTCTGTTGGGTGCAGTGCCTGTAATACCAGTGCTTTAGGAAGCCAGTGCAGTAGGACAGCTTAAAGTCAAGAGTTTGAGACCAGCCTAGGAAACATAGTGATACCCCTATCTCTACAAAAAAAAAATTATTATTATTTTTTTTTGAGATGGAGTCTCGCTCTGTCACCCAGGCTGGAGTGCGGTGGTGCGATCTCGGCTGACTGCAAGCTCCGCCTCCCAGGTTCACGCCATTCTCCTGCCTCATCCTCCCGAGTAGCTGGGACTACAGGCTCGTGCCACCACGCCCGGCTAATTTTTGTATTTTTAGTAGAGATGGGGTTTCACCATGTTGATCAGGCTAGTCTCGAACTCCTGACCTCGTGATCCACCCTCCTCGGCCTCCCAAAGTGCTGGGATTACAGGCGTGAGCCACCGTGCCCGGCTTAATTTTGTATTTTTAGTAGAGACAGAGTTTCACCATGTTGACCAGGCTGGTCTCGAACCCCTGACCTCAAGTGATCCACCAGCCTCGGCCTCCCAAAGTGCTGGGATTACAGGCATGAGCCACTGTGCCTGGCAGTAGCAACTATTTAGACAGGGCATGTATACCTCTACTTTGTCATAGTGTTAACTGGTTGATGTCAAGTCCCAGGTTCTTGGTGCCATAAACAAAGAATTGGACATGACACATACAAGTAGCAAAGCAGCAAACAGTTTTTTTTTTTTTTTTTTTTTTTTTTTAGACGGAGTCTCACTCTGTCGCCCAGGCTGGAGTGCAGTGGCGCGATCTCGGCTCACTGCAGGCCCCGCCCCCCGGGGTTCACGCCATTCTCCTGCCTCAGCCTCCCGAGTAGCTGGGACTACAGGTGCCCGCCACCTTGCCTGGCTAATTTTTTGTATTTTTAGTAGAGACGGGGTTTCACCGTGTTAGCCAGGATAGTCTCGATCTCCTGACCTCGTGATCTGCCCGCCCCGGCCTCCCAAAGTGCTGGGATTACAGACGTGAGCCACCGCGCCCGGCAACAAACAGTTTGTTAAGCACAATGCGATCAGCGAAGGATCAGGCTGACCTGCGAGTGGTATCAGCCCTGGTTTGTTACAGTTCATGGCCTTTTGTATGTTTTTTCCTCACTTGCTTAACCTTACTTTATCTTTCAAAAGTGAATTGCTCATCCTTGCCTTTCCCTCATTGTGCCTAAACCGCACTTTATTTCTCAAAAGCTAATTGTGCATCCTTGCTTAACCTTATTTTATCTTTTCTGACAAAATTGCTCATCTTTACTTTTATTTCTTGTAACCAAATTGCTACTGCAAGCCCCTTCCACTGATTTTCCTTATCTTGCATGTTCCAACTCACTGCTTACTCCCTTATCTCTTATTGCTTACTGTCTTATTTCATATGTCCTGTTTCTGCTATCTTGTATGTTTTGCTTTTGGTATTGCTTCAGCTAGCCTATGTCCAACGGGTCCCCTTCACCCCTGACTTCCTCTGCCATTCTCCTGCCTCAATAGTACCCACTGTTCCTTATTACTCCAATCCTAAGATCAAGAGTCAGCTGAAATTTGTTATTTCAGCGTTTCTCCATCCATCTTCACTTGTTTGGTAACTATTTAGCTCCAGTCCAAATTCCTTGGTTGAATTGGACTTT
>NW_026652283.1:31914305-32103996 GCF_009828535.3 Hylobates moloch | reverse complement strand
GTTTTTTTTTTTTTTTTTTTTTTTTTTTAGACGGAGTCTCACTCTGTCGCCCAGGCTGGAGTGCAGTGGCGCGATCTCGGCTCACTGCAGGCCCCGCCCCCCGGGGTTCACGCCATTCTCCTGCCTCAGCCTCCCGAGTAGCTGGGACTACAGGTGCCCGCCACCTTGCCTGGCTAATTTTTTGTATTTTTAGTAGAGACGGGGTTTCACCGTGTTAGCCAGGATAGTCTCGATCTCCTGACCTCGTGATCTGCCCGCCCCGGCCTCCCAAAGTGCTGGGATTACAGACGTGAGCCACCGCGCCCGGCAACAAACAGTTTGTTAAGCACAATGCGATCAGCGAAGGATCAGGCTGACCTGCGAGTGGTATCAGCCCTGGTTTGTTACAGTTCATGGCCTTTTGTATGTTTTTTCCTCACTTGCTTAACCTTACTTTATCTTTCAAAAGTGAATTGCTCATCCTTGCCTTTCCCTCATTGTGCCTAAACCGCACTTTATTTCTCATAAGCTAATTGTGCATCCTTGCTTAACCTTATTTTATCTTTTCTGACAAAATTGCTCATCTTTACTTTTATTTCTTGTAACCAAATTGCTACTGCAAGCCCCTTCCACTGATTTTCCTTATCTTGCATGTTCCAACTCACTGCTTACTCCCTTATCTCTTATTGCTTACTGTCTTATTTCATATGTCCTGTTTCTGCTATCTTGTATGTTTTGCTTTTGGTATTGCTTCAGCTAGCCTATGTCCAACGGGTCCCCTTCACCCCTGACTTCCTCTGCCATTCTCCTGCCTCAATAGTACCCACTGTTCCTTATTACTCCAATCCTAAGATCAAGAGTCAGCTGAAATTTGTTATTTCAGCGTTTCTCCATCCATCTTCACTTGTTTGGTAACTATTTAGCTCCAGTCCAAATTCCTTGGTTGAATTGGACTTTTTGTTTTACCAGAGAGGTCATTATACTACATTTCAAGCAGCAGGAAAATCACTCTGTGATGGAGTCAAGAGGCGACAGTGACTCTTGGATTGAGTTTACTTAATTTTAGTCTTTGTTTTAGCAGTATTTGGTCAGTCTTAATTCCTGGTGCTTGGTAGTTTCTGGAACATACTAAGTATTCAATACTTTGTCAGCCCAAATGAGAGACTGAGGCATGAGTCTCAACCAGTTGAGGTTTGTTAAGCCCAAGAAAAATACAAGTCCCAGAAAAGTTTGTGGCCTGTGCCCTTCTAAGAGGTTTATAGGAGGCACAGTATTTATACATTTCTTTTTCTTTTTTTTTTTTTTGAGATGGAGTTTTGCTCTTGTTGCCCAGGCTGGAGTGCAATGGCACAATCTCAGCAGATTGCAGCCTTCCCCTCCCGGGTTCAAACGATTCTCTGCCTCAGCCTCCCAAGTAGCTGGGATTACAGGCATGTACCACCATGCCTGGCTAATTTTGTATTTTTAGTAGAGACGGGGTTTCACCCTGTTGGCCAGGCTGGTCTCGAACTCCTGACCTCAGGTGATCCACCTGCTCAGCCTCCCAAAGTGCTGGGATTACAGGCGTGAGCCACTGCGCCTGGCTACGAATTTCTTTAAAGAGGAAAAGGCATGTAGGAAACGGTGGGATAGGCAGTGAGGCAAATGATTACATCCTTGTGAGATTTTAGTCAGTGCCCAGTAAATCTACGCTCTACGTAAGGTGAACATTCGAAAATAGGGAGTAAAGAAGAGTTAATTAGGTAGATGTCTCAGGGTGGGTGAAGGAATGATTGCTCTCATCCTGTTTTTTTTTCTTGAGACAGGGTCTCACTTTGTCACCCAGGCTGGAGTGCAGTGGCACAATCATTGCTCACTGCAGCCTTGACCTCCTGGGTGCAAGTGATCCTCCCACCTCAGCCTCCCAAGTAGCTGTGACTACAGGCATGTACCACCATAAGCAACTAATTCTTGTACTTTTTGTAGAGACAGGGTCTCACTATGTTGCTCAGGCTGGTCTCAAACTCCTGGGCTCAAGTGATCCTCCCCACTTCAGCCTCCCAAAGTGTTGAGATTACAGATGTGAGCCACTGCACCTAGCCTCATCCTGTTTTTATTCTGTACCCAGGAAGATAAGCTTCTAATGGACATTGTTAGTATGAAATTTAACACTTTAGTTTTGTGGACCAGGAGTTAGACTTAGGTAGCAGACCTAAAGTTACAGTTTATATGTTCTTGTTTATGGGAGGAGATACATCTCAAAAGGATTAGGGGTCTGCAAAGAATTTATGAGCAATCTGCGATCTCTAGTCATCTGGAGATCCCTGAGACCTTTTCCTTTTGTAGGGGTCTGGCTAATGAATAACGCTTTGACACAAGGTTGTGAAGTAACAGCTATCTATTCACGAGAAAAGGACAGTGTTCCCTAACTCGGCCTCCAGGCCTAACTTTCCTTTTGACATAATGGGTTTTGCGGGTCTTGAGACTTTTTTTTTTTTTTTTTTTTTGAGACGGAGTCTTGCTCTGTTGCCCAGGCTGGAGTGCAGTGGCGCAATCCCGCTCACTGCAAGCTCTGTCTCCCGGGTTCACACCATTCTCCTGCCTCAGCCCCCGGAGTAGCTGGGACTATAGGCACCCACCACCACACCCAGCTAATTTTTTCGTATTTTTAGTAGAGACGGGGTTTCACCGTGTTAGCCAGGATGGTCTCGATCTCCTGACCGCGTGATCCACCTGTCTTGGCCTCCCAAAAGTGCTGGGATTACAGGCGTGAGCCACCGCGCCTGGCCTGAGACTTTTTCTTTTTTTTTTTTTTTTTGAAACAGTCTTGCTGTGTCACCCAGGCTGGAGTGCAGTGGTGCAATCTTGGCTCACTGCAACCTCTGCTTCCCGGGTTCAAGCAATTCTCCTGCCTCAGCCTCCCGAGTAGCTGAGATTATAGGCACCGACCACCATCCCTGGCTAATTTTTTATTTTTTATTTTTTTTTATTTTTTGAGATGGAGTCTTGCTCTGTCGCCCAGGCTGGAGCACAGTGGCATAATCTCAGCTCACTGCAACCTCTGCCTCCTGGGTTCAAGTGATTCTCCTGCCTCAGCCTCCTGAGTAGCTGGGACTATAGGCACACGCCACCATGCCCGGCTAATTTTTGGATTTTTAGTAGAGATGGGGTTTTGCCAGATTGGCCAGGCTGGTCTTGAATTCCTGGCCTCAATTGATCCGCCTACCTTGGTCTCCCAAAGTGCTGGGATTACAGGCGTGAGTCACTGCACCCAGCCTACAACTTTTTTTTGAGAAAAACTGATTTGAATAGCATAATCAGTCAGTTGTGTGGTACTGTGCTTCACACCTGCTGAAGAGAAAGACCAAATGACTAGGTCCTTTCCTCTTCCACCTCTGCCCAGCTCTGGAGATGGACTTTTTGTGTCACTGTAGTCAGACCAAACTTGCCAAGGTTGGACCAAGTTCTTCTGCTACGTTTCACTGTTTCTTTTGTCCAGTCAACCTAAAGACATCTCTTTTCTTTCTTTTCCTTTTCTTTTTTCTTTTTTTGGATACCTCTTATTTGCTGAGATCAGCTCGGTTGGGGAGCCCCTAACCCAGTGGCTCTAGAGGAATTGAAGACACACACACAGAAACATAGAGGTGTGAATTGGGAAATCAGGGGTCTCACAGCCTTCAGACCTGAGAGCCCCGAACAGAGATTTACCCACGTATTTATTAACAGCAAGCCAGTCAGCATTGTTTCTATAAATACTAGATTAACTAAAAGTGTCCCTTATGGGAAATGAAGGGATGGGCTGAAATAAAGGGATGGGTTGGGTTATCTGCAGCAGGAGCATGTCCTTAAGGCACAGATCGCTCATGCTATTGTTTGTGGTTTAAGAATGCCTTTAAGCAGTTCTCTGCCCTGGGCGAGCCAGGTGTTCCTTGCCCTCATTCCGGTAAACCCACAACCTTCCAGCGTGGGCGTTATGGCCATCATGAACATGTCACAGTGCTGCAGAGATTTTGTTTATGGCCAGATTTTGGGGGGCCTGTTCCCAACATTTATTTTTCCTCATCTCTCTGAGACATGTTTCTCCTTTCTTTTGAATTTAGGTATCTTTTGGATAATCCTGATGTTGTCAGAGGAAAATCTGTATTAGATCTTGGGAGTGGATGCGGAGCTACAGCTATTGCTGCTAAGATGAGTGGGGCATCAAGGATCTTGGCCAATGACATAGACCCTAGTAAGGATTCACATTTGAAAATATTTAAGGCTCATCTTTTTTTTTTCTCCAGGATAAATATGTACACGTGCTCAGTGTGGTAGCTTATCGTTATATGTATTTTGTGATCGGACATTGTGAATCTGTGTGCACTGGGACATTATCTGTAGGAATCCCCTGAGGTCTGAGTAGATTGTGCATTTTTCCCAAGAGGATTTGCGTCTGCCAGACATCCCGGAGGGAGCACTTATGTTAATTTATGGGCTAGGAATTTCCTGAAATATGTAAATAGTGTTTATTTGACCCCAAACCCAAGTGAGTATTGGCCTGTCTTTGAAGGTTATTTTTATTCCATTAGAACCCAGGCTGAGACAGGTGAGTTTTTATTTGATCTGATTTTCTTCTGGTCTACCCTTTCAGTGAGAATATAGTCCTTGAAAACCTTTATTTAATTTTAATTTTTTTATTGTTTTATTTATATATTTATTTATTTTGAGACACAGTCTCCCTCTGTCACCCAGGCTGGAGTGCAGTGGCACAATCTCAGCAAGCTCCGTCTCCTGGGTTCATACCATTTTCCTGCCTCAGCCTCCTGAGTAGCTGGGACTATAGGCGCCTGCCACCATGCCTGGCTAATTTTTTGTTGTTGTTGTATTTTTAGTAGAGATGGGGTTTCACCGTATTAGTCAGGATGGTCTCAATCTCCTGACTTCGTGATCTGCCCGTCTTGGCCTCCCAAAGTGCTAGGATTACAGGCATGAGCCACCATGCCTGGCTGAAAACCTTTATTTTATAAAGGAGTCTCAGTTCTTTTTTTTTTTTTTTTTGGATATGGAGTCTCCCTCTGTTGCCCAGGCTGGAGTGCAGTGGCACAGCCTTGGCTCACTGCAACATCCACCTCCTGGGTTCAAGTGATTCTCCTGCCTCAGCCTCCCAAGTAGCTGGGATTCAGGCATGCACCACCATGCCCAGCTAATTTTTGTATTTTTATTAGAGACAGGGTTTTACCATGTTGGCCAGGCTGGTCTCGACCTCCTGACCTCAGGTGATCCACCCGCCTCAGCCTCCGAAAGTGCTGGGATTACATGCGTGAGCCACTGCGCCCAGCCAAGGGGTCTCAGTTCTAATTTATTGCCATGCTGTATCAAGCCCAAGTCTTGTTTCCCTGTCCACAGTAAAAAACCAAAATCTTTTGGTTAATGAAATCAGCAAATATTCCTAAAAGTCCCAGCATTTCTAGGTGTTTTGAATTGTTTGTTTTCAGGATATCCAGTCATGTATTTGGAAATTGTGGTATAGCTTATATTGGGATAACCTTTATACTTCTTTACTTTAAAAAACAACTTTCATCAAAAAGGAAGAAAAATATATTGTTAGCAGATCTTCTAAATTATTTAATCAACATGGAATTATAACAGCCTAGCATATACCAATTCATTTTGTGCTTTTTTTTTTTTTTTAAGTTGCAGGAATGGCTATTACACTAAATTGTGAATTGAACAGACTGAATCCTTTTCCTATTTTAATCCAAAACATTTTGAATTTGGAACAAGATAAGTGGGACCTTGTTGTTCTTGGCGATATGTTTTATGATGAAGACCTTGCAGATAGTCTTCATCCGTGGCTGAAGAAGTGCTTCCGGACCTATAGAACTCGAGTACTGATTGGTGACCCCAGGCGGCCCCAGTTCAGTGGACACAGCATTCAGCATCACCTGCACAAAGTGGTAGAATATTCACTTTTGGAGCCTACTAGGCAGGAAAACAGTGGACTGACAACAAGCACAGTGTGGGATTTTCAGCCTTGAGTTGTCAAAGTGCTTCCAAGTATGAATATAGTAATGTTTGGATCGGACTCTAAAAGTTTTCTCTATAGGAGATACTCTGCAGTTTAATGAATGTAATTCTTGTTAAATGGAAAATCTTGTTTTTAAAATATGAAGGTTTAGAGTTTTGTTTACTTTTGTCATGTAACTGGTTCTGTATTTCTGTGCATGCCAATTATACCCATCTCTATCTGCATTTTTTTTCTATTTTAACCGCTGAAGGAATATGATTATACAATGCCATACTCAATGGTGGCAGCATTTAATTTAAGTAATGGAGAAGAATTAAACATTGTAGCCGGATCTGTTTCTGTAGTTGAGGACAACTGTGATGTAACTTTGAATTAAACAAACAAAACAAAACGTAGAAGAAGACTATACATATATTTTTTCTTTTTTTAGAGACAGTCTCACTTTGCTCCCAGGCTGGAATGCAGTGGCTATTCAGAGGCTTAATCATTGGGCACTGCAGCCTCGAACTCTGGGCTTTTGTTTTTTTGTGAGATGGAGTCTCAGCTCTGTTATCCAGGCTGGAGTGCAGTGGCTCATATCTCGGCTCACTGTAGCCTCCACCTCCCCCGTTCAAGCGATTGTCCTGTCTTAGTCTCTGGAGTAGCTGGGATTTTAGGCGTGTACCACCATGTTGGTTAATTTTTGTATTTTTAGTAGAGACGGGGTTTTGCCATGTTGGCCAGGCCGGTCTCAAACTCCTGACCTCAGGTGATCCACCCACCCTGGCCTCCCAAAGTGCTAGGATTACAGGTGTGAGCCACCATGCCAGCCTGACAATGTTTTTTACTTCTATCACTTCCTTTTGATTTTTCCTTATAGCTTCTATCTCTGCTTACGTCACCATCATTCTTGCGTGTTGTATGCTTTTCGCTTTAGAGCCCTTTGCATGCGTTATTTTAAATTTATGATCTGATATTCTAAAATGTCTGCCATATCTGAGTCTGGTTCTGATGCTTGTTTTGTCTTTTCAGACTGTTTTTTTGTCTTTTAGCATGCCTTGTAATTTTTTGTTGATAGCAGACATGATGTATTGGATAAATAAACAAGTAAACTAAGGTAGCATGAGGTTTTAAAATCTGGGTAGGGCTATTGTTTGCTGTAGTGTAGATATTACAGGCTAAGTTTTCCTCTAGTGTCCTTGCTATAGTCGCCTCTGTTATCTTTGAGTTTCCCTAGAGATTCCTTCTTAGGGTCTGAAGCTTGCAGTTTTTTTAACCTGTAATTCCCTGTTATTATACAGTAGCCTAATTGACGTGATAAGGTATGGGAGAAGGTATGTTCTATAGTCCTGTGATTAAGTCTCAGTCAGTTAAGTCAGCCTGTGCCCCTGCTGTGACCTTCGCAAGTGCTTTCAGCTTTTCTTTTGTCCCTTTGGTAGGACAGGAGGGCTAGGGGTGGCTGGAGTTGGGTGCTTCCTTTCCCCCAGGTCAGCGAGGCTCTGGTAAAATAGTTTCCCTTGAGAACTGGCTTTTGTTAAGGAGAATTGAATGCTTGGGCATATTTCAAAATGGTTACTTTCCCCATCCTCATACCAGAAGAGGGGATTTTTCTCTGATCCTCACCCTGAGAACCTGGTAGGTATCCTGGAGGTAAAACTATGAAAGTGTGGTGTCTCCCCTAGGAGTGGGCCCCCTGGAGTTTGTTAACAAAGTTTAATTGAGCAAAGAATAATCTGTGACTTGGGCAGCTCCCAAAAGCAGAATAGGTTCAGAGTGACTGCAGGGTTGCCACACCTGGTTAGATAACGTTTATGGACAGATTCCTGGAGCTTTTGATTCTTTTTTTTTTTTTTTTTTGAGACAGTTTCACTCTTAATCCCCAGGCTGGAGTGCAATGGTGCGATCTTGGCTCACTGCAACCTCCGCCTCCTGGGTTCAAGTGATTCTCCTGCCTCAGCCTCCCGAGTAGCTGGGATTACAGGCATGCACTACCACGCCCAGCTGGGATTACAGGCATGCACCACCATGCCCAGCTAATTTTTGTATTTTTAGTAAAGACAGGGCTTCGCCATGTTGGCCAGGCTGGTCTCGAACTCCTGATTGCAGGTGATCCACCCGCCTCAGCCTCCCAAAGTGCTGGGATTACTGGTGTGAGCCACTGTGCCAGGCTGGAGCTTTTGATTCTTAAGTCCATCCACATGGAGCCTCCAGCAACTCAGGAATATGGTTCTTCGTATTATCGTTTCTAATTTGTGAGGCATTTTCTCTTTAACCTTAATTCTCTAATGGATCTAAGTGTTGTTGATTTTTCAGTTTATTGAGCTTTTTTCTTATTGTGAGGATGGGAATGATGACTTCTAGTCTCTTTATATTAGAAAATATAAATCAGACTAGAGACTGGAAATTGTTGTTGTTGTTGTTGGGTTGTTTTGTTTTGTTTTTAGACAGGTCTTGCTCTCTCATCCAGGCTGGAGTTCAGCGATGTGACCATGCTCACTGCAGCCTCAACTTTCTAGGCTCAGGTAATCCTCCTACTTCAGCCTCCTTAGTAGCTAGGACTGTAGGCATGCACCACCATGATGTCTGGCTAGTGTTTTTATTTTGTTTTTTGTAGACATGGAGTCTTGCTACATTGGCCAAGCTGGGTATTACTGGATATTTCTTTCTTTCCTCCTTTATTTCTTTCCATATTTACTTACTTATTCAATGAATATTTGAGTGCTTATTAGATAACAGGTGCTGTTCTAGGCACTGGGGATATGGGGATACAGCAATGAAAAAAAAGATAAATATTTTGTCCTTATGAAATTTGTGTTCTAGAGTAGGGAGACATAATGAACAAATGAAAAAACAGGCATCAGATGGTGATAGGTAGTAAGGAGAAAAAGAAGTAAGGGTAATAGGGAATACTGGGTACTGGATGGGGTACAGATTACAGAGTGGTGAGAAATAGTTAATACAACTAGCAACATAAAAAAGGAGAAAGATCAAACTGCAAACTGTTTTAGGAAGATAAATCCTTCATAGACCCAAAGAAGCTCACAATTTATTTATTTTTTTTTTTTGAGACAGAGTCTTGCTCTGTCACCCAGGCTGGAGTGCAGTGGCACCATCTCAGCTCACTGCAAGCTCCGCCTCCTGGGTTCACGCCATTCTCCTGCCTCAGCCTCTCCGAGTAGCTGGGACTACAGGCGCCTGCCACCACGCCCGGCTAATTTTTTTGTATATATATTTTTTTCAATAGAGACGGGGTTTCACCGTGGTCTTGATCTCCTGACCTTGTGATCCGCCCGCCTCGGCCTCCCAAAGTGCTGGGATTACAAGCGTGAGCCACCGCGCCCGGCGAAGCTCACAATTTAGATGTTGAAACTAGTTTCTGCAAAAAGAGGAAAATGCGATTGACTTGGTTAAATATTCAGTATTAAATTTTATTGAATTTGTCTTTAGAAAAATTTCATAGATAGAACAGGCCTTACCCATTTTGCACATATATACATATGCACCACCTTTGCAGTGGCAACATATATATCCACACTATAAACATACCACATTTATAAATCTTGTAAGGACAAGAAATGGAGTTGAATAAGTACCCCCCAACATATACAAGAAAGTTAGCATACTTACCCCGTTTTTCACTACATCAGAGGCAAAACAAGAAATCTTTTAAGAAAATCTCAAGACAGGCTCATGGCAAAATGAATATGCTAAATTTGGGGGTTGGTTTAAGCATGGTGTCAGGTAATTTTGTGATTACCAAAAGTTTTCACTTGAAAACTAAGACCTTTGCTGTTTATTTCACAATGTGAAATCAATAAAGCTGAGGATACAAGTCTCTGTAGTGAGATTCTGTATTTACTCACTTTTACACATTTTCAAATGCAGTTTTGCTAAGGAAGGAAAGCTTACAGATGAATAAAATGTAATTGGGAAGAGTAGCCATAAAAATCAATGAAATAAGTGGCTGGGCAAGAGCCTCTGTAATACTGATATGCTGAATGGCTAATAAGTCACTTCATTTCAGTGAAACAAATACCTATATTCTTTGAAGAATTAACAGGCTTGATGTTCAGCTCTGCTTTTGGCAAATGGGCATTTAAATACTCCAGGAAGGTAAGAGCCAGAAAATAGGAAGGTAACTATGCTTTTAGAAATGTTTACTTAGATTCTCCCAAGGTTTATACTTACAGGTAAACTTACAACAATAGCTCAAATACCTACATAGGAGAAGGAACTCTCAAGGGAAAACAGTTAATTTTAAAGTTATTTAAGAAACAGAATCCAACACCATAGATCAGAGTTCATGCTAGGATTATCATTTCAAAAATCATGACTCATCCAACAGATACAGAATAATAGCACTATTAAGATGTTAAAGAGAAAAGCACAAACCATGTACATACCAAGACTTAGCTAACTCTCTGAGAGTTATAACTTAATAAAATAATTAAAAATAGTGTTAACATTAAGTAGAATGCAAATCTCTATAGATGGTTTCCTGGGAAAGCAGTTTTGATAAGCTTTCCTAGCATTGATCATCTTCAAAAAAGCATCAATAAACAGTCCATGTCACTTGCTTTAGTTTGTTTGGGCCTACTAATTGCCCCAACACTTCTCTGGAATGGTCTACAAAAGAAAACAATGACAATATATTAATTGACAATAAAAAATGTTTAATGTTTCCTCATGTCTAACTGGAGGTGATGTTAATTATTATACAGTTATTTAAAGGATTAAAGGAGGTGATCTATAAAGCGCAATATACAACTAACTCACTAATAATTAATTAATGGTAGCCCTCACTATTATTAGGTGTAGTACACCTATCATGGTATTACTTGTTTAAAAAAAAAAAACAGGCATTTGTTGTTTTCTCTGTAATTTCACCAACCAGAGTAATGGTCTAATTTCACCATTAACCTGTGTTAATGGTTAATAACTTTTTTCAGGATCTGAGCCGGAAATAGATGATTCACTAAAGTGGGGTGACTGAACAGCATTTAATGAAGGGAATATTTACCAAAAAAGTAGGATTAAAGAAAGCCAGTAGGTACGTTAAACCACCTTGGGAAGCTGCAACACACCCAAAGGGTTAGAGGAGGTAGTAGTCACCAGAATGTGACAAGTTGACCTGTAGTTGAACATTTTTCCATGTCTGTATAATACTATTATAAAGCATGATTTTAAATAGATAACCATTATATAAATACACTGTAATTTAACCAATCTATATTATTGGACATTTAGATGTTTTCAGTTTTTCACAATGTACAGTCATGATTTTGATATGGTTTCCATCCTAGTTTTAGGATGTCTTTTAAAAATCTGAATTAAAGCAAAAATACTGATAAAATTTTGTTAGTTTAAATATTACTTATAAGTTTAATAAACTTGTTTCCATAGATACAACCTATGTTTTATGTACAACATATCTCTAACCCAGTCTTGGAAATCCTGTAATTTGGTGGTTCCTAGACAGATTTCACAGATCAGTAGGGAAAAAAAAAAAAAAAAAAAAAAGATGGGCCCAACATATACGGCGACAAAATTTTATTTGAAGTTAAACAAAATTAAGCAAAAATACCAAGGTTTATTGCCAGCAAGAGAACCAGAGAGTGTATAGAAATGAAAAGTTATTATCATTGGGAAAACAAAGGTTTACAATTTTTAAAAAAAGCAGCTAGTAAGATAAATGCAGTTTTATTCATGGTCATAAAAATATTATTGGTTATTGTAGAGGAAATCTCAATCAAAGATAGGTTCAAATTATGTTGAAAGTAAAAGAATGGACAAAGACATACCATTTAAATGGCAACCATGACAAAACTGGGGGGCTATAGAAGAAGGGGGAAACACTTTCCAACTCTTTCTGTGAGGCCAGTGTTACCCTAATACCAAAGCCAGACAAAGACATCACATCAAAAGAAAACTGCAGACAAGGATCTTTTATTAATGTAGACTAAAAAATGCTCAACAAAACACCAGCATACCAAATCCAGCCACTAGAAGAAAGGATTACATACCATGACCAACTGAGATTTATCATAGGAATGCAAGGTTAGTTTAACATCTGAAAATCAATTAGTATAATATACTGTTTTAATGTCCTATTGCTGCTGTAACAAATTACCACAAATTTAGTGGCTTAAAGCAACAAATTTGTTATTGTACAGTTTTGAAGGTCAGAATTCCAAAATGAGTCTCACTGGGCTAAAATCAGGTGTGGGCAGGTCTGCGTTACTTTTTAGAGGAAAGTCATCTTTTTTTTTTTTTTTGGAGGCTCTACAGGAGAATCTACTTCCTTTACTTTTCTAGCTTCTAGAAACTACCACATTCCTTGCATTCCTTCCTGCTTATTTAAAGTGAACAACATTGGGCTGGGTACGGTGGCTCATGCCTGCAATCCCAGCACTTTGGGAGGCTGAGGTGGGCAGATCATGAGGTCAGGAGTTTGAAACATAGTGAAACCCCATCTCTACTAAAAATACAAAAATTAGCCGAGCATTGTGGCACATGCCTGTAGTCCCAGCTACTTGGGAGGCTGAGGTGGAAGAATTGCTTGAACCAGGGAGGTGGAGGTTGCAGTGAGCCGAGACCACGCCATTGTACTGTTGCCTGGGTAACAGAGTGAGACTCCGTCTCAAAAAAAAAAAAAAAAAGTGGGCATCATTGGGCACAGTCCTTCTCAAGCTGCCATCTCTATGGTCCTCTCTCCTTCTACTTTTAAGGACCCTTATGATTATTTTGGGCCTACATAGATAATCCAGGATGATCTCCCTACTTAAAAATCAACTGATTAGCAACTTTAATTCCATTGGCAACCTTACGTAACATCACATACTCACATTTTGGGCATTAGAACATGGATATCATTGGGTGGGTAAGAGCATTATTCAGCTTACCACCTACACCATTCTAATAGAACAAAGAACTAAAACCAAATGATCATCTCAATAGACAAAGAAACACCATTTGGCTGGGTGTGGTGGCTCACGCCTGTAATCCCAGCACTTTGGGAGGCCGAGGAGAGCGGATCATCTAAGTCAGAGTTCAAGACCAGCCTGGCTAACATGGGAAAACCCCGTCTCTACTAAAAATACAAAAACTAGCCACGCATGGTGATGGGTGCTTTTAATCCCAGCTACTCAGGAGACCGAGGCAGGGGAATCGCTTGAATCCAGGAGGCAGAGATTGCAGTGAGCTGAGATGGTGTCACTGCACTCCAGCCTGGGCAACAGAGCAAGACTCAGTCTCAAAAAAAAAAAAAACCAAAATGAAACACCAGTTGACAAAAACCAATGCTCATTCAACCAACTAGGAATAGAAGATAACTTCCTGAACCTGATAAAGGGCATCTATGAAAAACCATAGCTGGCAGGATGCAGTGGCTCATGCCTATAATCCCAGCATTTTGGGAGGCCAAGGCGGGAGGATCACTTGAGCCCAGGAGTTCAAGACCAGCCTGGGAAATACAGTGAGACCCTGTCTCTGCAAAAGAAATTTAAAAATTAGCTGAGTGTGGTGGCACATGCCTGTAGTCCCAATTACTTGGGAGCCTGAGGTAGGAGGATCCACTTGAACCTGGGAGGCAGAGGTTGGAGGCAGAGGTTGGAGGCAGAGGTTGCAGTGAGTGTGTTCACGCCACTGCACTCCAGCCTGAGCAACAGAGCAAGACCCTGTCTCAAAAACAAACAAGAAAAACCTATAGCTAATAGTGAAAAATTAAATGTTTTCTCCCTAGGATCAAGACAAGGATATCCACACTTTTTTTTTTTGAGACAGAGTCTCACTCTTTGCCCAGGTTGGAGTTCGATGATGTGATCTCGGCTCACTGCAACCCTGGCTTCCAGGTTCAAGTGATTCTCCTGCCTCAGCCTCCCGAGTAGCTGGGATTACAGCCGCCCACAACCACGCCCAGCTAATTTTTTGTATTTTTAGTAGAGACGGGGTTTAACCATGCTGGCCAGGCTGGTCTCAAACTCCTGACCTCAGCAGTTTGAGACCTGATCCACCCACCTTGGCCTCCCAAAGTGCTGGGATTACAGGAGTGAGCCACCGTTACCCGCCAGGATGTCCACCCTTGCCATTTCTATCCAACATTGTACCAGAGGTTCTAGCCATAGAAATTAGGCAAGAAAAAGAAAAGGCATTCAGGTTAGAAGGAAGAAGTAAAACTATCTATTTGTAGATGGTATATTGTGTATACAATATCCCAAGGAATTAACTAAAAAAATAGAATAAATGAGTTCAGCAAGGTACAAGAACAATATATAAAAATCAAATGCATTTCTATACATCAACAATGAATAATCCAAAAATGAACTAGAAAATAACTCCATTTATGTTACCATCAAAAAGAATAGAATACTTAGGAATAAATCAAATGAAAGTGAAAAACTTATACTCTGAAAACTATAAGACATTATTGAAAGAAATTAAAGACCTAAATAAACAAAGAAATCCAAACCAGAAGACTTAATATTATTAAGATAGCAGTATTTCCCAAATTACCTACAGATTCAATGAAATTCATATCAAAATACAAGCTGGCTTTTTATTTTTTGCAGAAATCAGTAAGATGGGGCCTGGTAAGGTGGCTAACACCTGTAATCTCAGCACTTTGGGAGGCCAAGGCAGGCGGATCGCTTGAGTTCAGGAGTTTGAGACCAGCCTGGGCAACATGGTGAAACCCCGTCTCTACTAAAAATACAAAAATTAGCCAGAATTTGGCCCCCCCGGCTAATTTTTTTGTATTTTTAATAGAGACGGGGTTTCGCCGTGTTAGCCAGGATGGTCTCGATCTCCTGACCTCGTGATTTGCCTGCCTCGGCCTCCCAGAGTGCTGGGATTACAGGTGTGAGCCACCGCGCCCGGCCAACACTTCCCGATTTCATTTTAGCTGGTGTGTCTACGATCATTTTGGCATCTTTCCAAGTTGTGAATATGTTATCAAACATATATAAATATTTGTCTTCTTTCTACATTTGTCACTTTTCTGTTTTGAATTCACTATTGCACATTATAGGAAGATGCTTTTCCCTCTGATAGTAAGCATGTAACATTTTTATGTAATTAAAAATTTTTGATGCCAGATGGTAGTATCATATTACAGTCTCCTTAGGCAGCTTCTTCCCATGAAGATAGAGTATTCAGGACTGTGGGTTTAAATAAGAATATTGAATGCTTTTATTATGCTACAGGGAAAAACTACGGGGTCGCTTAAGTATTTCATAATCTCTTGGCAGAACATTTTATAGAAACACACACTCTCTTGGCCAAGTGTGGTGGCTCACACCTGTAATCCCAGCACTTTGGGAGGACGAGACGGGCGGATCACAGTTCCCAGAGGCAGAGAATGGGTGAACCTGGAGGTAGTGAGCAAAGCCGCCCATGATTCCAACCTGGGGAAAAAAAAAAAAAAAAAAAAAGAAACACATACTCTCCAGACTGAAAAAGGGCTAACGGGTCATTTATGCTAATCACCCGACTGATGCTTGATGTCACCTTCCTATTGGTTTCCCTATCCTAGTAACAGTTAAACCACTTTACACTAAAGGCTCAGGAAGGAATTATAGATTGTGCTTCAGATGACTTAGGTTTCACTTCCAGTTCTATCAACTATTTCTACAATGCGGGGCAGTCCACTTAAATCAATTGTATCTCTGTTCTCTTATCTTTAAAATGAGGGAGTTGTATAGATGACCTTGTTGGGGCTCAGAAAAGGATTCCCCAAAGTATGGCACTTTGGCATGCTGAGTACTTTGAACTAAAGGACACTGGAAGGCCTCAGAATCTGCCTCAGAACCAAGGTCTCTGCCCTCCTGCCCTCCTATCTCTTACCTTTCATTCTCTGCAAGTGAGTCACAGAAACCAGGATTCCTCTTCCCCAAGGTGGGTCACAGAAACTAGAACCCTTTTCCCCAAAGGAAGACATAAAACTACAAATATTACTCTAAATTTCCCCAGCCTTTCTGCCTAGGAACTGGCCATGAAGAAATTCTCTGATGTGCCCTTGTCAGATAGGAGATCATAAGGCCCTCATTCCAGAGTGGCCCTGCCCTATACCCTGGAAAAAGAAATGTCACACAGAAAGGCCAAGAAGAATCTGAACAAACAGGCGTTGCTGGGTTTCTCCACTCTTACTATTAGTTCATTCTCTTTTCCAGTCACATCTCTACATGGCTGTCCATGCTTCATAAGCATAAAAACAAGCAGTTTTCCCTGGGTGTTTGGCTCTTCATTTCTGAAGTCTCCTATAAATCTTTGACCAAATAAACCTGTTACACCTTTCTCTTATTAACCTCCCTTTTCGTATAGGACCGTCAGCCTGGATCCTTATGATGGGTGAGGAAAGGTATACCTTTCTGCCTCCCAACCTCTAAGGAACTGTTGACCACCTCTGTAAAAATCTATGACAATATAGATGGAGAGCATTTTTTGAAAGATTCATGGCAGGAGCACTTGGAACACCAAGAATAAGAAGAAACTATGGGAAATGAAACTTTTTTTTTTTTTTATGTTGAGACGGAGTCTCACTCTGTCGCCTAGACTGGAGTGCAATGGTGTCATCTCAGCTCACTGCAACCTCCGTCTCCTGGATTCAAGTGATTCTCCTGCCTCAGTCTCCCGAGTAGCTGGGACTACAGGTGCCCGCCACCACGCCCGGCTAATTTTTGTATTTTTAGTAGAGATGGGGTTTCACCATATTGGCCAGGCTGGTCCCGAGCTCCTGACCTTGTGATCCACCCACCTCGGCCTCCCAAAGCGCTGAGATTACAGGTGTGAGTGACTGCACCCGTCCGAAAAATACAAACTTTTAACAAAGTATTTTTTTCAAATGTTCAAGGAAAATGTAATTTAGACATTTTTATAGAACACACAGTGAAAAAAGTACGGCTGAACACATTTTTACAAATAATGATCAAAGTCCTAATGTTTCATTACAGTGATCTGGCAAAAATAAACATGTCATGCAGGATTAGTAATGAATGAATAACAAGGAAAAAATTATATAGAATTAAGAAAAATATGAAATAAAAAAATGAGTTATTTTTTATTTATTTATTTATTTTTTTGAGACGGAGTCTCGCTCTGTCGCCCAGGCTGGAGTGCAGTGGCGCGATCTCGGCTTACTGCAAGCTCTGCCTCCCGGGTTCACGCCATTCTCCTGCCTCAGCCTCCCAAGTAGCTGGGACTACAGGCTCCACCACTGCACCTGGCTAATTTTTTGTATTTTTAGAAGAGACAGGGTTTCACCGTGTTAGCCAGGATGGTCTTGATCTCCTGACCTCGTGATCCGCCCGCCTCGGCCTCCCAAAGTGCTGGGATTACAGGCGTGAGCCACCGTGCCCAGCCATGAGTTATCCTTTAAGAAAGGAATCAGCTTTAATTAAAGGGAAACCCTGAAGCAAGCCACTTGGGTCTTAAAATACTGTTTTGGCTGGGCATGGCAGCTCCCACCTGTAATCCCAGCACTTTGGGAAGCCAAGGTGGGTGGATCACTCGAGCCCAACAGTTCAAGACCAGTCTGACCAACATGGTGAAACCCCGTCTCTAATTATAAATAAATAAATAAATAAAAATTTTAAATACTGTTTTGGCTCTTTGTGGTAAATCTTGATATCTATATTATCCAGAATCTAAGTAAAGAACTTGCTGGCTTGGTGCAGTGGCTCACACCTGTAATCCCAGCACTTTGGGAGGCCGAGGCAGGTGGATCACCTGAGGTCAGGAGTTCAAGACCAGCCTGGCCAACATGGCAAAACCCTATCTCTACTAAAAAAATACAAAAAAAATTAGCCAGGCATGGTGGCGCCCACCTTTAATCTCAGCTATTCAGGAGTCGGAGGCAGGAGAATCGCTTGAACCTGGGAGGCGGAGGTTGCAGTAAACTGAGATGGTGCCACCGCACTCCAGCCTGGGCGACCGAGTGAGACTCCATCTCAAAAAAAAAGAACTTGCCTTTAAATCAGGTTGAAACTAATCCTCAGATAAGATTAAAATTCAAGTCGACTAAATTGAACGTGGCAGATTTCCTGTTGGATTCTCCTGCCTCTCAGGGTAAAACATAAGGACTCTCTAACTGCTTTATTGCCCTTCTAAAATCCTCCATGTCTTTGAATACTGTCAAACGTGCTTAGATAACTATGAGAAATGGCAATGCATGTCTGTTGTAGGAGATTAGCAAAGGTATGTAAGTTGAACTTACTGATAATCATTGAAGACCTAATTGAATTAAAATGCTTTAGTAAGTTTTAGGACAGTCTCAGTGGCTCACACCTGTAATCTCAGTACTTTGGGAGGCCAAGGTGGGCAGATCACCTGAGGTCAGGAGTTGGAGACTAGGCTGGCCAAAATGGTGAAACCCTGTCTCTACTAAAAATACAAAATATTAGCCGGGCATGGTGGCACCCGCTTGTGATCCGAATTCAGGAGGCTGAGACAGGAGAATTGCTTGCACCCGGCAGGTGGAGGTTGCAGTGAGCCAAGATCGCGCCACTACACTCCAGCCTGGGCAACAAAGAGTGAAACTCCGTCTTAAAAAAAAAAAAGATTTAGTAAGTTTAAAAATTATTTTCGGCCGGGCGCGGTGGCTCACGCCTGTAATCCCAGCACTTTGGGAGGCCGAGGCAGGTGGATCACGAGGTCAGGAGATCGAGACCATCCTGGCTAACACAGTGAAACCCCATCTCTACTAAAAATACAAAAAATTAGCCGGGCGTGGTGGTGGGCGCCTGTAGTCCCAGCTACGCGGGAGGCTGAGGCAGGAGAATGGCGTGAACCCGGGAGGCGGAGCTTGCAGTGAGCCGAGATCGTGCCACTGCACTCCAGACTGGGCGACAGGGCAAGACTCCGTCTCAAAAAAAAAAAAAAAAAAAAAAAATTATTTTCATGCTGTTATCTATAAAACTATAATTTTCTTTTCTTTTCTTTTTTTTTTTTTTTTGAGATAGAGTTTTGCTCTTTGTTGCCCAGGCTGGAGTGTAGTGGTACGATCTTGGCTCACTGCAACCTCCGCCTCCCGGGTTCAAGCGATTCTCCTGTCTCAGCCTCCCAAGTACCTGGGATTACAGGCGCCCGTCGCCACGCTGGACTGATTTCTGTATTTTTAGTAGAGACGGGGTTTCACCATGTTGGCCAGGCTGGTCTCAAACTCCTGACCTCAGGTGATCCACCTGCCTCGGCCCCCCACAGTGCTGGGATTACAGGCATGAGCCACCGTACCCAGCCAAAACCATAATTTTCATATTTCTAATAGCAGCTTAGTTTTTATCTCTTCTGCAGAAACCAACTCGGAGTACTTCTAACAGTTTCAAGTCCTAATTCATAATGTGAAGTTATGTTTTAGTCTGACTAAGGTTAAGAAATTTTATCAATACTTAGAAACATAGTTGAGAAAATAGGTTAATTCAGGAGATCTGATGGGAAATGACAGTGAGCAGTGCTCATCTGGGGGTCAGGTTGCTTCGAGGGTAACGATATCATAATTGCACATGCATATGCAAGTATAGTAAATACTTTCTATAGAATATAAATTTTATTGTCTTAAATACTCATATGTGAGCAACCACATGAATATGTAAGAGGAATCATATAAGGTGTCATGAAAGAAGAAAGGGCTTCCATGTATCAAACAAAAAACCCCCTCAAACACAACCAGCATTTATCTTCCTTGGAAAAAGAAGAAATTAAAAATCAAATATAAGATGAACATGTTAGCCCACTTTACTTCCATTCAATGATGTTAGCAAAAATATATCATTATAGAAGAATTAGGGGTACTGATGGTTAAGTGGGAAGAGTAGAAATGATCTGGGTAGTTAAAATTTCTTCAGCTTTTTTCTCTTTAAAGAAAGTTTATTAATAAAAGCCATTTTATATGAACTATTTAAAAAAATTTTTTTTTGATGCGATGACTCAAGGTAGAATATGTTATATGAACTCTTGCATTATTCTTTTATTTATTTATCTTTTTTGAGATGGAGTTTCGCTCTTGTTGGTCAGGCTGGAGTATAGTGGCGTGATCTTGGCTCACTGCAACCTCTGCCTCCTGCATTCAAGTGATTCTCCTGCCTCAGCCTCCTGAGCAGCTGGAATTACAGGTATACATCATCACGCCTGGCTAATTTTTGTATTTTTAGTAGAGATGGGGTTTCACCATGTTGGTCAGGCTGGTCTCATAGTCCTGACCTCAGGTGATCCACCGGCCTTGTCCTCCCAAAGTTCTGGGATCACAGGCATAATGAGCCACCGCACCCGGCCTCTTGCATTATTATTAATATTAGATCTCTCAATGTTATGATAATTGGCCATTATGCACAAGGCAAAGTCGAGATCCATAAGAGTTAAGTGATTTAGGCCAGGCGCGGTGGCTCACGCTTGTAATCGCAGCACTTTGGGAGGCTGAGGCGGGCGGATCACGAGGTCAGGAGATCGAGACCACGGTGAAACCCCGTCTCTACTAAAAATACTAAAAAATTAGCCGGGCGTGGTGGCGGGCGCCTGTGGTCCCAGCTACTCGGAGAGGCTGAGGCAGGAGAATGGCGTGAACCCGGGAGGCGGAGCTTGCAGTGAGCCGAGATTGCGCCACTGCACTCCAGCCTGGGCGACAGAGCGAGACTCCGTCTCAAAAAAAAAAAAAAAAAAAGAGTTAAGTGATTTATTCGATGTTCTGGAGAGATGGCGGGGATGGGATCAGTACTCGTTTTACTGTATCTTAAGATTTTAGTTTTAGTCTTAGCACTATTATTATTTTATTAGGTAGCGAGTCTCAGTTAATGTTGCGCAGGCTGGTTTCAACTCCTGGGGCCTCAAGCGATCCTCCCACCTCAACCTCCCAAGTAGCTGGGACTATAGGTGTGCACCACCATGACCAGCTAATTAAAAAAAATTTTTATAGAAGCAGGGTTTCGCTATGTTGCCCAGGCTGGTATCAAACTCCTGCATTCAAGCAATCCGTCCACCTTGGCCTCCCAAAGTGCTGGGATTACAGGCATGAGCCACCACACCTGACACAAATAACATTTCAATATCTCACTTTCCTATTCTGTGAAATCAGGGATCAGAAAAATAACATAACAAAATGTGATGGAGTTGGCTAGGTTAATCAAAAAAGTGTTCTGTGCCAGAAATTTGGAAATGCTTGGACAAATGAAGTTAAACAGTTTCTTAGCTATAGTATTTCTCAGAGCCTTTGACAAATTAACATTCATAATAGTGGCGTGTTGCACTTCACAAACTTTTTGGACATATAAACACTTTTTGTTTTATGTTATGGCATATCATGTAACTGTAGTGAATCTGAAGGATTTCAGGGCAGAACAAAGAAAAAGATGTGACCACAAGGTGGCAGTGGGACACAACAAGCTCTTTTTGGACAGCACTTTGACAGGTTTGTATGCCGGGAAGTCCCTCACAGCATGAGACCTTCCAAAGGCAACCACAGTGTAGGGCGGCCACTACTCAGAAGGGGGAGGGTAAGAGAATTCCTGGAGGACTAGAGAGAGGGTGTATGTGTCATGACGTTGTTTAGCAGCAAGATCTGGGGGGTCTCTCTGGGTTAGAGAGCTCCAAAGGGCAGCAGTGGGTTGGGGTCTTTTATAGCCCGGGGTTTTTATTTATGGATAGTAGACGTTGAGTGTAGTTTGCAGGGTATGTAAAGCAGGTGGGCTCTAGATAGATGGCTAACAATTTGGTTATTTAGGCTATACTTAAACAATTGGATGTGTAAAAATTTGATTTGGTGACGATGGGCTTTTGAGCTAACAGTCCTGGTTGCTGTGAAGAAGTAAACAACACAGGGCCCCAAAGGTCATTTTTAGACCATTTATGTAACAGTAACACCTAGTCCAGCATTTACCAACTGTGATCTTCCAGATCAAAAATATTTTTATTCTATTCCAAATATTTTGAACTGCTGCCATTTCAATGTCTACTTCCACCACTTCTGGCAGCTACACAAAAATATAAGAAGTGATTTGAAAGGGGTATGCTATTCTTTGTTTTTTTTCTTTTTTCTTTTTTTTTTTTTTTGAGACAGTGTCTCACCCTGTCACTCAGGTTAGAGTGCAGTGGCACAATCTTGGCTAATTGCAACCTCTGCCCCCAGGCTCAAGTGATCCTCGTGCCTCAGCCACCAGAGTAGCTGGGATTACAGGCGTGTGCCACCATGCCCAGCTAACTTTTGTATTTTTAGTAGAGAGGAGGTTTCACCATATTGGCCAGGCTGGTCTCAAACTCCTAATCTCAAGTGATCTGCCTGCCTTGGCCTCCCAAAGTGCGGGACTACAGGCGTGAACTCCCGCACCTGGCCTGAAAATGATATGCTATTCTTGCTGCAAATGTTGAAGTTGACTGATAATTTTTCTTTACCATAAAGTAGTGGTTCCCAAAGTGTAGTCTGCATATTCTATAGTCTGAGACCCTTTCAGGGTTGTGAACTGAACTAGTTACTTTTTTCATGGAACACAATTTTTACTCTTTAAAAGAATGATTGATATGGTTTGGCTGTGTCACCACCCAAATCTCATCTTGAATTGTAGCTCCCACAATTCCCATGTGTCATAAGAGGGACCCAGTGGGAGGTAATTGAATCATGGGGGCAAGTCTTTCCTGTGCTGTTCTTATGATAGTAAATAAGTCTCATGAGAGCTGATGGTTTTAAAAGGGGAAACCCCTTTCTCTTGGCTCTCATTCTCTCTTGCCTGCCACCATGTAAGACATGCCTTTCGCCTTCAGCCATGATTGAGGCTTCCCCAGCCACGTGGAACTGTGAGTCCATTAAACCTCTTTTTCTTTATAAGTTACCCAGTCTTGGGTACGTCTGTATCAGCAGTGTGAAAACGGACTAATACAATGACTACAGTGTAAGGTTATTCTTATTTGAGTACTTGGCAGAATATTTCATGAAAATAGAAGAAATGAGGCTGTCATTTCAAAGAAAACAAATGACAGAATTTGTTATCAGTGATAAAGCTTTAGCTTTCAAGTGAATTTTGGAAGCCTCGTAGCTGCCACTGTGATCTTGAAAGCTATCCAGGACCTTTCTAATGACATCAGTCATTATATTAACAACTGATTTTCGTTTTGGATAATAAAATGTGTCAATATTTAAAATATCTATATAACTCAGAGAACCAATATTTTCCAAACTGCCAATGCATGATGTTACAAAATCATGCATTGGTAAAGATCAACTCAAAATTCAAGACAGACTAGTGGATCATAACACAAATGCATGAAAAGTTCATTGATATGTTTTCAACTTCCACATTGCAACAACCCGTAAGAAATTACCACTTGCTGAGTTTTGGGGTATCAAAGAAGAGTGTCCACAATGATCTGAAAAGTGATGATCTGAATGAAAATATATCTCTTTTCTAGGTAATAGATTTATGATTTTTAAAAAATGAATGTCTATTAAAAATTTATCTGTTTTAATAGAAATTTTAATTTAACAAATATATATAAACAAAAACTCTTTGGGATCCTCAATGATTTTTTTTTTTTTGAGATGGAGTCTCACTCTGTTGCCCAGGCTGGAGTGCAGTGGCGCAATCTCGGCTCACTGCAAGCTCGGCCTCCCAAGTTCATGCCATTCTCCTGCCTCAGCCTCCCAAATAGCTGGGACTACAGGCACCCGCCACCATGCCCAGCTAATTTTTTGTATTTTTAGTAGAGACAGGGTTTCACCGTGTTAGCCAGGATGATCTCGATCTCCTGACCTCATGACCCACCTGCCTCGGCCTCCCAAAGTGCTGGGATTACAGGCGTGAGCCACCGCGCCCGGCCTGGGATCCTCAATAATTTTTAAGAATGTAAATGGGTCCTTGGGTCTATTTGAAAAATACTACTAGAAAGTATTATTTCAATTACTGAAACCTACAAATGGTTAAGTGTTTTGTCATCACCAACATAAAAATACGAAGGTAAAACCAATGGAATTGCTCTGAAACATACGGGGAATACAAAATCTAAGATGCTTCTTAAGTGAGTTATATTTGTATCACATATCTTTTAGATTTTTATAAATTTTGTTTTCTATAATTTTTTTTTTTTTTTTTTTGAGATGGAGTCCTGCCTGCTCTGTTGCCCAGGCTGGAGTGCAGTGAGGTGATCTTGGCTCACCGTAACCTCTGCCTTCCAGGTTCAAGCTATTCTTCTGCCTCAGCCTCCCAAGTAGCTGGGATTACAGGCACCCAGCACCACGCCCGACTAATTTTTGTATTTCTAGTAGACACAGGGTTTCACTATGTTGGCCAGGTTGGCCTTGAACTCCTGACTTCAAGTGATCTGCCCACCTCAGCCTCCCAAAGTGTTGGGATTACAGGCGTGAGCCACTGCGCCTGGCCTATAATGTATTTTAATTTGTATGTTGAACAAGGATGGCTCTTAAGGTTCAACATTAACAGCAACTCTACTTTTGTCTCCCTTGGTCCCTCCAAAGCTGTCCATTGAAGGATCATTCTTCCCACGCTCTTAGATGAAAATTTAGTTAATACCATGACTTTCACGGTATTAAAAATCCACGGTAATGGATTTTTTCCATTATAGAACACTCAAACAGCTGGGTGCGGTGGTCCACACTTGTAATCCCAGAACTTTGGGAGGCCAAGGCGGGTGGATCCCCTGAGGTCAGGAGTTCGAGAACAGCCTGGCCAGCATGGTGAAACACTATTTCTACTAAAAATACAAAAATTAGCCAGGCGTGGTGGCGGGCATCTGTAATCCCAGCTACTTGGGAGGCTGAGGCAGGAGAATCACTTGAACCTAGGAGGCAGAGGTTGCAGTGAGCCGAGATTGCACCACTGCACTCCAGCCTGGGCGACAGAGCGAGACTCAGTCTCAAAGAAAAAAAAAAAAAGAAAGAAAGAAAGAAAGGAAAAAAAAAAAAAAAAAAAAAAAAAAAAAAAAAAAAAAAAAAAAAGAATGCTCAACCAGATTTGTTATTTATTTATTTTTGGAAACAGAGTTTCACTCTTGTTGCCCAAGCTGGAGTGCAATGATGTGATCTCAGCTCATTGCAATAATTTAGTGTGATTAAGTTCATTGCACTCATTAATCATTTAGTGTGATTAAGCCTTCCTGGTGTCTGGAATCAAACCAACTAGGCATTTATCTTAAATCCATGATCTGTTAACATATCTTTGGTTACTAGTGATCTCCATAATGACACAATTTATCTCAAAAGACTCCTTGGTTTGAAAATCTGATTAACCACTCCAGTATATTTTCCAGACTTGAAAACTGGTATTTAGGCCAGGCATGGTGATTCATGCCTGTAATCCCAGCACTTTGGGAGACTGAGGCAGGTGGATCACCTGAGGTCAGGAGTTCAAGACCAGCCTGGCCAACATGGCGAAACCCTGTCTCTACTAAAATACAAAAATCAGCTGGGTAGAGTGGTGCAAGCCTGTAATCCCAGCTACTTGGGAGGCTGAGGCAGGAGAAGCACTTGAACCCGGGAGGTGGAGGTTGCAGTGAGCTAAGATCATGCCGCTGCACTCCAGCCTGGGTGACAGGGTGAGATTCTGCCTCAAAAAAGGAGAAAAGAAAATTGGTAATTGTTGCTTCTCTCTACAGATGCTTCTCACTTTAGGATGGGGTTACACCCTGATAAACTCATTATAAGTTGAAAATACACAAAGTCGAAAATGTGTTCAATATACCTAACTTACTGAACAACATAGCTTAGCCTAGCCTACATGCTCAGAACACTTAAATTAGCCTACAGGTGGGCAAAATTTTCCGACACAAAGCCTATTTTTTAATAAAATGTTGACTATCTCATGTTATCTATTGAATATTATACTGAAAGTGAAAAAAACGGTTGCATAGGTTCTTGAAGTATGACTTCTACTGAATGCATATGGCTTTTGCACCATTGTAAAGTCGAAAAACTGTAAATTGATCATTTTAAGTCAGGGATCATCTGTGTGCTGACAGCCACCACGTCCAACCAATTAATTTTTAATAGTTTAAAAATAATCCACATGATATAAAATTCAAAAGATACAAAGGGGTATATAATGACATTTTTTTTCCTACTCTTGTTCCTTTACAACTTTCTGTGGAGCTAAGCCCAGTTAACAGTTTCTTTTTTTGTCACAGGGTCTCACTCTGTTACCCAGACTGGGGTGCAGTGGGGTGATCATGGCTCACTGCAGCTTCGACCTCCCAGGCTTAAGTGATCCACCCACCTTAGTCTCCCACAGTGCTGGGATTATAGGCATAAACCACCGCACCCGGCGACCAGTGTCCTTGCTGGCTCTAGTTTCTTAGGAAATGTCTTTGCATAAAGATCTAATGTTCACTACAGATGTCACTGATACCCAGATACAATCTATGGTTACAGCCTTGGTTAAGGCTGGCAACCTAAAAATAAAAGAGAGAAGTTGTCAAAGGGACTTCCTAAAAATAAAAGAGAAGTTGTCAAAGGAACTTCCAGGATAATAACTTAACCTACAGAATAATTGTTTAGACTGGCTGGGCATGGTGGCTCACGCCTGTGATCCCAGCACTTTGGGAGGCTGGGGCGGGTGGATCATGAGGTCAGGAGCCTGGCCTGGCCAATATGGTGAAACCCCATCTCTACTAAAAATACAAAAATTAGTTGGATGTGGTGGCGTGTGCCTGTAGTCCCAGCTACTTGGGAGGCTGAGGCAGGAGAATCACTTGAACCTGGAAGGCAGAGGTTGCAGTGAGCCAAGATTGCACCACTGCACTCCAGCCTGGGCGGGCAACAGAGCAAGACTCTGTCTTAAAAAAAAAAAAAAAAAGAATAATTGTTTAGACTGTAATAAGAAAAATGAGCTGGAAGGACTGGGCATGACTACTGATTTACAAGTTAGATCCAGTTTATATTACGGTGTGGACCTATTATAGGGGTAATATGAAAGGGTGCCATGGTTTCTAGAGTAGGAGGATATATACCATGGCTCTTATACAGGCAAAATGGGCTATTGCTATTTTGTTCTCCTCCAGTGAAGAGCCACATTAGCCAAAGAGTCCAAATTATTCTGCCTTTTTGTTTGTTTGAGACGGAGTTTCGCTCTTGTTGCCCAGGCTGGAGTGCAATGGAGCGATCTCAGCTCACTGCAACCTCCACCTCCCGAGTTCAAGCAATTCTCCTTCCTCAATCTCCCGAGTAGCTGGGATTACAGGTGCACACCACCACGCCTGGCTAATTTTGTAATTTTAGTAGAGATGGCGTATCTTCATGTTGGTCAGGCTGGTCTCAAACTCCCAACCTCAGGTGATCCACCCACCTTGGCCTCCCAAAGTAATGGGATTATAGGCATGAGCCACCATGCCCAGCTATTCTGATCCTAATGTCTGCAGTTTGATAATAGTTAACAAGTCACTTAGTGTATTCGATAGATGTAATATTATAAACTTGAAATTTTCTTATTGTTTACATAAAGCATCATGTTCAATATCACAAACACAACCACTGCTGTCATCATAATCCTCTTCATAGCTAACATTTATTGAGCACTGGCCACCACCACCACCTTCATTTATCGTTATCATGACCAACATTTATTGAACTCTTACTATGTGCAAGGCCACCATATAAAGAATTGTCAGAGGCCGGGCGCGGCGGCTCAAGTCTGTAATCCTAGCACTTTGGGAGGCTGAGGCAGGCGGATTGCCTGAGCTCAGTAGTTCGAGACCAGCCTGGGCAACACGGGGAAATCCCGTCTCTGCTAAAAATACAAAAAAAATTAGCCTGGCATGGTGACGTGCGCCTGTAGTCCCAGCTACTCAGGAGGCTGAAGCAGGAGAATTGCTTGAACCCAGGAGGTAGAGGTTGCAGTGAGCTGAGATTGCACCACTGCACTCCAGCTTGGGTGACAGAGCGAGACTCCGTCTCCCAAAAAATAAAAATAAAATACAATAAAATAAAGAATTGTCAGATAATCATGACTAAGTCTATGAGGTAAGTACTCTCATTATGCCTGTTTTACAGATGAGGAAACTGAACAATAAAATGGGTTAAGTAATGTACTCAAGGTCACACAGTAAAAGATGAAGCCAGAATTTGAACCCAAGCAATCTATCGCACTAACCTGTTATCAAGGGGCATCCATGGAAGAGTAATATACGTATTTGAGGACAGTAAGTAAGGACAGCTTCGACAGCCCCATCAGTCAGATTTACACAATGTCCCATATGAATCTCCTATGCAAAAATAAAGAAAATAAAGTCAAATGAAAACAAAGATCTATAATAACAGTATGAACAATTTTGAGAAACATTCTGATACAAAAAGAACCAGATATCTACTTGCAAAAAAAAAATATGTAGAAAAGACCAATATAAGTCTGAAGTAATTTGGAAGGAGCAGCTTAAAAAGTTAAATGCCCAACCATTTTATACAGTAATGTGCAATAGCTATTAAAGCTGCAGATGAGTATGCCCCAGAACCCAGCAATTCCAATTGTTGATCTACAGAGGATCTCTTCTACATGTGCACAAGGAAACAATTTATAAATATGCCCTTTGCAGTATTACTTGTAATAGTAAAAAAAGTGGAGAATGGGAAAATCAATCCTTTATAAATAGAATAGAATAAGAGAAAACAGCTAAAACGAAAAATATCTACTTGTATTAATAGACATAAATCTCAAACATGTTAGTTCAGACCCTTTGACAAACAGTACGGTAGTATCTTATAAAGCTAAACATGTATTTGCTATATGACCCAGCAATTTCACTCGTAGGCATTTACCCAAGAAAAATGAAAGCATATGTCTACACAGAGGTTTGTATGCAAATGTCTGTAGCAGTCCAAAATTGGAACCCAAATGTCCATCAAATGATAAAATTATTTTTAAATTTTTTAAAAATTTTCATAGGTTTTTGGGGAACAGGTGGTATTTGGTTACATAAGTAAGTTCTTTAGTGGTCATTTGTGAGATTTTGGTGCACCCATCAACCAAGCAGTATACACTGAGCCCGATTTTTAGTCTTTTACCCCTTACCTCCTTCCCACCCTTTCCTCCTGAGTCCTCAGAGTCCACTGTGTCATTCTTATGCCTTTGCATCCTCATAGTATAGCTCCTACTTATGAGTGAGAACATGTGATATTTGCTTTTCCATTCCTGAGTTACTTCACTTAGAAGAATAGTCTCCAATCCCATCCAGGTTGCTGTCAATGCCATTAATTCATTCCTTTTTATGGCTGAGTAGTATTCCATTGTGTACATATACCACAGTTTCTGTATCCACTTCTTGATTGATGGGCATTTGGGTTGGTTCCACATTTTTGCAGTTGCAAATTGTGCTGCTATAAACGTGTGTACAAGTATCTTTTTCGTATAATGACTTTTTTCTCTGGGTAGGCACCCAGTAGTGGGACTGCTGGATCAAATGGTACTTCTACTTTTAGTCATTTAAGGAATTTCCACACTGTTTTCGACAGTGGTTATACTAGTTTACATTCCCACCAGCAGTGTAGAAGTGTTCCCTGTTCACCACATCCACACTAACATCTATTATTTTTTGATTTTTTGATTATGGCCATTCTTGCAGGAGTAAGGTGGTATCGCATTGTGGTTTTGATATGCATTTCCCTAATCATTAGTGATGTTGAGCATTTGTTCATGTTTGTTGGCCATTTGTATATCTTCTTTTGAGAATTGTCTATTCATGTCCTTAGCCCACTGTTTGATGGGACTGTTTGCTTTTTTCTTGCTAATTTGTTTGAGTTTGTTCTAGATTCTGGATATTAGTCCTTTGTCAGATGTATAGATTGTGAAGATTTTCTCCCATTCTGTGGGTTATCTGTTTACTCCACCAACTATTCTTTTGCTGTGCAAAAGCTCTTTACATTTAATTAAGTCCCAGCTATTTATCTTTGCATCAAATGGTACAATTATAAATAAATTATGGCATATCCATACTATGGAACACTACTTAGCAATAAAAAGGGGCTGAGTGCGGTGGCTCACGCCTGTAATCCCAGCACTTTGGGAGGCCAAGGTGGGTGGATCATGAGGTCAGGAGACCGAGACCATCCTGGATAACATGGTGAAACCCCCCGTCTCTACTAAAAATACAAAAAAATTAGCTGGGCATGGTGGCACGTGCCTGCAGTCTCAGCTACTTGGGAGGCTGAGGCAGGAGAGTCACTTGAACCTGGGAGATGGAGGTTGCAGTGAGCTGAGATCATGCCACTGCACTCCAGCCTGGGCGACAGAGCGAGACTCCATCTCAAAAAAAAAAAAAAAAAATGAATGAAATATTAACATATGCAACAACATGGATCAATCTCACAAACACTATGCTAAGTGAAGGAAGTAAAAGAAAGAAATAAAAACCAAAATAGTATATTATATTCTGCAGAATTCCATTATATAAAATTATACTTATATAAAATTGAATTTATATACAATTATAGAAAAGCCAAAACAATGACAAAGTAAATCAGTGGTTGCCTAAGAGAGGGTCACAGAAGGGGATCAACTACAAAGGACCAGAGACAAAAAAAAAAAATAAAACCACAGAGAAAACAGACAACTTTTTAGGGTGATGAAAATGTTCTATACATCAATTGTGGTGGTGGTTATATATGGCTGTATAACAATTACCAAAATTTATCCAACTATGCACATAAAATGAGTGAATTTTCTTGTATGTAAATTATACCTCAATTACACCTGAAAAATTTCAGAAAACATAATTTTGAATAACACAAATTGTAAAGGGACATATATTATGAAGCTATTATGTAAAATCTGAAAACATATAAAACAAGGCTATATCTTATTTATGGATTTATACATAATAGAAAAAGCATCCATTTCTGTCTGAGCAGGGTCCACAGGAAGAAAAAAAAGAAAAGGTATCCAAACATACAAGGAGAGATACATAATCATATTTAGGATAGTGGTTACCTCTGAAGGCAGAAAGGGAGAATAATTGAGCAGGGCTTTAGATGTAACATTATTTTATTTTATTTTATTTATTTATTTTTTTTTGAGACGGAGTCTCGCTCTGTCGCCCAGGCTGGAGTGCAGTGGCGCAATCTCGGCTCACTGCAAGCTCTGTCTCCTGGGTTCACGCCATTCTCCTGCCTCAGCCTCTCCGAGTAGCTGGGACTACAGGCGCCCGCCACCACGCCCGGCTAATTTTTTTGTATTTTTAGTAGAGACGGGGTTTCACCGTGGTCTCGATCTCCTGACCTCGTGATCCACCCGCCTCGGCCTCCCAAAGTGCTGGGATTACAAGCGTGAGCCACCACGCCTGGCCTATTTTATTTTACTTTATTTTTTTTTTGAGACAGAGTTTCATTCTTGTTGCCCAGGCTAGAGTGCAATGGAGCAGTCTCCGCTCATTGCAACCTCCGCCTCCAGGGCTCAAGTGATTCTTCTGCCTCAGCCTCCTGATAGCTGGGATTACAGATGTGTGAGACCATGCCTGGCTAATTTTTGTATTTTTAGTAGACACAGGGTTTCACCATGTTGGTCAGGCTGGCCTCAAACTCTGACCTCAAGTGATCCACCCGCCTCAGCCTCTCAAAGTGTTGGGATTACAGGTGTGAGCCACTGCACCCAGCTGTAACATTATTTTAGAAAAAGAACAAATTCAGCACTTTGGGAGGCCAAGGCGGGCAGATCACCTGAGGTCGGGAGTTTGAGACCAGCCTGGCCAACACAGTGAAACCCCATCTCTACTAAAAATACAAAAATTAGCTGGGCGTGGTGGTGTGTGCCTGTAGTCCCAGCTACTTGGGAAGCTGAGGTAGAAGAATCGCTTGAACCCGGGAGGTGGAGGTTGCAGTGAGCCGAGATCACTGCATACCAGTCTGAGTGACAAAGTGAGACTCTGTCTCAAAACAAAACAAAACAAAAAAACACATTAAGGCACTAAAAAAAGAAAATATTTCTGGCAGATTAGGGTCTTACTGAAATTGCATACTCATAGCATAACTTTTATGGAAAACAATTTAGGACTGTTAAAAAAGTATGCATACCTATTAATCCATTTGTTCCATTTTTGGGAATTCATTATAGCAATGGAAGGAAAAGTGACTGTCCCAATATATAATTATTTCTAATAGCTAAAAACCAGAAACAATCTGAATTACCAATAATAAAAAACAAGTAAAGTATGTTACATTATATGGACAGTCTGTTCTCTGATATGCCAGGATCTAGAACAGTAAATGCTTAATAAATATTTATTAATAAATGAAATTTTATACAGCAAATTAAATTTTAATTATAAGGATTAAAGAAACTTATGAAATGACTATCATATAAGGCTAAGAATGTGATAACATTTATTGAGGTACTACCACATATCTGGAATTGTATTAAAAGCTAAGGATAAAATGAACAAAATGATGAGCACAATGATCAATAGAGATTTCAGAAATGATCATGATATTTGCTAAATGCTGTAACATAAGTTTGTACTAAGTGCTTGTTGATCTTTTTTTTCTTTAATTTTATAATTTTTTTGAGACACGGTCTCACTCGGTTCCCCAAGCTGGAGTGCAGTGGTGCAAGCACAGTTCACCGTAGCCTCAACCTCCCAAGTTCAATTGCTCTCCCCACCCCAGACTCTGGAGCAGCTGGGAGTACAGGCATGCACCACCACCTCTGGCTAATTTTTTTTTTTTTTTGAGATGGAATTTCGCTCTTGTTGCCCAGGCTGGAGTGCAATTGCGCGATCTTAGCTCACTGCATCCTCCACCTCCCAGGTTCAAGCCTCAGCCTCCTGAGTAGCTGGGATTACAGGCGTGCACCACCATGCCCAGCTAATTTTGTATTTTTGGTAGAGATGAAGTTTCTCCATGTTGGTCAGGCTCGTCTCTGAACCCCCAACCTCACGTGATCCACCTGCCTCGGCCTCCCAAAATGCTGGGATTACAGGCGTAAGCCACCATGTCCAGCCAATTTTTGTATTTTTCTTTTTTCATTTTTTTTTTTAGATGGAGTTTTGCTCTTGTTGCCCAGGGTGGAGTGCAATGGTGTGATCTCAGCTCACCATATCACCATAACCTCTGCCTCCTGGGTTCAAGCGATTCTCCTGCCTCAGCCTCCTGAGTAGTTGGGATTACAGGCATGCGCCACCACACCCGGCTAATTTTGTATTTTTAGTAGAGATGGGGTTTCTCCATGTTGGTCAAGCTGGTCTCAAACTCCCAACCTCAGGTGATCCGCCCGCCTCGGCCTCCCAAAGTGCTGGGATTACAGGCGTGAGCCACTGCACCCAGCCTGTATTTTTCATAGAGACAAGGTTTCACTATGTTGCCCAGGATGTTCTTGAAATCCTGAGCTCAAGGGATCCACTTGCCTTGGCCTCTCAAAGTGCTGAAATTACAAAAGTGAGCCACCGCATTCAGCTTCTTGTCAATCTTTAGGAAAGGTCCTTAGACCTTTAATCAAATTGATTTCCAAATTATAAATAATTTAGCAACATTAATAACTTAATTGCCCAGAATAGAACAAATTAAAAGCAACAGATTAAAATGTGATGACAGGTAGGCCTCCACATTACCGATGAGAATAGTTAGTAAAAAAAAAAAAAAAAAGCTGGCTGGGCGCGGTGGCTCACGCCTGTAATCCCAGCACTTTGGGAGGCTGAGGCGGGCGGATCACGAGGTCAGGAGATTGAGACCATCCTGGCTAACACGGTGAAACCCTGTCTCTACTAAAAATACAAAAAAAATTAGCTGGGCATGGTGGTGGGCGCCTGTAGTCCCAGCTACTCAGGAGGCTGAGGCAGGAGAATGGCGTGAACCCAGGAGGCGGAGCTTGCAGTGAGCCGAGACTGCGCCACTGCACTCCAGCCTGGGCGACAGAGCAAGACTCTGTCTCAAAAAAAAAAAAAAAGAAAGAAAAAGTTAGGGCTGGGTGCGGTGGCTCACACCTGTAATCCCAGCACTTTGGGGGGCCAAGGAGGGTGGATCACCTGAAATCAGGTGTTTGAGACCAGCCTGGCCAACATGGTGAAACCCTGGCTCTACTAAAAATACAAAAATTAGCTGGGCATGTTGGCAGCTGCCTATAATCCCAGCTACTTGGGAGGCTGAGGCAGAAGAATTGCTTGAACCCGGGAGATGGAGGTTGCAGTGAGCTAAGATCACACCATTGCATTCCAGCCCGGGCCACAAGAGCAAAACTCCGTCTCAAAAAAAAAAAAAAAAAAAAATTTAGGCCAGACATGGTGGCTTATACCTATAATTCCAGCACTTTGGGAAGCCAAGGCAGGAGAACTGCTTGAGTCCAGGAGTTCGAGATCATCCTGGGCAACATGGTAAGACCCGTCTCTACAAAAAATAAAAAAGTAGCCAGGAGTGGGGGCACATATCTGTAGCCCCAGCTATTCAGGAAGCTGAGGTGGGAGGATTGCTTGAGCCAGGGCAGTCAAGGCTGCTGTAAGCCATGATAGCGCCACTGTACTCCACCCTGGGTGACAGAACAAGACCCTGTCTCAAAAACCAAAATTTAAGTTTGTCCTTCAATTTGAGTCAGAGGATGCTATAAACCAAAGGTTAAAGTATATTCGCTCAGGCCAAGCATGTGGCTCACACCTATAGTTCCAGCACTTTAGGAGGTCAAGACAGGAGGATCACTGAGGCCAGGAGTTTAAGACCAGCCTGGGCAACATAAAAAGACCCTGTCTCTACAAAACAAAACAAAATAAAACAAAACAATTTTTTTTTTAAAGTATATTCACTCTCCTTTGTTTAAGGAAGGCATTAAGTTCTAATAAATTTTAGAGGCATTTCCATTAAAATGTTTTGGCACTTTGGAATAATCTTTGGAAAACTGAAAAAATAAAAAATGTAATGATATGGCACTATAATCACCAACACACTAGTTATTCCATTTTTTTCTCATTCTACTTTGGTTGGTGCTCTCAATTTTATAACGTTGAGGTAAATAGGTCGGTATCTTTACTATCATGCATAACAACCAATTTCTTGGTGGTTTTATTTACAGGTGATTAATTTAACTGATAACTTTATTTAAAATTATAGTAATTACAGGGTAATGTTGTAAGCATTACATAACCTAGTGAATGTAAGGCAGTTAGTATACAGCCTGGCATAACAGTAAGTGCTCGACAAATGTTTGCACTTAAAATACCAAAAATTACTGCTCCTGCATTTAGGATGCAATTTGGAATTCAAAACTTGGTATAATAATAAATATGGTAATTTCTTTCTTTCTTTCTTTTTTTTTTTTTTTTTTTGAGATGGAGTTTCGCTCTTGTTGCCCAGGCTGGAGTGCAGTGGCGCAATCTCGGCTCACTGCAACCTCCCGCCTCCCAGGTTCAAGTGATTCTCCTGCCTCAGCCTCCCAAGTAGCTGGGATTACAGGTACCTGCCACCATGCCCGGCTAATTTTTGTATTTTTAGTAGAGATAGGGTTTCTCCATGTTGGCCAGGCTGGTCTTGAACTCCTGGCCTCAGGTGATCCACCTGTCTCAGCCTCCCAAAGTGCTGGGATTATAGGTGTGAGCCACCATGCCTAGCCTAATATGGTAATTTCTTAATAAAATATTTAAAATATATATATGCTACCAAGACCAGATATATAAAATCACAAAAAAGAATCTATTTGGGCAATAACTCAAGGATAAATATTTTGGAAAAAACACGGCATTGTCATTCCAATAGTTGGCTTTTTAAAAAATGTATTTATGGCAGGGCGTGGTGGCTCACACCTGTAATCCCAGCACTTTGGGAGGCCAAGGGGGGCGGATCACCTGAGGTCAGAAGTCTGAGACCAGCCTGGCCAACATGGCAAAACCCTGTCTCTAATAAAAAAATACAAAAATTAGCTGGATGTGGTAGCATATGCCTGTAGTCCCAGCTACTCAGGAGACTGAGGCTGGAGAATTGCTGGAACTTGGGACATGGAGGTCACAGTGAGCTGAGATCACACCACTGCACTCCAGCCTGTGCGACAGAGCAAGACTCCATCTCAAAATAAATAAATAAATAAATAAAAATTAAAATAAAAAAGTATTTATTTATTTATTTAAGATATAAGGTCTCACTATGTTGCCAGGCTGGACTCCAACTCTTGGGTTCAAGGGATCCTCCTGCCTCAGCCTCCCTGAGTAGCTGGGACTACAGGCATGTACCACTGTGCCCTATTAAAATGGTTATTTTTACTAACATTTTTAAAATTCATTTATAGCCTGCTTACTTCCAAAAAGGATTTGATGTGGCTTACTGTTAAATAGCACAGTTATATTAAACCACTTGTCAACTGGGGAAGACAGAAACCAAAATCCTGGGATAAAAGGCTTCTTAGTATATTTAGAAATAGGTTACAAGTGCATTCGTGATTCAATTCAAAGGATGAACACAAATTTAAGATCTTTTTTAGGCCAGGTGCAGTGGCTCACTCCTGTAATCCCAGTACTATGGGAGGCCGAGGCGGTCGGATCACCTGAGGTCGGGAGTTCGAGACCAGCTTGGCCAACATGGTGAAACCCCGTCTCTACTAAAAATACAAAAATTAGCCGGTGGCACACGTCTGTAATCCCAGCTGCTTGGGAGGCTGAGGCACGAGAAGTGCTTGAACCTGGGAGGTGGAGGTTGCAGTGAGCGGAGATTATGCCACTGCACTCCAGCCTGGGCAACAGTGTGAGACTCCGTCTCAAAAAAAAAAAAAAATTTTTTTAATGATTGTACAATGTGGCTATCAAGAAAAATAGGATGACAGGATGTCAACAGAATTAGTACTCCTGGTAGAAATATCATTAAGACCTGAAATCCTATTATAAATAATATCACTTTACACTGATAAACATTCATAATCTTCATCCATAATAAGATGATTCTTAAATCTGTTAGAAGCTAAAACTTCTGGGAAATAGGCCTTTTATTGGAAGTAAAACGAGTTTTTCTTTTAAAGCACCTTTACTTTATATCCTAACTTAACAGTTTTTATTTACTCTGGCAATAAAGAGATAGAACACCCACCAACAAAGTCCCTAAAATACGTAATTGATAAAGCATTGGTTGTCTGCTAGGTTTTCAACATAATTTCTTTTTTTTTTTTTTTTTTTTTTTCTTTTTTTCTTGAGACGGAGTCTCGCTCTGTCGCCCAGGCTGGAGTGCAGTGGCGCAATCTCGGCTCACTGCAAGCTCCGCCTCCTGGGTTCACGCCATTCTCCTGCCTCAGCCTCTCCGAGTAGCTGGGACTACAGGCGCCCGCCACCACGCCCGGCTAATTTTTTTTTGTATTTTTTAGTAGAGACGAGGTTTCACTGCGGTCTCGATCTCCTGACCTCGTGATCCGCCCGCCTCGGCCTCCCAAAGTGCTGGGATTACAAGCGTGAGCCATCGCGCCCGGCCCATAATTTCTGAGAATATAAAAATTACCACCATCTTTATAATTATTTTAAAATTACCTCTAATATATTCGCACAAGGTCCACTAACAAGTGCAATCACACCACTGTCAGATACCTAAGCAAAGGGAAAAAGAAACACAGTCCATGAATCCAGACAACAGAAGTAGAATTTTCCAAAATGTATTCGTTATTTAGATATAGTCTTAATGCCTCCCATTCATCAAACATGTGTTTTAGCCATATGTACCTTACACCCTTGTTACTTAATTGAGAGGAATATGCCAAAATATATCGCAATTACTTAACCACTAAAAGCATGAAGTGGTCAATAGTTTCAACCAAAACAAAATGAACTCATTATGATATGTTCTCATTAGTCATGAAAATACATTTGGTAAACACATAGTCTGTATGTCTGAAGCCTATATGTCATTTACCTGAGTAGCTGAAAAGTCAACACACTGCAAAAATGGGCAGTTTTTTCCTAATGCATGTAAGGACACATCAGTAATACTTAAGCAGCCACCTAAATCGATGATCTTTAGCAGCTGGCAATTGAGTGCAAGAGCAACGACTCCTTCGTCAGTGAGATTGCAGCATCTTTTCAAAGAAGCTTCATGTAGGTATGAACAAGATGAAGCCACAGCTTTTATTCCTGGGGGAAAATATATATCAATGAGCTATATGTGTGTATATGTATACATGAGAAATGTGACTGATTTTCATTTTAGCAATCACCCATTCAATGTTAGCCCTTTTCAAAGTAGTCCACCTGTGAGGAAATACTGATTTTTCCAGTGATGCTGTCATTATTCAGAACTCTTTTGGAATGTTTCAGGAATTCTCTACACTCTGTAGTATCTGCAATTAATGGCAAGGCTTTATTGTCCACAGGTTGAATTGCTTTTAGGAAATAGGCAAAAGTCATTCAGAACCCAATTAGATGGTGAAATATAAGGCGATTCTCCTTTTGGTTAAAACAAAAGTTTTCAAGTAATCAAATTACTTTTCTAGTGGACTTTGGAGGGAAACCAAAAGTTAAACTGCCCAAATGGTTTCAGTCATGATCTTCATGCTTACGGTTAGAAATTTATAGCTATGCCTATGCGTTCTCTCTCGCTCCACTTTGACTCTGTTCTCAAAAGTGAATCTTTTTTCTACCACCATGCTCCTTCTGTTAGCCTGGACCAATCTTACATTTTCCTGAGGTTCAAAAAAGAGAAGTCTTTAAATCCAGTTAAGCTGATATAAGTGCACATTGGAGATGGGTGCACATAAATAAAAGAGTATTTAGGTGATCCTGGGCCCTTTGGTCATAAACAAACATGGTAGCACTGTTAAAAGATACCTTTATGGGCAAAATACACAGAAGGGAAGATGGTAAATTCATGGGTAGGTCATTTTTACTGTTTTCCATATCTTAAGAAATAACTTTTTTTTTCTTAAGACCAGTTATTTTATTTATCAGTGTCCAGCATGGAAGTTGTGATACAATAAGAACTATATTTGATCTTTGTTCCCAGTCCCTGACACAGAGCTCCGAAAAGCCTTGGAATTTCCTGAGTGACAGGGGTGCCTTTTGTTAGTCATAATAAGCCCCTTTTGATCATACTTGAGTTTAAGCTAATGAGGTGACAGCATGGGACCCCTAGATAGCCTAAGGGTGGGGCCTGTCTCCAGAAAACTCAAGTGAGTAGAGGGTTAGAACATTCAGCTCCGTCCACAGACCTTTGGCGAGGTGGGGGTCAGGGACGGCAGGGAATAGGGGATGGGGATTAAGCTCTATAAAAACACTTGGGCCGGGTGTGGTGGTTCACACCTGTAATCTCAGCACTTTGGGAGGCCGAGGTGGGCAGATTACTTGAGCTCAGGAGTTTGAGAGCAGCCTGGCCAACATGGTGAAACCCCGTCTCTACTAAAAATACAAAAATTAGCTGGGCGTGGTGTTACACGCCTGTAATCCCAGCTACTCCGGAGGCTGAGGCAGGAGAATCACTTGAACCCAGAGGTGGAGGATGCAGTGAGCCAAGATGGCACCACTACACTGAAGCCCGAGCAATACGGTGAGACTCTGTCTCAAAAAAATAAAAAGAAAAGAAAAAGGAAGAAGAAAAAACAAACAAAAAACCTCTTGAACAAGGAGACTTGATGAGCTTCTGAGCTGGTGAATGCATCCACATGCTGGGAGGGCGGCGTATCCCAACTCCACAGGGACAGAGGCTCCTGCGCTTCCGGACCTCACCCTATGTACTCTTCATCTTGCTGTTCATCTGTATCCTTTATAATCTTTTAGAATAAATTGGTAAATGTAACAAAAGTGATTCCCTGAGTTTTGTGAGCCGTTCTGACGAATTATTGAATGGGGGAGGAGGTGATGGAAACCCTCCATTTATAGTTGGTCAATCATATGTACCAGAGGCCTGGCCTTGCAACTGGCATCTGAAGTGGGGATAGTCTTGTGGGACTGAGCCCTTCACTTGTGGGATCTGATGCTAACTCCAGGTAGATAGTGTCAGAACTGAATTAAATTGTAGCGCACCCAGCTGGTGTCCAGAGAGTTGGAGAATTGTTTGGTGTGAAAAAACCCCACACATTTGCTGTCAGAAGTGTGGTGTGAGTGTAGAGAAATATGGTTTTATTGGAGAAGTTCTTTTTTGTGAGTTATTATTTATGTAAACATTTTAAAACTTATGTGTGTTTGCAATATTATGAATATCCTAACTCACTAACCAAGATGACTGCAAAATATACTCAACTACCCACACAATTTTCCAGAATCCGAAGTAGGCCAAAAAAGTCCCTCTTTCTTACATTGAAAAAAAAAAAGCCTGGGCAACATAGTGAGACCTCGTCTCTATTAAAAATAAAAAATTAGCAGGGGGTGGTGGTGCACACCGGCAGTCCCAGCTACTTGGGAGGCTGAGGTGGAAGGATCGCTTGAGCCTGGGAGGTTGAGGCTACAGTGAGCCAAGATTGTGCCACTGCATTCCAGCTTGGGTGACAAATCAAGACACTGTCTTAAATAAATAAATAAAAATAAGTATTAATGCAAACCAAATATTGAAAAAAAGAGGTCTATAGAGGGGAAAAAAGGTAAAGATTCACTAACTGATGTAATAGTGACACTGAACAATGTAGTTTGTCTAGCTATAAAAAACTATGCATTACACAAACTGATAGGAGAGTACCTAGTAAATTTAATCTGATGATTAATTCTTTTGTAATATGGCATCAAAAAAGCCTTAACAAAATATGAACTGGTCATTTCTTGTTCCACTATACCAGGCAAAATATTTAAAATATAGACATATGTATCCATGGTTTTTTTTTTTAGTTTTAATTTTAATTTTAGTTATTTATTTATTTTTATTATTATTATTTTTTTGAGACGGAGTCTCGCTCTGTCGCCCAGGCTGGAGTGCAGTGGCGCAATCTCGGTTCACCGCAAGCTCTGCCTCTCGGGTTCACGCCATTCTCCTGCCTCAGCCTCTCCGAGTAGCTGGGACTACAGGCACCTGCCACCACGTCCGGCTAATTTTTTTGTATTTTTAGTAGAGACGGGGTTTCACCGTGGTCTCAATCTCCTGACCTCGTGATCCGCCCGCCTCGGCCTCCCAAAGTGCTGGGATTACAAGCGTGAGCCACCGCGCCCGGCCAATTTTATTTATTTTGTTGAGACGGAGTCTTGCTCTGTTGCCCAGGCTGGAGTGTAGTGGCGCAATCTTGGCTCACTGCAACCTCCACTTCCCCGGTTCAAGCGATTCTCCTACCTCAGCCTCCTGAGTAGCTGGGACTACAGGCACATGTCACCATGTCTGGCTAATTTTTTGTAGTTTTAGTAGAGACGGAGTTTCACCATGTTAGCCAGGATGATCTCGATCTCCTGACGTCATGATCCACCAGCCTTGGCCTCCCAAAGTGCTGGGATTACAGGCGTGAGCCAATACGCCTGGCCTATTTTTTTTTTTTTTTGGAGAGCGAGTTTTGCCCTTGTTGCCCAGGCTGGAGTGCAATGGCACAATCTCGGCTCAATGCAACCTCCACCTCCTAGGTTCAAGCGATTCTCCTGCCTCGGCCTCCCAAGTAGCTGGGATTACAGGCATGCACCACCACGCCTGGCTAATTTTGTATTTTTAGTAGAGACAGGGTTTCTCCATGTTGGTCAGGCTGGTCTCGAACTCCTAACCTCAGGTGATCCACCTGCCTTGGCCTCTCAAAGTGCTGGGATTACAGGTGTGAACCACTGCGCCTGGCCCTATTGTTTATTTCTTTGTGACAGAGTCTCCCTATGTCACCCAGGCTGGAGTAGTGGTGTAACCTCAGCTCATTGCAACCGCTACCTCCCAGGCTCAAGGGACTCTCCTGCCTCAGCCTCCTAAGTAGCTGGGACTACAGGGTGCACCACCATGCCTGGCTAAGTTTTGTATTTTTTGTACAGATGAGGTAGGGGTCGGGGGCGGTTCACCATGCTGGCCAGGCTGGTATCGAACTCCTCGGCTCAAGCAGTCTGCCAGCCTCCCAGCTAAAAAAGTGCTGGAATGACTGGCATAAGCCACCTAGTGTTGCCCATGTTTATTTTACATATGTTTAAAATACAAGGTAGTGACTTACCCAGTGTCCTTCTTAACTTTGAGCACTGATCATAAGTAAGAATTCTAACTTGGATAATTTTCTTAGTCTGAATGTTTTTACTGATAAGTATAATTTATATTCTTTGACTTCTTCATACTCTCTTTTGACGTATTTTCTCCTTTACTCCACAGTTTTACCAGATAGTGAATAGTAATCTACCAACATACTCAGTGTTCATGAACATACCTTCTGAAGTTACAGAAACTCGGTTCCCTTTTGAAGAATTTAAATTTAATTTCCTCAGTTTTCTGCAGTTAGACAGGTGTAGGAGAGCAGCATCTGATACATCGCAGCTCCGTAGATCTAGGGTTTGGACTTCAGGATGTAAAATCTGTAACAAATAAGTGATTTTGAAAAAATTATGTCTTTCTATAAATACAAATACTTATTCCATATTCAGTGTTTTGGTAGTCATAACAGACAAGTGGCTGATGTAAAATACAGCAAAGAATACAGAAGCATATCCATGTGGAGACAGACACATAAAGCCGGAGAAAACCACGTCTACTTCCAGCGGGAGGTGCAGCTTTCAGTGCTGGCAAAGTCCTTCTTGGGACACAAAGCACTGTTGAGATGGCTGATTCAGGGGAAGGATCCGTAGACCTGAGAAGCTTAACCAATGTGGCAGTGAGTAATAATCTTCTGGTAGCTGCTAGCATTAGAGACTCTCCCTATGGGCCTCTGTGCTTAGGAAGTATGAGTCTTTAATCACTTGTGTACCAAGTGCTTACAGAGCGCTAGTACTGCTTATCTAGAACATTTACCTTCTATATCATTATTTTTGGGAGCTAATACAATACCCCAGTATTATTGGGTGTTTTCTTGAGGTTGACAAATAACAGATTAATTCCTAAGCATTCTGAGCTCTTTCCTGTGAGTATTTTTCTGTCTTTTATTTTTTTTCCAAAATAGAAATGGCTTTACCTTTCTGAAAATAAAATAAGGTATTATTATTGTAAAACGCTCAATTTAGAAAAATTATAATAAGTTATAAGAATAATGATTTCTATTTATTAGATGCTTACCAGGAAGGGTACTAAGTGTCATACACATTATTTTTTATTTTATTTTATTTCATTTTTGAGATGGAATTTCACTCTTGTTGCCTAGGCTGGAGTGCAATGGCACGATCTCGGCTCACTGCAACCTCCGCCTCCCAGGTTCAAGCGATTCTCCTGCCTCAGCCTCCCAGTAGCTGGGATTACAGGTATGCACCACCACGCCTGGCTAATTTTGTATTTTTTAGTAAAGATGTGGTTTCGCCATGTTGGTCAGGCTGGTCTCGAACTCCTGGCTTCAGGTGATCTGCCCGCCTCGGCCTCCCAAAGTGCTGGGATTACAGGCGTGAGCCACCGTGCCTGGCCTACATTATGTTATTTAATATTCTCTCTCTCTCTCTTTCCACTGCCCACCACCACCACCTTCCCCGCCCCCAAGGGATTGGTCATTGCCATTTTACAAATCAGGAATTAAGACCCTGAGAGCTTAAGTTGGCAACATAAAAAACACAGCCAAAAGGAGCAGAGCTGGGATTGGAACCCAGGTCCTTTTAATTCCAAAGCCTCAACTTTTAACCTCTATGACTAAAATTACCCATAATACCAATACCCAGAGATAAAATTATATTAGCTTTTTAAAAATGTTAGATTCAGGGGGTACATGTGCAGGTTAGTTACAGGGATATACTGCATGATGCTGAAGTTTAGGCTTCAATTGAACCCATCACCCAAACAGTGAACACAGTACTTGACAGGTAGTTTTTCAACCCTTGCTTCCCTTCCTCCTTTCTCCCTTTTGAAGTCCCCAGTGTGTATTTTTCCCATCTTTATGTCTGTGTGCACCAAATGATTAGCTCCCACTTATAAGTGAGAACATGCGATATTTGGTTTTCTGTGTCTGCATTTATTCATTAGGATAATGGCCTCCAGCTGCATCCATGTTGCTGTAAAGGACATGATTTTATGGCTGTATATATTTATTTTGATGTTTTTTCAGTTTAAAAAACCCTTTGAAGAACAACAGGATCAGATCACATATAAGATGAGCACTTTTTATAAAATCAATAGATTGTGGTTGTATATTATTCCATTTTCTGCAAGTACCATAACTTATTAAATGTATCCTACACCGGCAAACACTTGAGTTGAACATTTAGGTTGCTTTAGGTAGGCAATGTTGTGCCATGATTAAGAACATGTGCTTTGCAGGCAGACTGCCCAAGCTGGAACCCTATGATTGCCATCAAGTTCAGTTTTCTCTCTGTGCTTTACTAGCCTTGTTACTAAAACGGGATATGCTGCGAGAAGTAAAGGTGTCTTGCTTATAACATATGCTATACATAACTATGCTTATTATTGTAAATGATATTATAATGAATATATGTGTGTACTTTTCTATTATCTTCCTGAGATTTCTACAGGAAGTAAATTGTTGAATTAATAATAAGCAAATCTTTAGAATTTTTAATAATGCCAAACTGTCCTTCTAAAAGGTTTTTTTAAATCAATTTACACTCTCACTAGCAGGAGATAAAAGTGACAGTTTCTCCACACTATTGGCTAACATTGGGTTTTGGGATTTTTTTAAAGTCTCTGCCAAACTGAAAGGCGAACTGTCACTTTGATGACTAGTAAGGTTAAATATCCTTTGATATGTTATTGGAGATTTGTATTTTTTCCTCTGAGTATTTCCTGATTCTTCTGGTTTTGTATTTGGTTTTGTTTTTTCTTATTGGTTTGGAGGGATTCTTTATATTGTCAAGATAAAAAAGCCCCTAGATTTTCATACATATTGTAAATATTTTTCCAAGTTTTTGACTTTGTTTCTTTTTTTTTCTTCTTGCCATAAGGAAGTCTGTATTTTTATGTAATCAAATCCATCCACCTTTTTTTTCTTGGTTTCCAACTTTAGTATCATGTTTAAAAAGGCCTTCTCCATCCACAGAGTATAAAAAGACTCATGAAATACTTCAAAAACAGCCATCCAAAGATGTGTCGCTTTGTAACAGATGTTGTATCTGGCTTTTTGAATAATGTCATAAGCAGGACTCTTGTTAAGGATGGACACTAGAGGGAGAGTACCCAGAAAAATCATGTCTTGTTTTTCTATCTCATTCACCCTCTTCACCCCTCCTTTTTAATTCAGCTAAAATTAGGTTTAAAAAATGGTAAGGATTGCCATCAAACAAAAACCTAAGTTACTGAAGGATAAGCTAAAGGGATAGAAAGAAATGTAGATGGTGGAAAAGTGAAGAAAACCACCATTTTTCTACAGTGTCATTATGGTTCATCTATGAGTCACATATAACATTACATACTTCAACAGAACCATCAGCAATAAGAATCCAGAGATATTATTCTACTTCCACAGAGCCAAGCAAACTACACCACTAAGATATCTATGTTCAAATGCAAGCTAACATGAAGAAAATAAAGCGTTATAATAAAGATATATCAGGTTAATGCAGAAGAAATGTTAAAGACAGGTTGAAGTGCAATTCCAATGTAAAGTCACAGGGTTAGTCACATGCTCTAGCATGTAGGCTGGGCACTGTGGCTCACGCTTATAATCCTAGATCTTTGGGAGGCCAAGGTGGACGGATTGCTTGAGCCCAGAGGTTCAAGACCAGCCTGGGCAACATGGTGAAACCCTGTCTCTAAAAAAAATACAAAAATTAGCTGGGTGTGGTAGTGGGTGCCTGTAGTCCCAGCTACTCAGGAGGCTGAGGTGGGAGGATCACCTGAGCCCAGGAGGTTGAGGCTGCAGTGAGCCATGATTATGCCACTGCACTCTACCCCGGGTGACAGAGTGAGACCCTGTCTCAAAAACAAAAAAACAAAAAACAAACAAACAAAAACCACAGAAAAACATATGCTGGAGTGCTATCATCAGAGCTTGCTTCCTCTTGATTACAGGCTTTAGGCAGAAGGTGAAGTGAAGTCAGAGCAATTGTGGAGTCCTAATTAGGGAAAAGGAGTCAGGCTGGCAGGACAAGGGGAAAGCAAATAAGCTATTGGTCTGCCTTTCTTCATGGTCCAGAACATATAAACAAAAAGAAGAAGCAGACAAGCTATAGGTCTGCCTTTCTTTATGGCCCAGAACATATAGCCCGCCTGCGCAGACAACATACAAAACTCATAAACCTCCTGCTTATCACCAAACACTTTGATCTATCATCAACCACCTCGGCTGACAGAAGGATGCAAGTTAGTTCCCTGCTACCTTGGTGTTGTCAGTCAGCCCAAGTTCCATTCTATAAAATCCCCAGCAAGCCTTTGTCTCCTGGAAGTTTGGTCCTCTCTTGCTGGTTCTGCCCGTTGCTCCCTTGCAATGTATTTTCATATTTTCTCTAATAAATCTGCCTCTCTTGGCTGGGCACGGTGGCTCACGCCTGTAATCCCAGCACTTTGGGAGGCCAAGGCGGGCGGATCACAAGGTCAGGAGATCGAGACCATCCTGGCTAACATGGTGAAACCCCGTTTCTACTAAAAATACAAAAAATTAGCCGGGTGTGGTGGCAGGCGCCTGTAGTCCCAGCTACTCAGGAGGCTGAGGCAGGAGAATGGCATGAACCTGGGAGGCAGAGGTTGCGGTGAGCCGAGATTGTGCCACTGCGCTCCAGCCTGGGTGAAAGACCGAGACTCTGTCTCAAAAACAAAAGAAAAAAAAAATCTGCCTTTCTTTACCTACAACTGTCTTGGTAAATTCTTTTACCACCATCCCACCAGCCTGGATAGTTGCCACTCACCCCCAACAGCAATTGGCAGTTCTAGTCTCTGCAGACTAGATGGCGATGGTTGCAGAGTGGTGGTGGCTGCAAACCCAAAGACAATATTTAAATGTAAGTCGTGTAGAAACTACTAACTAGCATTTTCACTTTTTGAAACACAAATAGCAAAAATACAAAAGATAACACAGGAGTAGTATCGAAAGAAATTATCTACTCCGCTATTTAATAACCTTTAAAAATTAGGGGCTGCAGGTTAAGCCCTAGTCTGAGGGGCTGTTTAGCAGAAGGAAGAGTGATTAACTATCTTTTTCTAGTGCTTGGGGCTCTCTGCCTTGGAGCTCATCACTCCAGCCCCTCTCCAGGCCTCCACCCCCTATGTCAGCTCAATAGGGCTGAAACAGACTTGGGTCTGGCCTCCTTTACTCTTACCACTACCAGAGAGTATACAGAGATATGCTCACAGGCCAAAACAAGACACCTAGAGAGCACCACTATTTCAAAAGAAAAACAAAGATTACTGATTCCATCAGGAGCAGAGGAATTAGAACAGAGAGGCCAAATATATTAATAAGCATAATGATATGCTAAAAGAAATAAGAAAAGATTCATAAGATAAAACAAGAAACCATAAAAAGGTGAATTGGAAATATTAAATATGAAAAATATAGCAGTTGAAAAAAGAACAGTATAGATAAGAAGAGTGATTTTTTAACTACTGGTCATTATCCATGAATGGATTACAAAATCAGTTTAGCAGACTGTGATCAATATTCTTTCAGTAAAATAAGACTAAATAGAATAAAATTAAATAGAAAAGACCAAAATGTACTACATATTATACTGTTACACCTAAGTGTGGTTTGTGTACTACAGTCACAATGTAACGTATATTTCTTATTGCGAGTCTTGACCAAAAAGTTTTAAACTCTTTGAAAACATGGAGGTCAAGGGTACAGGTACCATGAAGACAAGTGTGTATGGAAGGCTAATGGGAGCTGACCAGAACAACACCATTTTGTTCCTGAATATCATTCTGCAACTGCTTGACTGTAGAATATACTTGCTGATGCTGCAGATAAAATTGCTGCCACTTGTGAAAAGACTATGCTATGCTGATGACTGAACTTTTTCCAAACCCCTGAATCAAGGACTTCTGCCTAGAAACACTTATTCTAACTAATGAATTGTTTGATAACCCTCTCCCATCTTTCTCTTTAAAAGACCTCATATATCTCTTAGGACATATGAATTAAATAGTTAGGACGTGATTTCAGATGCCTCTGGAATCTGTGTTCCTTGAATTCAATTCTAAAACCACCAATAAACCTTTTTGCTTGGATTTTCAGTCTCCACGACTCTGGTTGACACAAGAGAAGTAACTGAGACAATGGTAGAAGATTTTTTAGGAACCATTACACGTTGCGGGAAGTCAGGGACCCCGAATGGAGGGACCAGCTGGAGCCACAGCAGAGGAACATAAATTGTGAAGATTTCATGGACATTTATCACTTCCCAAATAATGCTTTCATAATTTCTTATGTCTGTCTTTATTTTAATCTCTTAATCCTCTTATCTTTGTAAGCTGAGGATGTACGTCACCTCAGGACCACTGTGATGATTGCATTAACTGTACAAATTGATTGTAAAACCCGTGTTTGAACAATATGAAATCAGTGCACCTTGAAAAAGAACAGAATAACAGCAATTTTAGGGAACAAGGGAAGACAACCATAAGGTCTGACTGCCTGCGGCGTCGGGCAAAAAGAGCCATATTTTTCTTCTTGCAGAGAGCCTATAAACGGACGTGCAAGCAGGAGAGATATTGCTAAATTCTTTTCCTAGCAAGGAATATTAATATTAAGACACTAGGAAAAGAACTGCATTCCTGGGAGGAGGTCTATAAACGGCCGCTCTGGGAGTGTCTGTCCTATGCGGTTGAGATAAGGACTGAGATACACCCTGGTCTCCTGCAGTACCCTCAGGCTTACTAGGATTGGGAAACCCCAGCCCTGGCAAATTTGAGGTCAGACCGGTTATCTGCTCTCGAACCCTGTTTTCTGTTAAGATGTTTATCAAGACAATACGTGCACCGCTGAACATAGACCCTTATCAGGAGTTCTGATTTTGTCCTTGCCCTGTTTCCTCAGAAGCATGTGATCTTTGCTCTGCTTTTTGCCCCTTAAAGCATGTGACCTACTCCCTGTTCGGACACCCCTCCCCTTTTGAAATCCTTAATAAAAACTTGCTGTTTTTGCGGCTCAGGTGGGCATCACAGTCCTACCGATATGTGATGTCACCCCCAGCGGCCCAGCTGTAAAATTCCTCTCTTTGTACTCTTTCTTTCTCAGACCAGCCGACACTTAGGGAAAATAGAAAGAACCTACATTGAAATATTGGGGGCAGGTTCGCCTGATAATTACATATGGACATTTTGGTTATCTGAAGGGAAAAAAACAAACCCTTACACTTTATAATATTCTAAAATGCGGGCCAGGCATGGTGGCTCACACCTGTAATCCCAGCACTTTGAGAGGCTGAGGCAGATGGATCACTTGAGCTCAGGAGTTCGAGACCAGCCTGGGCAACATGGTGAAACCCTGTCTCTACAAAAAATGCAAAAATTAGCCAGGCATGGTGGTGTACACCTATAGTCCCAACTACTCAGGAGGCTGATGAGGGATCACCTAAGTCCAGGCAGCGGAGGTTGCAGTGAGCTGAGATTGCACCACTGTACTCCAGCCTGGGCAATGGAGCGTGACCCTGTATTAAAAAAAAAAAAAATTGAAAATGATTACCAGTCTTACCATATACCATTGTTCCAAAAATCTAAAACCATATCTAAACAGAAAATATAATATACTTGCTTTACAGTTATTCATACTCTTACCTCACTTATATTTGAATCTGTTATCCGTCCCTGCATGCTCATTATTTTAATCAGTCTATCTTTTATGTTGGGAGGCAAAGGCTTAATGTCTGTGAGATATCTGGAAATATTCTTCATGAAGCACCAAAGGCATCTGAAATACAAATACAATATAGTAAATCACACTCGGCCTGTACTGATTCCTAACACTTGTCTTAATGCTATTTGTTAGCACTTAGCCCTTTCATAAAAGTGTGTACATTTTGGCTGGGTGTGGTGGCTCACGCCTGTAATCCCAACAGTTTGAGAAGCCCAGGCAGGAGGATGGCTTGAGCTCAGGAGTTCGAGACCAGCCTGAGCAACATAGTGAAACCCTGTCTCTATAAAAAAAAAAAAAAATACAAAAATTAGCTGAGCATTGTGATGTGGGCCTGTAGTCCCAGCTACTTGAGAGGCTGAGGTGGGAGGATCGCTTGGGCCCAGAAGGTCGAGACTGCAGTGAGTTGTGATTGTGCCACTGCACTCCAGCCTGGGCAACACAGCAAGATCCTGTCTCAAAAAAAAGTATATACATTTTACATTAATAATATATTTACAACTTTAGCTCTGTAAGCTTCAAAAACCTAGTCTGTGTTAAATTACGGACAAGATGCTCTTCCTCTACAATTTTTTTCTATGCATACTTCATTTATCAAAATGCATTTTAAATGACGAACAAGAGTGTTTTTCCTAAGTGTCTAATTTCTAAGACACATACTCCTAAATAAGCATTATATTGGGACTCACTAATTGAAAAGTTTTGTCTGTTAATCCAGCAAACTTGTCTTCACTATTTTTCTTGAAAACTATGTGGATAATGAAATCACTAGAGAAAGAACCATAACCACAAAGATTCAGCAAATATTACAAATCACAGAGATATCACACTCAGTGCCAGGGCTGTACAGGCAGAAAGTAGAGTTATCAGGCAACAACCAAGAATCTTATGACCAACATATCTTATCTGTGGCCTGAAATTCCAACCATCTGAAAAACTCATACTTTAAAGAAACAAATACAAATCTTATTAATTTCTGTCTACAAATATCCCCACATATACAAAATTTTACATTCATGAGTGAATGTGATCATATACCTGTGATTAATTTTTTAGTGCAATTTTAATTTTTTCTTTTTCCTCTTTTTGTTGCCTACACAGTTTCCTCTCTTGTCCCTCCCCCTCCATTAGTTTAGCTCACCACACCAATGTAGCATATATTCTTATTTTTCTCTATTCTTGTACACACACACACACACACACACGTTTAAAGGCTTGTGTGGGGGAGGGGTCATTGTTTCCTAAAATGGCACCACAGTACACTTACTTTTATACACCGTCTTTCATTCAGTATCTTATGAAATCCCTTCAAGGCATCCGACACAGTACTGATTCTCCTTTAATGGCCACATCATATTTCACAGTACGGATGATCTATTTAGTGACTTGTATGCTGACAAGCATTACCACTATTTCTAGGATATGTTGTCAGATTATTTTTCAGAAAGTCTGGAAAACACTTCATATTTCTATTAGTAGTGTCAGAAAGCTCCTTTCCCCCTACATCCTTCCAGCAATAGATATTATGGCTAGTTTATTTATTTTTTGAGACAGAGTCTCGCTCTGTCGCCCAGGCTGGAGTGCAGTGGCATGATCTCGGCTCACTGCAACCTCTGCCTCCCAGGTTCAAGCAATTCTTCTGCCTCAGCCTCCCAAGTAGCTGGGACTATAGGTGTTTGCCACCACACCTGGCTAATTTTTGTATTTTTAATAGAGACGGGGTTTCACCATATTGGCCAGGATGGTCCAAACTCCTGACTTGGGATTACAGGCGTGAGCCACCGCACCTGGCCCTATTTATTTATTTTATATTTAATTTTAATTTTATTTATTCTTTCCATTTCTTTGTTATCTCCATTTCCCACTCCCATTCCCCACCCCTCTAGGAAACCATTCTCATGTTTAATGTATATCCTTTCATTGTATATTTCCTTTTAACATGTTTGTTGTATGCATGCATTTCTAATTTATAAACATGGGACTTGTCATAGATTTGTTTAGTTTTTCACTCAGCACTATGTTTTCAAGATCACCTACTCTTAAATGTTGGAAGGCCTAACAGGTGAAAATGATGTCTCACTATTACTTTAACGTGTATTTCTCTAATTGCCAGTAAACTTAACATCCTTGCATGAACTTGCTGGCTATCTGGATATGCTTTTCTATAAACAATCTATACTTATCTTTGCCTGTTTTGTTATTTTTAAAAATTGATACATAATAGGTGTACATATTTTCAGGGTACATGTGATAATTTGATACATTCATATAATGTGTAAATATCAAATCAGGGTAACTGGGTTATCCATCACCTTAAATATTTATCTTTTGTTTATGCTAGAACATTCAAGTTATTCTCTTCTAACAATTTTGAAGTGTGATTATTGTTAACTATAGTCACCCTACCCATCTATTGAACACTATTTTTTATTTGTGTATTTATACCCATTAATCAACCTCTCTCTATGCCACCATCCCCTACCCTTCCTAGCCTCTGTTAGCCACCCATCTACTCTCTATCTTCATGATATCCACTTTTTTTTAGCTCCCACACATGAATGAGAACATGTGACATTTGTCTGTGTCTGGCTTACTTAACAAAATGACCTCCAGTTCCATCCATGTTGCTGCATATGTCAGAATTCATTCATTCCCTCCCTTCCTCCCTCCCTCCCTCCCTCCTTCCCTACCTCCCTCTCTCCCGAGATGGGGTCTTGCTCTGTTGCCTATGTTGGGGTGCAGTGGTGCAATCATAGTTCACTGCAGCCTTAACCTCCTAGGCTCAAGAGATCCTCCTGCCTCAGCTTCTAGAGGCATGCTTACCACACTTGACTAAGATTTGACTATTATTTTATTTTATTATTATTTTTTTCAAGGTGGAGTCTTGCTCTGTCGCCCAGGCTAGAGTGCAGTGGTGCGATCTCAGCTCACTGCAACCTCTGCCACCCGGGTTCAAGCAATTCTCCTTCCTTTGCCTCCCAAATAGCTGGGATTACAGGCACATGCCACCACGCCCGGCTAATTTTTGTATTCTTAGTAGAGACAGGGTTTCACCATGTTGGCCAGACTGGTCTTGAACTCTTGACCCCGTGATCTGCCTGCCTTGGCCTCCCAAAGTGTTGGGAATACAGGCGTGAGGCACCGTACCCAGCAGATTTCATTATTTTTTAATGGCTGAATAATATTCCATCGTGTATATGTATTATACCACATTTTCTTTATTCATTCATCCATTGATGGGCACTTAGGTTGATTCTGTATTTTGGTTATTTTTATTTTTTTGAGACGGAGTCTTGCTCTGTTGCCAGGCTGGAGTGCAGTGGCACAATCTCAGCTCACTGCAACCTCTGCCTCCTGGGTTCAAGCAATTCCCCTGCCTCAGCCTCCTGAGTAGCTGGGACTACAGGTGCATGCCACCATGCCCAGCTAATTTTTTCTATTTTAGTAGAGACAGGGTTTCACCATGTTGGCCAGGATGGTCTCAAACTCCTGACGTCGTGATCCACCCACCTCGGCCTCCCAAAGTGTTCGGATTACAGGTGTGAGCCACCATGCCCGGCCCATATTTTGGTTATTACAAATAGTGCTGCAATAAACATGAGAGTGCAGATATCTCCTTTATATATTTATTTATTTTCTTTTGGATATTTACCCAGTGGTGAAACTGCTGAATCATAGGGTAGTTCTATTTTCAGTTTTTTGAGGACCATTTTGTTATTTGTTGACAAATTTGTAAGAGCTCTTTGTTGTGGTCAAATACATGCTCTATATATTCAGAGAATGTATATTATCTACATGAGAGATGTAATGTTCTCTCTGTGTGTTATATATATATGTGTATAAGTATCTCTCTCCATGTATGTATATGTGTTTGCACATAAATATGTTTAATGTGTATATATGCTTATTTACAGTATTATCTAATTCTACTATATTCTTATTTTTCTACTAAATATGTGGAATTTCTAGTTTATGATATTTGTAATTTAAAATCAAGTTTTCATTTCTGCAAGTTTTTGCTTGTTTTATAATAAAAAATTTCAAAAATACAGAAATATAAAACAGGATGATATACATCTATGTACCTCAAACCCAGAATTTTGTTGCTCTTTTATCATATTTGTGTCAGACATCTCAAGACATAAAACATTTCTGATTAAGGCTGAGCATGGTGGCTTGTGTCTATAATCCCAGCAATTTGGGAGACTGAGACAGTAGGTTCACTTGAGCCCAGGAGTTCAAGACCAGCCTGGGCAACATGGCAAAACCCTGTCTCTACAAATAATACAAAAATTAGCTGGGTGTAGTGGCATTCATTTATAGTCCCAGCTACCTGGGGTATGGGGGTGCCGAGGTGGGAGGATTGTTTGAGTCCAGGAGGTGAGGCTGCAGTAAGCTGTGATTGTGCCACTGCACTCCAGCCTGGGTGAGAGAGCTAGACCTTGTCTCCAAAAAAGAAAAAAAAAAATTTCTGATAAAATTAAAGCCCCTTTTATATACTTGCCTGGTTTACTCTACGTATCTCTCTTTGTAGAGACAATTACTACCATAAAGTTTTAAAAATAGGTCCTGTCCATTATTTAATTATATACTTTTAATACTAATATATATCTATAAATAAATTATTGATTTTTAAAATATAAATAAAGTTACCTTAAATCATTTCACAGGAGCTGCTACAGCAGCACGGAAAGCTTTTTTAATATTATGATATTCTCAAAGCTGTACTATGAGTCAGGAGTAAAGAAAAAAGGCCAAAAAAATTTCCAATTCTCAAATTATAGCTTCTATGGCAGGAAAGTATTAGAATACACCTCCACCTGTAACATAAAGCAAGCAAACCACCACGTATCTCCAACTAGGATCTTAAGATTCCCTCTAAATTGTTCTCTAGAAACACCATTTGTGCCTTTAATCTGCCTTTAAAATTTTTATTTATTTATCTTGAGACAAGGTCTCACTCTGTTGCCCAGGCTGGAGTGCAGTGGCACAATCACAGCTCACTGCAGCCTCAACCTCCAAGGCTCAAGTGATCCTCTTACCTCAGCCTCCCAAGTAGTTGAGACTACAGACATGCACCACCACAATCAGCTAATTTTCTGTATTTCTTGTAGAGATGGGGTCTCTATATGTTGCCCAGGCTGGTCTTGAACTCCTGGGCTGCAGTGAGCCTCCTCCCTTGGCCTCTCAAACTGCTGGGATTACAGGCATGAGCCCTGCACTTGGCCTTAATCTGCTTTTTAAACAGGAACACAGAACAAAAAAGATTGTTTGCAAATAAACATTTGAAAGAATATAGCAACAGCTGATCAGGGTCCAGGCATTGAAACAAAGCAATGATTGTAGAAGAAGATAATACAAACAACTCTGGAGCAAGAAACTCAAAAGCAGGGACTTTGCAGTAATGTGTGTGCTGGTTATTTCCATTGACCTAAAAGCTCTACCTGAAACAAATATAAACTAGGAGGATCTTTTTAACTTATTACCTGAATAGAAAGAAGTCACTGCCACCAACAACACTGCAATTTTATTAACCATTCAAGTCCAGTAGCATCTGGTAAAATTAGGACACAATTGGGATTAAAAATGAACAAATATTCAGTATCAAACAGTTCAAAAGAAGGCACTACATACTCTTTTCACAAATATGTTTCACCAACCCAGTACAGTACTAGCCATTAACCCAAGTGCACTGAAGTAGTAAAGATGCAACGAGAAAAATAGCTATGTTAGAAAGACCAACATTTTAGAAAAAGAGTAAAACTCTTCCAGTTTCTTCCCTTTAGCTCCTAAAACAACATTGTACAGTCTGGATTTACCCATCTAGTCCTACATCAGCTTCTAGAATATTTGTCAGGAGCAAAAAATAAAATGACACTGGCCAGTATAGTCTGGATATTTAGGAAGAAGAGTGGGGAGAAAGTCAGTTCTTAGAACAAATTAGTCAGCTTCAGCCTCATCACCAGGATCTCTGGATTCTTTGCTCTTCCGCATTTCTTCAATGTGCTTATCTTTCTCTGCAAACACTTCAGTGTGGTAGTCATTTGCGCCTTCTTGTTCTCCTTGTTAGCTTCCATTTTGTGGGCCAGTTTCTCTTCTGCTGTTTCACTGAAGCTGTCCTTTTATTGATTTCTGAAGCACTTCTTTCTCCTGCTCTCATTTTTCAGCAAGCTGCTTCAAGATCTCAGCTTCGCAGGGCTTGTGTCTTTCTTCTGAAGCTTCTGATTTATTCTGAATTTCCTCCAGGGAAAGAGCTTTCTTCTTTGGAGGGGAAATAAGGAACTCTGGGATGGATTCTTTTCATGGTGTCTGAGAATCAGCTCAGAAGCCTAGCCTGAGGCACACTTCTCCAGTGCTTTCACCCGGATATCAGAAGAAGCCATGACGAATGACAGACAAGAGATTGGCAGTGTATTCTACAAAATCCACTGGGATAAGGAAACCTCTGTTAGGTCTGAGCCACCTGACCACACTCTGAGCTGTTTTCTGTATTTATAAAATGTAAGAGTAGTTTATTAACTAACGTGACTAAATTTGACTAAACTACATGACAGGTTTCCTTTTTGTAAGACTGGTGTTAGTTGCAAATTCATGATATTTTCTTGTAGAATATTCCTTTTATCATTAAGTAATGTCTCTCTTTATCCGTATTCATGTTTTTCACTTTAGAGACGATTCTGTTTGATTTCAGTATTGCTCCATCATTTTCCCTTCGTTTCTTTTGCTCAACATTATGTTCGTGAAATTTATCTGCATTGTTGCATGTAGCTATAGATTATTCAGTTCCATTTTCACGTTGTTCATGTCCATTTTCAATAATGTATAATATTCTGTTGCTTGACCAATTTATTCTACAGTGAATATACAGTTGGGTTGTTTATAACTCTTTATTATTATGAATATCAATATGAATATTCTTAGACATGTCTTTTGGTATACACGTATCAACTGAGTATATGTATCTAGCAGTGGAACTGCTGGCTCACAGGGTAGGCATATGTTTAGCTTAATGCCAGTTTTTCAAAGTGGTTGTACCCAATCACAATCCTACCATTGGTGAATGAGCATTCTTGTGGTCCATATCCTTGCCAACACTTGGCATTGTTAATCTTTTAAATTTTAGTCATTTTAGTGGGTATATAATAGCAGTGCAATGTGGCATTAAATTGCAATCTCTGATTAATAAGAGTACACATTCATCTTTTTATTGTCTGGTTGGATATCCTCTTTTGTGGAGTATCTACTCAAGTATTTTGCCCTCTTTCATTTTGGGTTAATTATGTTTCTTACTGATATATAGGAATTCCTGTTATAGGCTGGATATGAACCTTCTGTTTGTTATATATGTTGCACATATATTCCCCTATTCTGTGGATTGCCTTTCCACTTTCTTAATCATGTCTTTTGCTGAAGAGAAGTACATTCTAATATAGTCCAATTTATCAGTGTTTTCCATTAAAGGAGGTGATTTTTTGTCCTGTTTATAAACTTTCCCTGTCCTAAGTTCATGAAGATATTCTCCTATGTTTTCTTCTAGAAGAATTCACTAAGTTTATTGTTTCACTTTTACTTTTTGACCTACAAACCACCAGGAACTGATTTTTTTTTTTACATTTTTATTTTAAGTTCCGGGATATTCACCTAGGTATTAAGCCCCACATGCATTGTCTGTTTGTCCTGATGCTATCCTTCCCCTTGCTCCCCTCTACCACAGGCCCCGGAGTGTGTGTTCCCCATGCTGTGTCCATGTGTTCCCATCATTCAGCTCCCACTTATGACATGCGTTGTTTGGTTTTCTGTTCCTGTGTTAGTTTGCTGAGGATGATGTCTTCCAGCTTCATCCATGTCCCTGCAAAGGACATGATTTCACTTCTTTTTATGGCTGCATAGTATTCCACGGTGTATATGTACCACATTTTCTTTATCCAGTCTATCATTGATGAGCATTTGAGTTGGTTCCATGTCTTTGCTATTGTGAATAGTGCTGCAATAAACATATGTGTGCAATAAAACAAACATTCATTGTAATAGAATAATTTATATTCCCTTGGGTATATACCCAGTAATGGGATTGCTGGGTCAAATGGTATTCCTGAATAAACACATTCTTTATGAAGAAAGATTAGATAAATTCTTCTCTAGTGTCAAGCTACTTTAAACTTGTTTTAATTCAAGACTCTTCCGTGGTACCTTCTAATCTGTCTACAGTCTAATTTAATTCAGTGTAACAGTGTAATTTAATTCACAAGAGGCAGTATCAGAAACTGGGATTTCTTGGTAACTAAGATTTATAGTTAACTTTTTTTTTAATTTTACTTTAAGTTCTGAGATACATGTGCAGAACGTTCAGGTTTGTTACATAGGTACACAGGTGCCATGGTGGTTTGCTGCCCCTATCAACCTGTCATCTAGGTTTTAAGCCCTGCATGCATTAGGTATTTGTTCTAATGCTCTCCCTCCCCTTGCCCCCAGCCCCCCGACAGGCCCCGGTGTGTGATGTTCCCCTCCCTGTGTCCATGTGTTCTCATTGTTCAACCTGAATTTGAATGTTGGCCTGTCTTGCTAGGTTGGGGAAGTTCTCCCGCATAATATCCTGAAGTGTGTTTTCCAACGTGGTTCCATTCTCTCTATCACTTTCAGGTACACCAATCATAGGTTTGGTCTTTTCACATAGTCCCATATTTCTTGGAGGCTTTGTTCGTTTTCCTTCGTTTTTTCTCTAATCTTGTCTTCGCACCTTATTTCAGTAAGTTGATCTTCAATCTCTGCTATTCTTTCTTCTGCTTGATCAATTTGGCTACTGATATTGTATATGCTTCATGAAGTTCTCATGCTGTGTTTTTCAGCTCCATCAGGTCATTTATGTTCTTCTCTAAACTGGTTATTCTAGTTAGCAGTTCCTGTAACCTTTTATCAAGGTTCTTAGCTTCCTTGTGTTGGGTTAGAACATGCTTCTTTAGCTCAGAGAAGTTTGTTATTACCAACCTTCTGAAGCCTACTTCTGTCAACTCGTCAAACTCATTCTCTGTTCAGTTTTGTTCCCTTGCTGGCGAGGAGCTGTGTTCCTTTGGAGAAGAGGCATTCTGGTTTTTGGAATTTTCAGGCTTTCTGGCTCTGGTTTCTCCCCATCTTTGTGGTTTTATCTACCTTTGGTCTTCGATGTTGGTGACCTATGGATGGGGTTTTGGTGTGGATGTCCTTTTTGTTGATGTTGATGCTATTCCTTTCTGTTTGTTAGTTTTCCTTCTAACAGACAGGCTCCTCAGCTGCAGGTCTGTTGGAGTTTACTGGAGGTCCACTCCAGACCCTGTTTGCCTGGGTATCACCAGTGGAGGCTGCAGAACAGCAAATATTGCTGCTGGGTCCTTCCTCTGGAAGCTTTGTTCCAGAGGGGCACCCACCTGTATGAGCTGTCTGTCGGCCCCTACTGGGAGGTGTCTCCCAGTCAGGCTACACGGGGGTCAGGGACCCACTTAAGGAGGCAGTCTGTCCGTTATCGGAGCTTAAACGCTGTGCTGGGAGAACCACTGCTCTCTTTAGAGCTGTCAGGCAGGGACATTTCATTCTATAGAAGCTGTCTGCTGCCTGGAGAAGGGCGTGAACCCAGGAGGTGGAGCTTGCAGTGAGCGGAGATCGCGCCACTGCATTCCAGCCTGGGTGACAGAGCAAGATTCTGTCTCACAAAAAAAAAAAAAAAAAAAAAGGAAGCTGTCTGCTGCCTTTTGTTCAGATATGCCCTGCCCTCAGAGGTGGAATCTAGAGGCCTTGCTGAGCTGTGGTGGGCTCCGCCCAGTTTGAGCTTCCTTGCCACTTTTACACTGTGAGCATAGAACCACCTCCTCAAGCCTCAGCAATGGCAGACGCCCCTCCCCCCGCCAAGCTCCCACATTCCAGGTGGATCTCAGACTGCTGCACTAGCAGCAAGCAAGGCTCCATGGGCATGGGACCTGCTGAGCCAGGCACAGGAGGCAGTCTCCTGGTCTGCCGATTGGGAAGCCCGTGGGAAAAGTGCAGTATTTGGGCAGAAGTGTACCGTTCCTCCAGGTACAGTCACTCAGAGCTTCCCTTGGCTAGGAAAGGGAAATCCCCCAACCCCTTGCACCCAGATGAGGCGATGCCCTGCCCTGGGCTGCAGTCACTGTTCAACCAGCTGCAGTTACTTCAGCTCGCCCTCCATGGGCTGCAGTCACTGTTCAACCAGTCCCAGTGAGATGAACCAGGTACCTCAGTTGGAAATGCAGAAATCACCCATCTTCTGCGTCGATCTCGCTGGGAGCTGTAGACTGGAGCTGTTCCTATTTAGCCATCTTGGAAGTGACCTCCCAATTTCTTTTTAATGATATAAAATCTTTCCTAAGCATCACTAGGATCAGAAATGCAAATTTTTCAGAAATTTCAAAAATGTAGAGAAAAGATTAGACATTTTGTTAGGGAAGTAAAAATATATACAATTATATACACATAAAATTATTATATTTGTTCTGGAATATACAATATGTTATTTGTACTGCTCACAGTAGATCTAGTGATTGTAAGGACTTATGTAGCATTTTATCAAACCTCCATATCTCTTTAGAGACTTCAAAGACTTCAGAAAGGTGTGGAGAACATCAAATGTTGGTCAAGATGGTAGTCAACAGAACTCTCAAACATTGAGAGTAGGCATGTAATTTGGTACAAGCATCTTGAAAAACTGTTTGGCCTTATCTAGTAAAGCTAAAGATGTATAGATCCTAAGATCTAGCAGTTCCAGTTGTAGGTATCAACCCTGGAAAACCTTGCACTTTTGAGTCAGAAGATGTAGACAACAAAACTCACAGCAGCACTGTTTGTAACAGAGAAAACTAAAAACAACTCAAATTACCATCCACAGTAAATAGAATGAATTACAGTATAGTTATACAATGGAACCTTATGTTTGTGCAATTTATTCAAGTGGTTGCATGCAGCCACAGTTCATTTCATTCTCAATATATGTTATAATAGATAGATGATACATTTATGTGTGTATACATATATTTCATTGTGTGAATATACTACATTTAATTTTTCCATTCTGTTGTCATTTGACATTGTCAATATACATTGCTTTACTTCTTTTTTCTTTTAAAAAGTTGAGATAAAAGATAATATGAAATTACTCATTTTACAGTGTACACTTCAGTGTCATTTTGTACATTTACAATGTTGTACAACTACCACCTGTATGTAGTTCTAAAACATTTTCACCAGCCCAAAAGAAAACTTATCTCTATTAAGAAATGAGGGCCAGGCGCGGTGGCTCACGCCTGTAATCCCAGCACTTTGGGAGGCCGAGGTGGGCGGATCACGAGGTCAGGAGATCGAGACCATCCTGGCTAACACAGTGAAACCCCATCTCTACTAAAAATACAAAAAATTAGCCGGGCGTGGTGGCGGGCGCCTGTAGTCCCAGGTACTCGGGAGGCTGAGGCAGGAGAATGGTGGGAACCCAGGAGGCGGAGCTTGCAGTGAGCCGAGATTGCGCCACTGCACTCCAGCCTGGGTGACAGAGCGAGACTCCGTCTCAAAAAAAAAAAAAAAGAAAAAGAAATCAGTCCCTGCTGGGTGTGGTGGCTCCTCCCACCTGTAATCCCAGTACTTTGGGAGGCTGAGGCAGGTGGATCATCTGAGGTCAGGAGTTCGAGACCAGCCTGACCAACATGGTGTAACCCCATCTCTACTAAAAATACAAAATTAGCCGGGTGTGGTGGCGTGCACCTGTAATCCCAGCTACTTGGGAGGCTGAGGTAGGAAAATGGCTTGAACCATGGAGGAGGAGGTTTCAGTAAGCTGAGATTGTGCCACTGCACTCTAGCCTGGACAAAAAGTGAAACTCTGTCTCCAAAAAAAAAAAAAAAAAAAAAAGTCAAAAAGTCAATCCCCATTCCTCCTTTTTCTCACAGATACCAATTATGGGTTGTAATACCTCAGAACTACCAATTTGCTTCCTGTCACTATTGATTTATCTGGATTTATACAATATGTGGCCTCCGTGTCTGGCTTCCTCCAATTAACATCATGTTTTCAAGGTTCATCCACACTGTAGTATGTATCAGTATTTCATTCCTTTTTACAGCTGAATAACATTCAACTATACAAATATACCACATTTTGTTTATTGATTCATCAATTGATGGACATCTGTCTGGGTTTTCCCACCTTTGGCTAATGTGAATAATGCTGCTATGAACATTCATATACAAGTATTTGAGTACCCAGTTTCAATTCAATTGAGTATATGCTTAGAAGTCAAATTGTAGCAGAATTGTAGGCCAAGTGTAGTGGCTCACATCTATAATCCCAGCACTTTGGAAGCCAACGTGGGAATATCTCTTGAGTCCAGGAGTTTGAGACCAGCCGCGTTTATCTGGTTGAGCCACAGGTGAGCAGTCTCTCAAAACAAAAGTGAATGTAGAGCTTTGCCTAACAGTGCAAAGCCAGCTGCTTATATATCTGGCTCCTGCCACAGTCTGATTTAATTGGTGAGGATGATGGGGTGCTGGGCATACGGGTGGCCAAAATTATCAAGGACTGTGGAGTAAAATGTAGTGGTTTCCACTGGGGCAGAAAAAGAAGGACTTCTGGGCTTGGATGCTCAGTGGGAGGTGCCCAGGGGAGGAAGCTGGGTATCTGATGCTCAGGCATCAATACTGGGGTGGCATCAATACTGGGGTGGCATCAATACTGGGGTGGCATCAATACTGGGGTGGCATCAATACTGGGGTGGCATCAATACTGGGGTGGCATCAATACTGGAGGCATCAATACAGGAGTGGACAGCAAGAGGGAAGTATCATCCTCACCACCCTCGGCATTCCCTGTGAGCCAGCCTCCCTGCCACTCTGCATTCCCCACACTTCCAGCTGGTGAACAGCAGTCTCCTGTTGGCTGTTGCTATAATTCATAACTTGGGCACACATTAAGCTCCTTGGTCTCTGATCCCTTAGGGGAAAAAGGCAACTAAATGCAACTGATGGGGTCTGGGTAAAGTCCTCAGTGGGGAAGAGAGGCTAAAGTGACACTGTAGGTGGAGCCTACAAAGTTTGCCAATATCTGTCTTAGTCAACAAACAACACCTCCTTGGTCAAGGCATATTATATTTTTACTGACTCTTGGGTTGTTGACAATGTTACCTGGTCTGCCACTTGGAAGAAAACAAACTAGCGGATTACAGACACTCCTCTTTAGGACTGTGAACTGTGAAAACAAATCACAGCTGAGAATCAGACAGATGTCCATGGTAATGGCTCATTCTCTAATGGACTGCAATGACGCTGCTAATCAAGTATACACCATCCAGACTGCTGCCACTGCTGCCAGGATCAGCAGTCTGCGCACTGCAACAACACACTGCACATAGCAACATCTGCCATCATGGCCTAGGAACAAAGTAAAGATTACATGTATCTGACGCTACCCATTGCATGCTGGTCTTGTGCTTCCTTTCAAAAGTCAACCTGTTTTGTCTCAGTGAAATAGACCGTATTGCATGGGGTGTGGTCCCTCTTACTTCTGACAAGTTGCCTTACACACACACACACACACACACACACACACACGTGGGGCTATTGTTAATGTGTTACAGTTGTTGACATTTTTTTGGGTTATGGTTTCATTGTTCCAGTCTGTTAACCAACTCCAGTCACACTGATCAAAATGCGTTATGTTTTTGGTTTTCCAGACCACTTTCACTCTGACAATGATATGTCTTTTACTGCACAGAGGTTGCTCACCAATGAGCCAATAGTCAAGGTATTCAATGGATATTTCACACCCCTTATCATCCTTAGGCTGTTGGCTCCAACAAGAAGTAAAACAGACTTTAAAAAAATCCACTAAAAGAAATTTCTGACTCTACCTCCATCACACTCTCCTGGTCTATGCATCTTAGTAAGGTAGTTTGGTCACAAAAAAGGCACCCTGAAAGGGTTCATAGTCTCCTGGCCACCTCCTATATAATGATCAGGATGAAAAGGGGAGGGTTCGCTAGACTTAGTCTGAAATTCTGGGATTCCACTCTGACAATTCCTGGGCATGACGTGCAGCTTGCTTTCTCCAAACAATGACTCCAAGCCACCCTGGTTGGTACCTTCTCTGGGTGGCAGTCTGGCAAAAGGGAACTTAGGAAATTCAAGCTTAATTCTGGTTCAGCCACCTGGATTCTCTTGTTGTACTGAAACCTGGATCAGGGGTCAGCAAACTATGACCTGTGGGACAAACCTGGCCAGCTGCTGGTTTTTAGAAATCAAGTTTTACACCTGGCAAGGTGGCCTCACACCTGTAATCCCAGCACTTTGGGAGGCTGAGGCGGGCAGGTCACTTGAAGTCAAGAGCTCAAGACCAGGCTGGCCAAGCTGGTGAGACCCTGTCTCTACTAAAAATACAAAAAATTAGCCAGGCATGGTAGTGCATGCCTGTAATCCCAGCTACTTGGGAGGCTGAGGCAGGAGAATCACTTGAACCTGGGAAGCGGAGGTTGCAGTTAGCTGAGATCGGGCCACTGCACTCCAGCCCGGGCAACAGAGTGAGATCTCATCTCAAAAAACAAAAAAGAAATCAAATTTTATTGGAACACGGCCTTTGACTGACACACACACACACACACACGCACACACGCACACGCGCACACCACCCCTGGGGCTACTGTTAATGTGTTACAGTTGTTGACATTTTTTCAGGTTATGGTTTCATGGTTTCAGTCTCATCAACCAACTCCAGCCACACTGATCAAAGTGTGTTATGTTTTTGGTTTTCCAGACCACTGAGATCTCGGCTCACTGCAAGCTCCACCTCCTGGGTTCAGGCCATTCTCCTGCCTCAGCCTCCCGAGTAGCTGGGACTACAGGCGCCCGCCACTATGCCTGGCTAATTTTTTGTATTTTTAGAAGAGACCGGGTTTCACCATGTTAGCCAGGATGGTCTCGATCTCCTGACCTGGTGATCCACCCGCCTCGGCCTCCCAAAGCAGACCACTTTCACTCTGACAATGATAGGTCTTTTACTGCAAAGGTTGCTCAATAATGAGCCAATAGTCAAGGTATTCAACAGATATTTCACACCCCTTATCATCCTCAGGCTGCTGCCATTTCTTTATGTGTTGTCTGTGGCTGCTTGTGTTCTACAATGGCAGAGCTGAGTAACTGTGTCAGAGGGTGTGTAGCCCACAACGCTGAAAATATTACTATCTGGCCCTTCACAGAAAGTTTACCAACTCCTGCCCTAGATTACGAAGATAACTACCACTTGGTTGAGGATACTGCTCACCAAGTACCCCTAGAGTGACCCACACCAGTCAAGCAAGGAAACAAGGTAAGTCTGTGTAACTTTGTAAAAGTGCTCTTGTTCCTCTTGCACGTGACCTCTGTGAGTAGGGGATCAGAGAAAAGTAAAGCATTTGAAGTGACTGACAATCACTCCTGTTATATAGCAGATCCCCCTTATCCATGGGAAATACATTCTAAGACTCCCAGTGGACACCTGAAATCATGGATAGTACTGAATCCTAAATCCTATATATACCCTGCATTTACTATGCATACATACCTGTGGTAAAGTTTAATACATAAATTAGGCACAGTAAGAGATGAACAACAACAATAAAATAGAACAGTTATAACAATATCTGCAGGGATTGGGTGGAAAAATAAAAAATACATGTAACAATATGCTAGCATCAGTACTCTTGTGCTCTGGTGCAATTATTAAGTAATATCAGGGTTATGTGAATGCAGTAGCCCTGCGACAATAGCTCTGGTAACCAAGAAGGCTAATAAATGGACAGCATGGACAGCATGGACAGCATGGATATGCTGAACGAAGGCAGAATTCACATCCTGGGCAGACAGGGCAGGGTGGCGTGAGATTTCATCATGCTACTCAAAATGGTGCACAATTTAAAATTTATGAATTGTTTCTTTCTAGAATTTTCCATTATATATATATGTATATATTTTTTTTTTTTTTTTACCATGGTTGACTGCAGGTACCTGAAACTGCCAAAACAAAACAGCAGATAAGGAGAGACTACTGTATTTTGCTTTATGCAGATTTCAGGTATATTTCAATACGTAACCTTTTTCCTACAACATGGCTCTCTGCCCCCCACCGCCACCTTTTTCTCTCAGTCTTTTTCATCTTAGCCCTTTAGTATGCTCTTCTCTGAGCTCAGCAGTGCAGACGCTGTACCATGTGTTTCCCAAAGTAAAGGGTTTCCTCTTTCTGCTCCAGTTCCCTCCAGCTGCAATAGCAGGGAGTTGGGACAGAAACAAATCAAATAGTTCTTAAAATTCTGGGAGGACTATTAAATGGCCACAAAGCCCATCCAGAAATCCTGCTGGTCAAACAAATTGATTAAATTTGTCAAATCATATATTACATTTACTACAGCAAGGGAGATCATCTTGATGGGGTTTTGGTAGCATTTCAACAGAGGAAAGTTAGGCAAGAGTATATATACATATATATATATATATACACACATAAGGTTCTGGGATATAAACGCCACCAGTTTAAGTGGGTGCTTCTCCCCCTACAGTGGTGAATGGGTAAGGATTAGGCAAAGTTTGTGACTTAGTAATTTAAAACGGATGGACACGAGAAGCCAGCCTTGATGAGCAATCTGTCCAAATAAACATAGTTTGTCCTCAAAATCAAAATGTTTGTCCTGATAGCTGTTTATTTAGATAAACTGATTTGCAAAGATTTCCTAGAGCAAAAAGTTAGGTTGACATAAGTGATGTTGATTCTCAGGCCCCACAGTTGGCACAGGCAGTCTCATTTTTCAAGACAAAACGAAAAGAAGTCAGCTAAAACTTAAAATCTTTAAAAGCTGTAAAACAATTGGGGAGACGGGTGGATATCCCAACCAGTATTAGTTACTCTACGTTTTATACTTAAAAGAAACAACCTATTACTATTTGGCCAATTCATCATATGGTGAATTGATCTAACAAATAAAAGAGTTTTGGCAACATGGACTGCTTCTAATGTAAGTGTTACATAAAATTTTGTCCTTGATTTTCTTTTTTTTTTCTCTATCGCCCTCTTTTAAACTTAACCACGGCTTCCTATCATCTAAAAAGTTATACCCCCAATCTTAGTTTCAGTCCTTGATCTCTCTTCATTTTATTTATGTATTTATTTATTTAGAGATGGAGTCTCACTCTGTTGCCCAGGCTGGAGTGCAGTAGTACCATCTTGGCTCACTGCAAGCTCCGCCTCCTGGGTTCAAGCAATTCTTCTGCCTCAGCCTCCCAAGTAGCTGGGAATACAGGTGTGCACCACCACGCCCGGTTAACTTTTTTTTGTATTTTTGGTAGAGATAGGGTTTCACCATGTTGGCTAGGCTTGTCTCGAACTCCTGACCTCAAGTGATTCGCCTCCCTCGGCCTCCCAAAGTGTTGGGATTACAGGCGTGAGCCACTGCGCCCAGCCTAATCCTTGATCGTTCTTTCAGATTCAAAATTATATTCTAACTGCCTGCTTGATATTTCTACTGGAAACTCTGATTCATTTTCCCCGTAAGACACTTCTTCCTCCATAATAGTCTAATCACCATTCTACCTGTCAATGAAGCTAAAAACTAAAAGAGTAATTTCTTTTTTTTTTTTTGAGACGGAGTTTCGCTCTTGTTGCCCAAACTGGAGTGCAATGGCGCAATCTCGGCTCACCGCAACCTCTGCCTCCCAGGTTCAAGCGATTCTCCCACCTCAGCCTCCCAAGGAGCTGGGATTACAGGCATGCACCACCACGGCCAGCTAATTTTGTATTTTTAGTAGAGACAGGGTTTCTCCATGTTGGTCAGGCTAGTCTCGACTCCCGACCTCAGGTGATCCACCTGCCTCGGCCTTCCAAAGTGCTGGGATTACAGGCGTGAGCCACGGCACCCAGCTAAAAGAGTAATTTCTAATTCTTCTCTTTCCGTGGTTCCTCTATTCAAAACTATTCATGTCCCAGATCCAAAGGATTCTCTAAGGCAGTGTTAAAGTGCTGATCAGTGAGGAGATAGGGAATTTATGCAAGAGCATAAACCAAGCCCTGTTTCCTTCATGGAGAAAGCCTCATCAGCTGGACTAAATAGTGTGCTTAGTGACACAGTTAATTACTAGTCTGGCTCAAGCTTCTTACTTTGTTACAAACAAGCTTCTTACTTTGTTACAAACCAGTAACTTTGTTACTGACCAACTGACAGTCTCAGACTGTACCTTGTCCCAGAAGGGTACAAAATGAGGTTCTAAGGGCAAATATGGACCTTTACATAGGGACCACACTCTAGCATGACAATGAAGATCATGTAGTCATCCCTTTGTCTTAGCCCCAAGTTCTGAAGAATTTTTCTTAACATTGCTAGTCTGTTTCCTCTTTTTTTCACTAAGCACTGTGTTTTAAAGTTCTATCCATGTGAATATCCATCCTTTGCTTTTCTTTCATTTATTTATTTATTTATTTTGAGGCCAGTTTATGAGATTGGCTAACTTTTTATTTTTGGTAGAGACATGGTTTTGCCATGTTGCCTAGGCTGGTCTCCAACTCCTGGCCTCAAGCAATCCACCCTCCTCAGGGTCCCAAAGTGTTGGGATTACAGGTGTGAGCCACCATGCATGGCCTACCCTTTGCTTTTCTAACAGCTGCATAATATTCCATGGTAACTCTCCTATTCCAGCTTCATGCCACCAGAAATAATTCTGCAAAGAACATCTTCACGTGTCTCCTGGTTTGGGCTCTTCACCTCTTAAGATTTTGTAACAGTCTTGTAAGTGTCTCCCTATTTCCAATTTCTGCCTAATTCAAATCTCTCTCTGCTCACCGTACAGTTCTAAAACCTTTGATAGCTCCCCATGACTAAAAGGGGAAATGCTCTTACTTCATCCTGGTCCCTAAGATTCTACTCCCAGTGACTTGGCTTTATGTCTCACTACTATGCTATTCATATTGTATCTTCCATTCACACTGGAGTGCTACTTTCTGGTCTTCTCTCATATTTCTACCTTTCCTGCCTGTCAAACCTTTACTCTTTTTTTTTTTTTTTTTTTGAGACGGAGTCTCGCTCTGTCGCCCAGGCTGGAGTGCAGTGGCGCAATCTCGGCTCACTGCAAGCTCTGCCCCCCGGGTTCATGCCATTCTCCTGCCTCAGCCTCTCCAAGTAGCTGGGACTACAGGCGCCCGCCACCACGCCCGGCTAATTTTTTTTTTTTGTATTTTTTAGTAGAGACGGGGTTTCACCGTGGTCTCGATCTCCTGACCTCGTGATCCGCCTGCCTCGGCCTCCCAAAGTGCTGGGATTACAAGCGTGAGCCACCGCGCGGCACTCTCTCCAATGCATTTCCTCCCATTTGCAACTGTCAGATACTACCAATGTTCAAAAGTAACCCCCTTGACAAAGCTTTCTTCTTTTCCTTATAAGAAATTTCAAAAGTTTGTTAATCTCCCGCTTGTGATATTATTCTACATATATTACAGTTATTTATTTATTTTATTTTTTTGAGACAGTCTCGCTCTGTCGTCCAGGCTGGAGTGCAGTGGCGCGATCTCAGCTCAGTGCAACCTCTGCCTCCTGGGTTGAGGCGATTCTCCTGCCTCAGCCTCCGGAGTAGCTGGGACTACCGGCGCCACCACTACTCCTGGCTAATTTTTGTATTTTCAGTACATGCCGCGGTTTTGCCATGTTGGCTAGGCTGGTCTCCAGCTCTCCTGATCTCAAGTGCCTCGGCCTCCCAAAGTGCTGGGATTACAAGCGTGAACCACCGTGCCCAGCTAATTTTTGTATCTTTAGTAGAGGCGGGGTTTCGCCACGTTGCCCAGGCTAGTCTCGAACTCCTAAGCTCAAGCAATTCTCCCACCTTGGCCTCCCAAGTTTAATGTAAAATATCAGATGCCATTGTTTTAGAAAGCCTTCCGTAGATTAAGGAGATTGTTCTCCTTATCCTGAAGATGTCTATTTTTTACATGGCAATATTAACGGACTGAAAGCTCCTGGAGAGACGCAATTGCCCTTGTAACTTCCATTTCCGTACAATTTCTGGTAGGAAATAATAGTAACACTTAGTGGTGTTTATTATTTGCTAGGCATCCTTATAAGGGTTTTACATGTGTTAAATTTATCCCTCAGGACAACTCCATGTGATGGGTGCTATTATCACAGAAATTTTATAGATAAAGAACCTGGGCACAGGGAGAGGTTACGTTACCCGTCCATGGTCACGTGGCTGGTGAATGGCAGAGCCGGGGGCTGAACCCAGCAATCTCAGCCAGGGATCCGTGGTCTTAACCACTTTGCTACGTTTATCCCAGGGTCTGTCGATGTTTATTCCAGTTGCAGGGGTGGAATTCTGCTAGAAGCTTTTGAGAACCTCATCTAGTGTCGTGTTTTTTTCTACCAAGGCTTTTAGCTGCTAAGAAAGAGGCCACTGCCGGCAACAGCCGGGGCGCCGAGCTGTCAGGGCTGACTGAGGAAGGGACACTCATCGCGCAGCGGAGTGTCGGAGGCGCAAGCCCGCCAAGAGACCCCCTTGGCACAACTGTCCTCAGCCAGGAAACGACACATCAGGAACCCAGGGACAGAAACACACGCGGGGCCTCTTCAGAGGTCGGGGGTGGGGGTGGGAAAGGGGCGGGGAGGAAGAGCAGCGCAGGGCCTGGCTGTTTGGAGGAGGTGCTGGGGCGGCGCGAAGGGAGGCGGGACAGGGTAGACTCACAGATCCAGGAGCTGACTGACCCGCCGTGGGCGAGGCATCGCTGCAGCGTCTGAAACCTCTTCCGCGGTCCCAGGGCCTCCAGGACCCAGCCAGGGACCGTCCGCCAACTCCCGCCCACCGCGCGACGCGTAGGTTTTTGTGACGTCACACGGATTTTCCGGTGACCGGGGCGTGGCCACGCTTCGGACTCCACAAGGAAAGAAGAGAGCCCCCCTTGGGGCGGAGCCACTGAGGGCTGCGCGGAAGAGGCCGGGTGTGATAAAACATAACGAGGCCCTAAACTCGAACGCGACGTGACGGGAGTTGTAGTTCTTTCACCTGGCGGGCGTCTGCTCGGGTTCAGCCGCAGGAGGTTTCTCGGGAGTTCAGCCCAGCGCGCAGCCCCGCCGCGATGCCGCGAGCCGAGAACTCTCCTGGGGCGAAGGGAGCGCTGAGAATTCGCTGCTTTTACTAAAAGGATGCGTTGGATGCTGTGCCATACCCTTGGCGATGCGCACTGGAGACCCGCTCGGATACGGACTCCATTAACATCAAACGGAGCGTGGTAGAGGATCCGAGTTTACTGAGCGCTTCCAGGAAGCGTGCACTGAGCTACGTGCTTTCTATGCCTTAGTTCAATACTTAACCATATTGATTATAATCCGGTGAAGTCGTAATTATTTAGCCTTATTTTACAGATGAGGACACTGCGGACCAACAAGTAACCTCACTAAGAATTTCGTCATGGAGGAGAAGGGAACCTGTATTCAAATTAGGAAGGATCCCGAAGAAAGGGGACCTTTAGGTAGAATTTTCTCTTTGGTTCTGCTGCAGAGTACTTGCTGCTTTTTAGTGCTCCCCCCAACCCCCTCATTCTTCCTTGTAGATTAATCTGTTGTTTATATGCTGGGTTCCTTTTTTAAGCTGCTTGAAAGTTGGAACCCACTGCTGTTCGCCTGTTCAGGATGCTGCACATTCAATCAACATGTATTTATTAAGCTTTGAACGAGGGCTAGGGATCGTGCTGGGTGCTGAGGATTCAGTGGCGAACACTTGGGTCAGACAAGTAAAAAGGCAATTAGAATAACTGTTAAATGCTTAGATGGGGTTAGTTCTATGGAAGCACCCATGGTTGGGGGGGTGGGATACAGATCAGAGACAAAAGGATGGTCTGCAGGTAGTTTGGGATGGCTACACTGGAGAGTGATCAAGAGTGAATGTAGGGCAGGGATTGGCCGACTTTTTCCATAAAGTGCTCTGAAAGTTGCAGATTCCAGGAGAAGTAACTATTGTCAGACCCAGACAAATTGGAGCTCAGAGACCAGAAAGGAAGGGAACTCATGCTCATATGTCTGAGATAAGAACTGTCTCAAGGCCGGACGCGGTGGCTCACAACTGTAATCCTAGTACTTTGGGAGGCTGAGGCGGGCAGATCACGAGGTCAGGAGTTTGAGATCAGCCTGGCCAACGTGGTGAAACCCCCGTCTCTACTAAAAATACAAAAAAAAAAAAAAAATCCGGGTGTGGTGGCGGGCGCCTGTAATCCCAGCTACTAAGGAGGCTGAGGCAGGAGAATCGCTTGAACCCAGAGGAGGTTGTAGTGAGCCGAGATCGTGCCACTGCACTCCAGCCTGGGGCGACAGAGCAAGACCCCGTCTCAAAAAAAAAAAAAAGAAAAGAAAGAACTGCCTCAAAGACTTTAAAAAATAAACCAAAAAACCCACAATTTCTGCACATCTTTCATGCATTTAAATGTTTTGCACAACTTGCTCGTTTTGCAAATATGCGCACATTTCTATGACAAGATTTATTGCTAAATATTCTTTAAAACTGCAGCAGTTCAGATAAGATACTGTCGAAAGGACGTTTGGCCCAGCAGCAGCACCTCCACCAATGAACGGACTCCAATTCTTGATTTGAGCCTCGGGAACCAATCAACTTTGTTTCCAAGACGTTTATGTGAACTTCTCTCCTTTACCAGTAAAATCTTCCCCCTATTCTTCCCTTCTCCAGACCTGTGGCTTGCCATAGCTGTACATCTTGGATTATAATTCTTTTTGTTCACTCCCAAAGAAACTCAGTATCTTTGGAGAAATATTTCTTTGTTGTCTTTTAGCTTCGCAGAGCCAAACAAGAAATATTTTAGGTTTTGTGGGCCATGCTGGCTTGGTCACAGCTATTCAACTTGTAGCTTAAAATTAGCCATATACAGTATGAATGGGTGGGTCTGTGTTCCAATAAAACCTTATCCTAAACACTGAAGTTTGAATTTTATGTAATTTTCAACTGTCATGAAATACTCATCTTTTGATCTTTTTCAGCCACTGAAGAATGTAAAAGCCATCCTTAAGTTGCAAGCTATGCAAAAACAGACAGTGGACTGGATTTGACCCTTGAGCCATTTGCCCATGTGCCCTCACCTGATCTAGAAAGCTAAAATGCACATGCCTCACACCTATAATCCCAGCACTTTGGGAGACCGAGGTGGACGGATCACCTGAGGTTAGGAGTTCGAGACCAGCCTGGGCAATATGGCAAAACTCCGTCTCTACTAAAAGTACAAAAAAATTCGCTGGGTGTGGTGGCAGGTGCCTGTAATCCCAGCTACTCAGGAGGCTGAGGCAGGAGAATCGCTTGAACCCAGGAGGCAGAGGTTGCAGTGAGCCGAGATTGCACCACTGTACTCCAGCCTGGGCAACAAGAGTGAGACTCTGCCTCAAAAACAAAAAAATTACAAATTTTAAGATGGTGAAAGCAGAGCACTAAGCCGAGGGTGGAGCCTGTGTGACTGCACATTTTGCCCACCCATGAAGCCAGCCCTGGGTGCGTCCAACTTCAGGATTCTCCCCCCAAAAATCAGTTCAGGAACCCTTTGTCAAAATAAAATTCAAAGACAAATATGAGCACAGAGAGACATTTTCACTTGCAGTTCAAGAAAATCAGACTTTCAGAGAGTGGCTCGCTAAATAGAATAGAGGAATTTATAGCTCAGATGAAATGGCAGATATTTATAGCTCAGATATGGCAGTTCATTCCAATTGGATAAGAACAAGATGTTCCTGTTTTTTGGTAAGGAAAACAGGATGTTCTTGTTTTTGTGGCTTATCTCTGGAGGCAAAGCTTTTAGGATTTCCTGTTAGTCAAGGCTTTTAGGAGGTTCCCGCTATTCATGGTTTATCTTTGAATGCAAAGTTATTGGGAATGAACGTCTTTTCTCGTGTATCGTAAGTGATTTGTAGGCAGGGCTAGGCTAAGGGCAAGATATTTTCCTTTTCTCCTCTCTGTTTGCTGTGCCCACTTTAATATAGTTTCTAGCTCAGAATCTCCTCCACTTCCTACCATAGCTACCATACAAAGTAAACGTTGTCATAGATTGTTGCTCTGGGTTTGTTTTATTTATTTATTTTTTTTTTTGAGACGGAATCTCGCTCTGTCACCCAGGCTGGAGTGCAGTGGCGCGATCTCGGCTCACTGCAACCTCTGCCTCCTGGATTCAAGCAATTCTCCTGCCTCAGCCTCCCAAGTAACTGGGATTACAGGCATGTGCCACATGCCTGGCTAATTTTTTTTGTATTTTTAGTAGAGACGAGGTTTCACCATATTGGCCAGGTTGGTCTCGAACTCCTGACCTTGTGATCCACCCACCTCGACCTCCCAAAGTGCTGCGATTACAGGCGTGAGCCACCGCACCCAGCCTCTGGGTTTGTTTTATAAAAATAATTAACAAAATTACTTTTCTTAAATCATGCTGTTAATTCATAATGTAATATATGAGCTGTATGTGGACCCATGTTTTAAAATATAATAAATATATATAAAACAAGTATATCTTATTTATATGAATGTGTGCTTTCACAGCAACAGAATGGAGCTAAGCTAGGTGAGCCCCTACTTTATTATCCTACCATGTGTAGGTTATTTTCAAATAGGATTGCTCTTAACTCTCAAGGTGTCCTTTGAGAAAATAACACATGCTCTTTTTATTTAGTTTCTTTTCATAGCTTGTTTTATAATATCACACTCCAAATTGGAAATAACAGTGCCCATGCTCATGGATTGTTATACATTGTTAAAATTTCCCATTGGCTAGAAACACTTGCTTTAATTTGTTTCTAGTTTAGAGATCTGTGACTTTCAAATTCTCGGGAGTCTGAGTCATACAATGGATGACTCAGGATCCAAGCAGGTTAAGAGTTGGGCAAGTTCAAACAGGAGAAGCAAGGAGATGTTAATAAATGAGCTGTTCCCAAAGGTGTGGACAGAGTTAGGGCAGAGCAAGGGTAAGGGTAGTTCAGTACTGTAGCGCTACAATAGCAGGAAGCCCTTGCCTCTTCTAGTCCTGGAGGGCAAAACCAAAACCTTGCCAGAGTGACCACAGGTGAAGCCACCTGAAAGGAACTGTGGCCTTTGAATTTGTAACCACCCAAGGGGTTCACCTTGCCTCCTGCCTAGAAAGAGCTGATTCATCAAGACGGGGGAATCGTAATAGAGAAAGAGTAATTCACACAGAGCCAGCTGTGCGGGAGACAGTTTTATTATTATCAAATCAGTCTCCCCAAGCATTTGGGGAGCAGAGTTTTTTTTTGTTTGTGTTTTTTTTCAGAGTCTTGCTCTGTCACCTAGGCTGGAGTGCAGTCGTGCTGTCTTGGCTCACTGCAACCTCTGCCTCCTGGGTTCAAGTGATTCTCCTGCCTCAGCCTCCCAAGTAACTGAGATTACAGGCATGTGCCACCACACCCGGCTAATTTTGTATTTTTAATAGAGACGGGGTTTCACTATGTTGGTCAGGCTGGTCTGGAACTCCTGACCTTGGGTGATCCACCCACCTCAGCCTCCAAAAGTGCTGGGATTACAGATGTAAGCCACCACGCCCAGCCAGGAGCAGAATCTTTAAGGACAAATTAGTGGGTTGGGGGAAGCCAGTGACCCAGGAGTGCTGATTGGTCAGGTCGGAAATGAAATCATAGGTAGTTGAAGCTGTCTTCTTGTGCTGAGTCACTTCCTGGGTGAGAGCCACAAGATCAGATTAGCCAGTTTATCCATCTGGGCGGTGCCAGCTGATCCGGCAATTGCAGGGTCTGCAAAATATCTCAAGCACTGAGATATTTGAAGAAAATCTTGAAGCCTCCAGTTGCATGACTCTTAAACCATAATTTCTAATCTTGTAGCTAATGTTAGTCCTACAAAGGGAATCTAGTCCCCAGCCAAGAAGGAGGTCTGCTTTGGGAAAGGGCTGTTATCATCTTTGTTTTAAACTATAAGTTTCTCTCAAAGTTAGTTCGGCCTGTGCCCAGGAATGAACAAGGAGGTCAGAAGCAAGATGGAGTCGGTTAAGTTCGATCTCTTTCACTGTCTCAGGGATCATTTTGCAAAGGCAGTTTCAGTCTGATAAGGCAACCTAGCCAGCCTGCTGTGATCCAGCCAGGAAGGGGCTACAGGAATACCCTTCAAGCTCCATTCTTCATCCCCTTTTTGATGTCCTGCTGTTGGCTGTCATTGCTTCAGCCAACCAGAAGTTAGAGCTCAAAGCATCCCCGTTTATGTGGTCGATAAAAGTCAGCTTCTCAGAACCCAGAGTAGAGAAGGAGAGAAATTGGAAAATATGTAACTCATCAATAGATGACTGATTTTTTTGGTAAAGCTATTAAATATCAAAAACATTTTGAAAATTAATAAGAATAGCTTCATCTGAGCCAAATAATAATTATTATAGTTTCCTTTCTTTTTTTTTTTTGAGACAGTCTCACGCTCTCGCCCAGGCTGGAGTGCAGTGGCGTGATCTTGGCTCACTGCAATCTCCGCCTCCTGGGTTCAAGCGATTCTCCTGCCTCAGCCTCCCAAGTAGCTGGGATTATAGGAGCCGGCCACAAAGCCCAGCTATTTTTTGCGTGTTTTTAGTAGAGATGGGGTTTCACCATGTTGGCCAGGCTGGTCTCCAACTCCTGACCTCAGGTGATCCTCCTGCCTGAGCCTCCCAAAGTGCTGGGATTACAGGCATGAGCCACCATGCCCAGCCTATTATAATTTCATAACAGTGAGAGGGATGACAGTTGTGGTCTTTCACTAAGATGCTGGGAGCCAGTGCAATGACAGCTTAAACCACTGTCTTTTTTTTGATTAGCTTCACTTGTTATTTTTATTTTTAGAAAGTTATATAATTCCTAACTCACAATTACTGGTCATTGCAATGGAATCAAATGCCTGGTATTTCTGTCAGATATTCAGACTTTCAAACCCCATTACTTACATTCATTCAAACAAATATTTAATACCTGTTACATACCAGGTGGGATATATCAGTACATGAATATGTCCTCTAGGAGCTTACATTCTAGTGTGAGAGATAGAAAAGCACACAAACAAAACAGCATGTGGAGATACGAACTATAAAGAACAAGATGGGAAGGATGGATTGAGAGAAAGAGAGAGATTTACTTTTGCTCAGGTGGTCAGGGAAGGCTTCTCTAATGCTGTGACACTTTTGCTGAGATCTGAGGATTAAAAAGGAGGCAGCTATGCAGAGATTTAGAGACAGGGGGAAAAGAAAGACACTGAAGTAAAAATGTGCTTGGTATCATTTGAAGGACAGAAGGAGGTCAGTGTGGCTGAATGGAGGAGGGAGTAGGAGGAAATGGGATTGGCTGAGCCTGGGCCCAAATCAGGTAAAACCTTAACGATCAAAAAACTGTCTTTGGGCCAGGCCTGGTGGCTCACGCCTGTAATCCCAGCACTTTGGGAGGCTGAGGCGGGTGGATCACTTGAGGTCAGGAGTTTGAGACCAGCCTGGCCAACATGGCAAAACCCCATCTCTACTAAAAATACAAAATTTAGCCTGGCGTGTGGTGGCAGGTGCCTGTAATCCCAGCCACTCAGAAGGCTGAGACACAAGAATCTCTTCAACCTCAGAGGCAGAGGTTGTAGTAAGCTGAGATGGTGCCACTGCACTCCAGCCTGGGCGACAGAGCCAGACTCCATCTCAAAAAAAAAAAACAAAAAACCAGCTGGGCGCAGTGACTCATGCCTGTAATCCCAGCACTGTGGGGAGCCAAATTCACATTCCCACGCATTGGCAAAGCCTGCAGACAGGGAAGTAGGTGGCATGGCAAAGACCTGACCGCTGAAGATCCTGGGTAGCTTCCTGTTCTTACCAGATCAGTGAAGCGCTGTGAATGGCTTTTCATAGTTAATGGTTAGCACAGGACAGACTGCGGAGGCCGCATCAATTGAAGACAAAAACAATTATTGTGTGGACTTTTGACCCCTGGCACGTATAAAAGCACTGAATAAACCAGAGCTTGGGTCGCTTCCCTATCAGGGGACCGTCCTTCCTAATCCCACTTCTCTGTGTCTTTCTTTCATCATTCTCCTCACTACTTCTCAGTGCATCCCTGAATAACCCCTGCGGCCGGACCGCTAGAGGTGGCGCCCAAACAGGGACCCGAGAAATACTGTGAGAAGAACGCCCAGTTCTGGTAAGTTCTGCAGAAGTTGTGAGTATAAACAGTTGTGGGTGCATAGTCATACATTAGGAGTAAAAATGGGACATTCTGGTTCTAAGGAACGAGCTCTTTACATTCAAGTGTTGCAATCTATGATGCATGCCCGTGGGGCTTCTATAAAAACTAAGCAGTTAGAAAAATTCTTGGAGACAGTACAAGAGGCATGTCCTTGGTTCCCTGAGGAAGGCACTATTAACATGGATACCTGGTCAAAGGTGGGGGAAGGCCTGCGGAAGCATTATACTCTGCATGGCCCTGATGGAATTCCTGTAGATACCTTTGGGCTTTTTAACCTGGTCCAGGAGTGCCTTGTGCCTTGCCCTGAGGCTTACAAGCCCCTTGGGACTACATCCTGTGGGGAACCTTCTGCCCCTATCATGCCTGAGGAAAAGTTGGTTGTTTGTCATCAACCGTCTCCAAGAGATGAGAAATTGTCTTGTGAGGAGACTGAAAAATTACCATTGCCTACTTCTCCTGCTTCACCTCTGCTTTCACCAGGGGAAGATGAAGAGGCCCTGGTAAGTGCTTTTGCAGCTACCTTTATTAAAAAGCCCCCTGGGGCTCCTAATGCTTGCTTGCCTCCCTTAAACTTGAGCACCTTGCCTGCAACTGTTATGTCTCCCCTTGAAGGGGCTCTTCATCAAGCTCGTATGTCGGGGGAGACTCTTGAGGGTTTTCATGCTTTCCCCGTCAGGCTTAACCCACAGACAAATCAGCAATATCATGAGCCTCTGCCTTTTAAGACTTTAAAGGACCTTAAGGCTGCTGTAGTTCAATATGGAACTACAGCACCCTTTACTTTAGCCATGGTGGAAACTTTGGCAGAGGATGCTTTACCTCCTAATGATTGGAAGGGCATAGCAAAAGCCTGCCTAGACGGGGGTGACTACTTGTTGTGGAAAACTGAATTTTTGGAAAAAGCTGAGGAAATTTCTCGCCGTAATCGCTTGGCGGGTAATCAGGTTACTTATGAAATGCTCACTGGCCTAGCTAACTTTTCAGATACTGCTAATCAAATTGGTTGGGAAAGATGGATTTATGATCAAGTATCTAATATTGCCCTCTCTGCCTGGAAGAAATTGCCATCTTCCAAACGCACAGAGGAACTTACAAAAATTCGTCAGGGACCTGACGAGCCTTATCAGAACTTTGTCTCTTGGTTATTACAAGCAGTAGGCCGAGTGATCAGTGACTCTGAGGCAGGTACTGTTATTGTAAAGCAACTTGCTTTTGAAAATGCGAATGGCGCTTGTCAAGCCGCTATTCGCCCATACAAGAAAAATGGGACTCTAGAAGATTATATTCGCTTATGTTCTGAAATTGGTCCTGCTTTTAGTCAAGGTGTGGCTTATGCTGCAGCTATGAAAGGAGTTCCTGTTTCTCAGATTTATTTGCAGGTGCAGGGTAGGGGCCAAAATAAGCGGCTTCAAAACAAGGGAGGTAATCAAACTTGTTTTAATTGTGGTAAACCAGGACATTTTAAGAACCAATGCCGCCACATGCCCACAAGTTCAGGGAAGTCACCTAAGGCTCGACCTACTTCCTTGTGCCCTCAATGCCAACGTGGGTTTCATTGGATGAATGAATGTAGGTCTCGTACTGATTCTCAAGGCAACCCTCTTTCCCCTCAGGGAAACCAGAAGTGGGCCTCTCCCCGGGCCCGACAAACAATAGGGGCCCTTCAGACAGTACCTCCAGTGACCTCCATGAGTCCCTCCAATCCCTTTCACGAGCCACCCCAGGGTCAGCAGGATTGGACTTGTGTGCCACCTCCAGCTACGTACTAACACCTGAAATGGGTCCGCAGCGCATTCCTACAGGAGTGTTTGGGCCTCTCCCTAAGGAGACTGTTGGGTTAATTATTGGAAGAAGCAGTGTCCTCTTTAAGGGGTTAATTGTCTATCCTGGAATAATTGACTCTGACTATACTGGGGAGCTTCAAGTTATGGCTTCCACCTCTCAAGCTGTGGTCACTGTATCTAAAGGTCAGCATGTGGCCCAACTTCTACTTCTACCCTATGTTTCTCAAATAGGGCAAACAGCTTCCTCTACTGCACGCGGCAGTCGCGGTTTTGGTTCCTCTGATGTCTACTGGCTGCAGGCTGTTGATGCCGAGAGACCTACCCTGCAACTTCAAATAGAAGGAAAGACTTTTTCAGGCTTAATTGATACTGGAGCAGATGTTTCTGTATTCAGTTTACAATTTTGGCCCGCTTCATGGCCTCTTACTGCCTCTATAACTCATCTACAAGGTATTGGAATGTCTCAAAACCCCCAGCAAAGTGCACAAATATTAACTTGGACTGATCAAGAAGGTCACCAGGGAAAATTTCAACCCTATGTGTTACCCCACTTACCTTGTAATTTATGGGGACGTGATGTGTTACAACAAATGGGCATTTATTTGTTTAGTCCAAACCCCATTGTGTCCCAACAGTTGCTCCGGCAGGGACTGCTCCCCAACCAAGGATTAGGAAAACATAACACTGGCATTCTTGCTCCAGTACAAGTTACACCAAAAAATGATCGACATGGTTTGGGTTTTCCCCAAGGCCACTGATCCTAGCTGCCCCCTTAACTGCAGATGCTATTCAGTGGAAATCTAATGAACCTGTTTGGGTGGATCAGTGGCCTTTAACTCAGGAGAAATTATTGGCAGCCACTCAATTAATTCAGGAGCAGCTCCTTGCTGGTCATATTGAACCATCTACTAGCCCTTGGAATACACCAATATTTGTTATTAAAAAGAAATCCGGAAAATGGAGGTTACTACAGGATTTGCGGGCCGTAAATGCCACTATGTTACCCATGGGGGCATTGCAACCTGGCCTTCCCTCTGCTGCAGCTATACCAAAAAATTGGCCAGCTTTTGTCATAGATCTTAAGGACTGCTTCTTTACAATTCCTCTCCATTCAAGTGATAAAGTTCGATTTGCTTTTAGCCTACCCTCTATTAATTTTCAACAGCCAATGGCTAGGTATCAGTGGAAGGTCTTGCCTCAAGGCATGGCTAATAGCCCTACTTTATGTCAAAAATATGTGGCCATGGCTTTACAATCTTTTAGGGCTCAGTTTCCTCACATTTATTGCTTACATTACATGGATGACATTTTAATTGCAGGAGAGGTTTTCGCAGAATTGCGACAAGCCTTATTATTTTTACAGCAGCATTTGCCTACCTTTGGTCTGCAAATAGCAGAGGAAAAAATCCAACAAACCTTTCCTCTTATTTATCTTGGTCAAAAAATTGCAGAAACCACTGTTTCTCCTCAAAAGATACAATTTAACCTCTCCAAATTGCAAACACTCAATGATTTTCAAAAATTGCTTGGAGACATAAACTGGGTTCGACCTTTTCTGTCCCTTACTACTGCTGACTTATTACCCTTGTTCAATATTCTAAGAGGAAGCAGTGATCCCACTTCTCCCCGAACTCTTACTCCAGAAGCAAAACTAGCCTTACAACTTGTAGAGTCCGCAATTCAGCAAGCTCATGTTTCTCGCATAGATTACACTCAACCTCTGCTTCTGTTATTTCTTACCCCTCACTTATATCCCACAGCGGTGTTTTGGCAACACTCCCCTTTAGAGTGGTTACATCTGCCCTCCACCCGTCATAAGACTATCCAGCCTTATGCAGAATTAGTGAGTCAACTTATCATGGCCGGCCGCAAGAGATCTCATCAGATATATGGAGAAGACCCTGATATCCTCACTGTTCCCTTTACTCAACAGCAAATCGTTTCTCTTTATCAATTCAACCTTCCTTGGCAAATAGCACTTAGCAATTTTACTGGACAATTGTCAACTCATTACCCTAAACATAAATTGTTAACCTTTTTTCAGCGTACTTCATTTGTTCTTCCTCTTCCTCATTCTCATCAACCATTAGCCCATGCTCACCTTTTGTTCACTGATGGTTCAAAAACAGGTGTTGCAGCCGTCATCGCTGACAACCGTCCTTTTCAGTTTCCCACTACTTATTCTTCTCCGCAGCGAGTTGAACTGTTTGCCGTGTGCCAAGCCTTACAAATGTTCCCCTCTGAGCCCACTAACATCTATACTGACAGTGAGTGGGTTTTTCGCAGTAGCACTCATATCAAATCTGCTACTATTTCTTCCTTGCTTGATGATGAACTTTACCAGTTACTTTCGCTTCTACAATCATGTTGTCGACAGCGTACCGCTGCCTATTTTGTAGGACATATCCGGAGTCATTCTCTGTTGCCTGGACCGTTGTCTGCCAGAAATGCAGCTGCTGATAAACTTTGTTTTCTCACGGAAAATGCTGTCCAGCGAGCAGCTAATTCCCATGCCATACATCATCAAAATGCTCACAGTTTACGATTGCAGTTCAAAATCACTCGTGAAGCTGCTCGTGCTATTGTGAAGCATTGCTCCACCTGCCCTCAACTGCAACCTGTTCCTCATTATGGAGTTAATCCTCGAGGCTTGCAGCCCCTACATTTGTGGCAGATGGATGTTACTCACTACCCTCCTTTTGGTAAATCTAGTTACATCCGTGTTTGTGTAGATACCTTTTCAGGTTTCCTTTTAGCCTCCGCACGCTCTGGAGAGGCTGTTAAAGATGTTAAAGCTCACTTACTCTATTGTTTTCAAACTTTGGGAATTCCCCGGCAACTCAAGACAGATAATGCACCAGCTTATGTTGCTAAAGCCTTTCACTCTTTCCTTGCACAATTTAATATTTCACATTGCACTGGCATCCCTTATAACCCACAGGGTCAGGGTATTGTTGAACGTGCACACTCCACCATTAAACATCAGCTTGAAAAAATTAAAAAGGGGGAACTTTACCCCCGCACACCTGCGAATTATTTGCATCATGCTCTATATGTGTTGAATTTTTTGCGCCTGGATGCCGCAGGACGCTCTGCTGCTGAGCGGTTTTGGCATCCGGAGGCATCTACAAAAGCTCTTGTGAGGTGGAGGGACCCACTGACTGGACAATGGCATGGACCTGACCCTGTGCTAATATGGGGACGAGGGAGTGTTTGTGTTTTTCCTGAAGGGTCTGATGGCGGACCTCGGTGGATTCCGGAGAGGCTCGTCCGGCATGCGGAAAGGATTCCTGGTGAGAAACCTCAGTCTGCACACTCCTCCGAGCAGCCCTCCGGGAGTTCGTCTCGGAGCTCCTCGCCGTCGTCAGCGCCCTCGCCGTCTTGCCTTGGAAACACATAACTCTCCCTTTCCAACTTGGGGTCAAATAAAGCGTCTTGCAGTTACCGCACAAGATATGCTTACTACTGAAGGCAAGCCCTTCACCCCTGAAAATTTGTTCCTGGCCATGCTGGCTCTCCTGAGCTTCCAGGTATCGCCCACTGAAGGGAAAATTTACTGGGCTCATGTGCCTGAACCCCCTCTTTTGCGTCCTGTTACGTGGAATGACGCTAATGTGCCTGTATATACCAATAACACAGACTTATTTGGGGGCTTGGATGGAGACTTCATTATCCCTGTTTCCACTATATATAATTATACAGGATCCACTGCTACACTGCCTATTTGCCTTTCCTTTACTCCAATGGCTGGCTGCCTTACTCTTGGGCATTAAATTCGACGTGTGGCAGGATATCTGCCTACGGCGTTACATACTATTGTGCAGTGGCAGCTTTCATTCTGGGGATTTTTCCACTGAGGCGGTCGCCCCAAACAGCCAACATCTGCCTCATGTCCTTCCCCCATGCCCTGTTGTCAGGCCTGGACAAAATGTTGTCTCCAAATACCCTGTATGGCAAAGTTGTGCCTATCTACCTGGAACTCAACATCCGATTCCTCATTATGACATTAATCTCACTGACTGGTCTCGCCCATATGCTTACCTTCCTCCCATTTCTGGGATGCGTAATGTCGCTACTGGAGATTGGACGATGCCTATTATTACCACTCAGAAGGGACGAGTACAAGAACACATCTGGCGAGCCGCCGCTGCTTTAGGAGTGGTAGAATTCCTCTATCCAGAACAGACCACTCACAAGCGAGTTCGAACTGGGTTGCGTGCCTGTGTGCGTGCCCCCTATGTGTTCCTTTCTGGACCTTTTAATATTACTGTACAAGTCCACATGGGCAAGTTGGTGTCCCCACATTTAGCTCATAGCATTCCCCATCAAGGTGAAAAGGAATACATTATTCATTGCCTGCATTGTAACCTTACCAACTGCGTTACTAGAGACAATTTCAACTTAACTTTGGCTATTTTACAGCAGCCTCCTTTTGTGATGCTGCCTGTTCATCTTAATGAGACCTGGTGTACTGATCCTGGTTTTGCTGCATTACAAATAGTTGTTGAGTCTCTCACCCGAATAAAACGATTTTTAGGACTTTTCATTGCAGGAATAGTAGCACTTGTTACTGCTGTAGCTACTGCAGCAACTGCAGCTGTGGCTATTACAAAATCTATTCAAACTGCTCACTTTGTAAACGATCTTGCAAAAAATACTAGTACTGCTTTAGGAACTCAAGAACGAATTGATTTAAAAATCAATGCAAAATTAAATGCATTAGACGAGGCTGTTGAATTTCTAGGCATGAGGATAGAGGCCTTATCTACTAGACTCCCCCTAAAATATCATGCTGACTATGAATGGATCTGTATAACAGCTCATGAGTATAATCAGTCTCGATGGAGCTGGGAAGAAGTGCAGGCACACCTTCATGGAGTGTGGTCAGCTAGCAACTTCTCTTTAGATGTTGCCTCGCTACATAATGAAATACAAAAGGTGCAACAAGCACATTTAGATATCGTGAATCCAAAGGATGTTGCTGATAGCATTTTGTCTATTCTCCATAAGTTATCCCCTACATTTCATTTGTCTGCTATAATTATCAGTCTAGCCACCCTTGCATGTATTGTTTTATTAATTCTTTGTGTTTTCCCAGTCTGTCTCCGAGGAGCCTTCTCTGCCATCACCCAGCTCCGGATAAATCATCAACGGCTTCTTTGAGAAAGAAAAGGGGGAACTGTGGGGAACCAAATTCACATTCCCACGCATTGGCAAAGCCTGCAGACAGGGAAGTAGGTGGCATGGCAAAGACCTGACCGCTGAAGATCCTGGGTAGCTTCCTGTTCCTACCAGATCAGTGAAGCGCTGTGAATGGCTTTTCATAGTTAATGGTTAGCACAGGACAGACTGGGAGGCCGCATCAATTAAAGATAAAAACAATTATTGTGTGGACTTTTGACCCCTGGCATGTATAAAAGCACTGAATAAACCAGAGCTTGGGTCGCTTCCCTATCAGGGGACCATCCCTCCTAATCCCACTTCTCTGTGTCTTTCTTTCATCATTCTCCTCACTACTTCTCGGTGCATCCCTGAATAACCCCTGCGGCTGGACCGCTAGACAGCACTTTGGGAGGCTGAGGCAGGCAGATCACTTGAGGTCAGGAGTTCGAAACCAGCCTGACCAACATGGTGAAACCCCGTCTCTACTAAAAATACAAAAATTAGCCTGGTGTGGTGGTGCGCACCTGTAGTCCCAGCTACTTGGGAGGCTGAGGCAGGGGAATTGCTTGAACCCGGGAGGTGGAGGTTACAGTGAGCCAAGATCGTGCCACTGCACTCCAGCCTGGGTGACAGAGTGAGACTCCGTCTCAAAAAAAAAAAAGAAGCCAGGTGTGGTGGCTCACACCTGTAATCCCAGCACTTTGGGAGGCCGAGGCAGGCAGATCACGAGGTCAGGAGATGGACACCATCCTGGCTAACACGGTGAAACCCCGTCTCTACTAAAAATACAAAAAATTAGCCAGGTGTGGTGGCGGGTGCCTATAGTCCCAGCTACTTGGGAGGCTGAGGCAGGAGAATGGCAGGAACCTGGGAGGTGGAGGTTGCAGTGAGCCGAGATCGTGCCATTGCACTCCAGCCCAGGCAACAGAGCCAGACTCCGTCTTAAAAAAAAAAAAAAAAAAAAAGACAAAAAAACCCCCCAAACAAACTGTCTTTAATTCAGGCATGGTGGCTCATGCTTGTAGTCAGAGCTGAGGTGGGGGGATCCCTGGAGCCCAGGAGTTTGAGGTTGCTGTGAGTTATGATCATGCCACTGTACTGTAGCCTAGACAACAGAGTGAGTGAGGCCCTCTTTTTCTTTTTTTCTTCCTGAAGTCTTTGACAGAGCAGAGAAAGACCTTATCTCTGAAAAACAAAACAACAAAAAAAATAAAAACAAAAAACCAAACTGACTTTGATGCATCAGGGCTGTGAAGAAGCAACACACACACACAGACAGACACACTCACTCGCACACCTGACTTTGAATCTTATTCAAAACGAAATGACAGTATTGAAGTTTTAAAGAAGGGGAATGATACCCATGCAAGACAAGTGAGCCCCAAAATTGGGGCTTAGCCTGGGGAAGTCCTTGGCTTTGCCCAGGAAATAATTCAAGGGTGAGCTGATAGTAGAAAACAGGTTTGTTTGTTTGTTTGTTTGTTTTTGAGACATGGTCTCGCTCTGTCACACAGGCTGGAGTACAGTGGCGTGATCTCAGCTCACTGCAGCCTCCACCTCCTGGGTTCAAGAAATTCTCGGCCGGGCGCCGTGGCTCACGCTTGTAATCCCAGCACTTTGGGAGGCCGAGGCGGGCGGATCACGAGGTCAGATCGAGACCACGGTGAAACCCTGTCTCTACTAAAAATACAAAAAATTAGCCGGGCGCGGTGTGGGCGCCTGTAGTCCCAGCTACTCGGGAGGCTGAGGCAGGAGAATGGCATGAACCCGGGAGGCGGAGCTTGCAGTGAGCCGAGATTGCGCCACTGCACTCCAGCCTGGGTGACAGAGCGAGACTCCGTCTCAAAAAAAAAAAAAATGGGGAAACTGAGGCCCAGAGAAAGGAAGTGACTTGCAAGGAATAACAGAGCAGTCAGAGAGACCCGCCCCAGGAGTTCTAATTCTAATCACCATAACAGCTATTATTTATTGAGCCCTTCCTGTGTGCTGAATCTTGTTCCAAGCCTTTACAGATAGTGTCTTATTCCATCCCCCAGCGATTCTATGGCTATATACGAAAAGCCCACAGTCCCTTATCTGCAATTTGGAAGCCCAAAAAACTCTGAAGCCAAAAGACTTTTCCTGTGTTTGCTGCCCAGACTCTTCTGTGTGAAGAGTAGATAAATGTGGAATCAATTAATGAATGGGAAGAGGAATGAGGAGTTGAACAGGTGAACAGGACAGTGAAGCTATTTAAATTATATATTTTTTTGGTTTGTTTGATTGTTTGTTTGTTTGTTTGTTGAGATGGAGTGTCTTGCTCTGTCACTCAGACTGGAGTGCAGTGGCACGACCTCAGCTCACTGCAACCTCTGCCTCCCAGGTTCAAGTGATTCTCCTGCCTCAGCCTCCCGAGTAGCTGGGATTACAGGTGCCCACCACCATGCCCAGCTAATTTTTGTATTTTTAGTAGAGACGGGGTTTCACCATGTTGGCCAGGCTGGTCTTGAACTCCTGATCTCAGGTGATCCGCCCACCCCGGCCTCCCAAAGTGCTGGGATTACAGGTGTGAGCCACCATGCCCAGCCTATTCATATTTTTTAATAGTAATTTTTATTGATAAATTTTAAAAATTAGGGGGAAAAGGTGTGAATAGCCATACCTTTATTAGCATTTCATTGTTTTGTAACAATGCACATTTACCAAGTAGCAGGAGTCTGAGCATGGCTTGACTGGGTCCTCTGCTTACGGTCTCATAAGGCCACGATCAAGCTGTCATCAAGGACTGCAGTCTCACCTGGGTTCAGATGGGGACGGACTCACTTCCAAGTTCACTCATGTTCATGGCAGAATTCAGTTCCCTGAGGTCGTAGGACTGAGAGCTTCAGGTTTTTTGTTGGCTGTTGGCTGGAGGCTGCCCTCAGCTCTGAGAGGCTGCCCATATTTCTTGCCGTGCAGAGTCCTCTGACGTGGCCATCTGCACTCTCAAAGCTAAACTGGGGGAGGGGGAGAAAGATGGGTGCTACCATCTTATGTAACATGACCCCAGTCATGTACACACAATCACATACATCCCATCATCTTTACTGTTTCTTTCAGTTAGAAGCAAGCCACACATCCTGCCAACACTAAGAGGAAAGGATCACATAAGGGGAGGCAAGGATCGTGGGGCCAACTAAGAGTCTTTCCACCACAAACCACAAAGCCTTCCACTGCAAATAGTATTGTGTTTGGTTATGTCCTAGAAAAAAGTAAGGTTTTTATCTCACATGAAAAGTCAGAATGCCAGCCTGGACAATATGGGAAAACCTCACCTCTTCAAAAAAAAAAAAAAAAAAAAAAAATATATATATATCCAGGTGTGGTGGCACATGCCTGTGGTCCCAGCTACTTAGGAGGCTGAGGTGAGTGGATTGCTTGAGCCTGGGGGGTCAAAGCTGCAGTGAGCCAAGACTGTGCCACTGCACTCCAGTGGACAACAGAGTGAGACACTGTCTCAAAAAAATAAATAAATAAAAAGAGAGAGAGAGAAGGAAGGAAGGAGAAGGAAGGTAGGAAGAGAGGAAGGGAGGGAGGGAGGGAGGGAGGTCAGAATAAGAGGAGGGAGGTCAGAATAGGATAGTTCCAGGGTTGGTTGTTCAGTGGCTTAATGACATTATAATTCCCGCTCAGAACCTCTGTGATTCCCTCGAGTTTTCCTCTCATACTTTCCAGATGGCTCTGCAGGTCCAAGCAATACATCCTTGCACTGAGGATGCAAGTTAGGAAGATTCTAGTTCATTGCTTCACTTTGAGCCTCTTATTTGACTTATTCCATTTTACTTGTGAAATACGCATGTGACAGCTGGCATTGGCATTAGACGTGTTAGACAGAAAGTAAAATTGAGTATATTTCTGATTCTCAAGAATTTGTTGTTGCCACTGTTTAAGAAATAAACAATGCATTGTCACATACTAAGCACTTAGCTGTTTGTTGAATGAAATATAACACTGTAGGGTAGGGTAGGAGAACACTAAAGTTTCTGGAGGCAGGTAACATGTACTTGTATTTTTCTCACATCTCTCTTGTTAAAAACACAAAATCTTTGCCTAGAAGAACTCACAGCAGCATCCTCAGTATTATGGCACTTGCTATGATTAAACCAATCATTACTAAGGGAAATGAGATATGACTTAGATCAATCATAATTCATCCCTCAGGATGGTCATGAGTCTGAATACCCCTATAGCACATGGCCATCTGATACCTGAACAAAATCAGGATTCTGTTAAAAAAGAAGAGGAGGCCGGGCGCAGTGGCTCACGCTTGTAATCCCAGCACTTTGGGAGGCCGAGGCGGGCGGATCACAAGGTCAGGAGATCGAGACCACGGTGAAACCCCATCTCTACTAAAAGTACAAAAAAATTAGCCGGGCGTGGTGGCGGGCGCCTGCAGTCCCAGCTACTCGGAGAGGCTGAGGCAGGAGAATGGCGTGAACCCGGGAGGAGGAGCTTGCAGTGAGCCAAGATTGCACCACTGCACTCCAGCCTGGGGGACAGAGCGAGACTCCGTCTCAAAAAAAAAAAAAAAAAAAGAAGAGGAAGGGAGAAGGAATGACTATAAACAACAAGCACCACCCTCCACAGAGTCAGGGAAGAACTAAAAGGGGTAGTAAGGTGGTCTCTCTAGAGAGGCAATGTTTTACTTGAGATTTGCCGAGAAATTGTCAGACTTGTGAAATCTGCAGACTAGCAATCTGTGGGGTGGGTAAAGAAGAGCAAATGTACTGCTTAGGGGTACAAAGTTTCTTTTTGGGGTGATGAAAATGTTCTAAAATTGATCGTAGTGATAATTGCACAATTCTGTGAATATACTAAAAATATATTATATACTTTAAATGGGTGAATTGTATGGTATATGAATCATACCTTAATAAAGCTGCTATTTAAAAAAAGAATAATAGTAATGCAATACTTTGAGACAAGACAAGCTTGATATGAATTATAAGAATGGTTTGACTGGGTCAGATTCATGAAAAATTTTCATAATAGACCTTTAATTATTGTTAATCTGTTAAAAAACAGCATGGAACTTAAGTACCGAACTTCTAATGGAAGATAGAAAAATACCCTATATTTTCAGGTGGGATATTTCCTATTGGTGTTTCTTTCCCAGGAATGCAGTTTTCCTAGGCTTCAAGCTGCTCAGAATATGTGGCCTTCAATAGACCTGCAGCCAGGATTAGGTGGGATTTTGCCTCATCTGAAGGGCTTCTTCTTATTTTATTTATTGTAATTTTTTTTTTTTTTTTTGAGACGGATTCTCGCTCTGTCGCCCAGGCTGGAGTGCAGTGGCGCAATCTTGGCTCACTGCAAGCTCCGCCTCCCGGGTTCACGCCATTCTCCTGCCTCAGCCTCTCCGAGTAGCTGGGACTACAGGCGCCCGCCACCACGCCCGGCTAATTTTTTGTATTTTTAGTAGAGAAGGGGTTTCACCGTGGTCTCGATCTCCTGACCTCGTGATCCGCCCGCCTCGGCCTCCCAAAGTGCTGGGATTACAAGCGTGAGCCACCGCGCCCGGCCTATTGTAATTTTTTGTAGAGATAGGATCTTAATATATTGTCCAGGCTGGTCTTGAAATCCTGGCCTCAAGTGATTCTCCAGCCTCAGCCTCCCAAACTGTTGGGATTACAGGTGTGAGCCACCGCACCCGGCTTATAGGGCTTCTTCTACACTTAGTAATTCTCCTAATGTGTGCCATCTTGTCTACTACTTAAACTGGTGATTTTCCATTGGATATAAGCCTTAGCAATAGATATTACCTAATTTTCTCTTACCTTTTTATGGGTGGGGTTATTTTCGTTGTTTTTTTTTTTTTTCCTGGTTTTGCACAACTGCAAGAAAACATTTTATCAGAGCTAGGTTATGCACATTGCAGGTGGGCCTTTCAACTTCCTGCAGAAGTGCAGAGGTGCAACTGAGCATTCGCTAAGAACTGGCACTTGTCCAGACTGTGCAAAAGAGGGAGTGCAAGTCTGTCTCACACACATAATTGAGGAAGGAAAAGAAGGCCAGTGTTGCTGAAGCTTAGGGAAGGAGATAAAGACACAGAGGTAGGCAGGGACTAGATCACATAGGGCCTTGAGAATCATAGAGATTTGGTTACAGCTAAGTGCAATCGGGAGAATGTTGGAGGGTTGCTCTGAACAAGGACATGACAGGATCTGATATGCATTTTTAATAGATTAATTTTGGGGAAAATATATGTAACAGAAATAACTGAAGAGGATGTGTATCTAGATTTTAAAAGGTACTGCAAATCAATATGATAAAAACACACACACACAATTGGAAAATCAGCAAAATACTTAAGCAGGCACTTCCCCACAGAGGAAATCTAAATGGTCAAAAGCATATGAAAAATGTTCTGTCTTGTTAATCAACCAGGGAAATACATGTTCGAACTTCCACATGTTGGCCGGGCGCAGTGGCTCACGCCTGTAATCCCAGCACTTTGGGAGGCGGAGGTGGGCGGATCACGAGGTCAAGAGATTTGGCCAACATGGTGAAGCCCCGTCTCCACTAAAAACACAAAAATTAGCCAGGCGTGGTGGCACGCGCCTGTAGTCCCAGCTACTTGGGAGGCTGAGGCAAGAGAATCGCTTTAACTTGGGAGGTGGAGGTTGCAGTGAGCTGAGATCGCGCCACTGCACTCCAGCCTGGCGACAGAGTGAGACTCTGCCTCAAAAAAACAAAACAAAAAACGAACTTTCACATGTTAAAACTTGTACAAATCTGGGCACGGTGGCTCATGCCAGTAATCCCAGCACTTTGGAAGGCCGAGGCTGGCAGATTACAAGGTCAGGAGATTGAGACCATCCTGGCCAACATGGTGAAACTCCATCTCTACTAAAATACAAAATATTAGCTGGGCGTGGTGGCACACGCCTGTAGTCCCAGCTACTCAGGAGGCTGAGGCAGGAGAATCGCTTGAATCCAGGAGGCGGAGGTTGCAGTGAGCCAAGATGGCGCCACTGTACTCCAGCCTGGCGACAGAGCAAGGCTCCGTCTAAAAAAAAAAACAACAACAAAAAAAAACAACAACAACAAAACAAACAACAACAACAAAAAAACTTGTACAAAAGCCAGTGGCAGTAACAGGTGCCTGTAGTCCCAACTACTCTAGAGGCTGAGGCAGGAGGATCACTTAAGCCCAGGAGTTTGAGGCTGTTATATATAAAGGTTCGGTGCCACAAAAGAAATAGCACTCGAATACAAAATTTTCTTTTTAATTCTCAGCAAGACAAGGTACTTCAATAGAAGGGTGTGCCCTTACAAATGGAGCAATGGTGAGCGCACACTTGGATAAGGGAGGGGAAGGGGTTCTTACCCCTGACACACGTGGCCCCTGTTGCTGTATGGTTCCCCTGTTGGCTAGGGTTAGACCTCACAGGCTAAACTAATTCCGATTGGCTAATTTAAAGAGAATGACAGGGTGAGTGCTTTGGCAGGAGTCAGGGCAGGGCAGGTAGCAGGTAATCAGAATGAGTTAGGGTGGAGTAGGTGATCGAAAAAGGTAGCTTTACGAGGAAGTTAAGTTTAAAAGCAGAAGGCAAATAATTGAACATACTGACATTAATTCTTTGAAAAGAAATTTAGAACTCATATCTAACAAGGCTATGGTGCAATACGATTATGCCTGTGAATAGCCACTGCACTGCAGCTTGGGGAACACAGCAAGCTCTGTCTCCAAAAAACTCCCCCCAAAAAACTGTACAAGCCACTAGGATGGTAAAAGTAGGAAAAACAATCTGACACTCTCAAGAAACTTTGACAATACCAATGGAAACTCACCCTTTGGTAGAGTGTTAAACTGGTTATAACCGTTTTGGAAAAGAAAGGCTGTGCATCTTCAAGTTTATTAGACAGTCTGATATCTACATTCTCCTAGATATATATCTTAGAGAAACTCTTGCATGTAAGTGCCAGGAAGCATGTATCAAAGTGTTTATTGTAGCACTAATAATAACTGAAAACACCCCAAAGTCCATTAAAGAGTATAATAAATTATGATATTAATTACAATATATGAAATTCTATACAGAGCTGCAGCTATATGCAGAAGGACAGATGAAGCTCACAAACATTATATTGAGCCAAAAAGAAGCAAGTCGCAGAAAAAAAAATACAATGAGATTCCATTTATATAACTTGAAGACGGGTAAAACCTAAACTATATTGTTTACGTTGTAATATTGGTGATATTGCTTATGGATATAAGTATGAGATAAAATTAAAGCAAGAGAATGATCATCACACACACACACACACACACACACACATAAATACAAGCACACAAAGAACTGCATTTATCTTTGCAGAAAGGGAGGAAATGTGAGCAGGAAGAGGTCTTATGATGTCCTGAAAGTGTTCCGTTTCTATGAAGCATGAAAATTTTTAATTTTATTGAAGTCCAACCTATCTATTTTTTTTCCTTTGATTGCTTGTGCTTTGGAGGCCGTATTTAAGAAATCCTTGCTAAATTCATGGACACAAAGATTTACACCTATGATTTCTATGAAGAGTTTTATAGTTTCAGCTCTTACATTTAGATCTTTGGTATATTTTGAGTTAATTTTTGTATACGGCATGAGGTAGGGGATCCAACATTATTCTTTTGCATACTGTGTTCCAGTTCTAAACCTGTGTGTTTGGATACGTGGATATTTACTTTATAATATATTTTATATACTCTTATGTATGTATATTTTATAGATTGAAAAGTATAAGAGACAATGGCTGTCTGTGAAGAATAAGTTGTGAAACAAAGAGAAAATCAGAAAGACCAATTGGGATGTTTCAAAGGTTTCTGGCTAAAGAAACAGTATGGATGGTGGTACCATTAACTAAGACAGCAATGAATGCAAAAAGAGCAAGTTTTGTGGGGAGACACAAAATTATCTTTAGGATATGTTAAATTTGAGAAGCATTTTAAACATCCACGTGGAGAAGTCAAAATGTAATTGGAGCCTGGTGCGGTGGAACATGGATGTAGTCCCAGTTACTGAGGCTGCGGTAGGAGGATTGCTTGAGCTCAGGAGTTCGAGACCAGCCTGGGCAAAACAGTGAGACCCCCATCTCCACAAAAATTTAAAAATTAGCCTGCTATGGGTGGCATGCACCTGTAGTCACAGCTACTCTTAGGAGGCTGAGACAGGAGGATCACTTGAGTCAAGGAGTTCAAGGCTGCAGTGTGCTACAATCACACCTGTGAATAGCCACTGCACTCCAACCTGGACAATGTAGTGAGACCTCATCTATAATAATAATAATAATAAAGCAGCAAATCATATATGAATTCAGAGTTCAGGGAAGAAAACAGGGCTCTAGGTATTCATTTGGGAATCCATAACATGCTTGTCATAAAACTATAGGACTGACTGAGATTAAATAGGGAAAGAATATACACAAAAAACAGAAGAGCATCAAGGACCCAGCTCTAGAGAGTCCTAATATTTAGAAGATGAGGAGAAAAAAGAGGCGGGTACTAGCAAGGAGATTGACAAGGAGCAGCCAGTGATAAAGAGGGGAAACAGTGTGGCTTCAGGAAAACTTCAAGAAGAAAGTGTTTCAAAAAGAAAGTAATGGTCAGCTACTACTGAGAAATGAACTGTGATATGGATAGAGAACAAATCATTAAATTTGGCAAGATAAAGATGGTTGGCAAGCTTGATAGGGGATGTTTTGTGGCAGATGGCAAGTGTCGGTGGCTTCATCCAATTCTGAACAGGATATTTGCTAGCATGCACACAAGACCGTAATTCCTCTTTCATAATGAATGCTGCTGCCGGGCGCGGTGGCTCACGCTTGTAATCCCAGCACTTTGGGAGGCCGAGGCGGGCGGATCACGAAGTCAGGAGATCGAGACCACGGTGAAACCCCGTCTCTACTAAAAATACAAAAAATTAGCCGGGCGTGGTGGCGGGCACCTGTAGTCCCAGCTACTCGGAGAGGCTGAGGCAGGAGAATGGCGTGAACCCGGGAGGCGGAGCTTGCAGTGAGTCGAGATCGCGCCACTGCACTCCAGCCTGGGTGACAGAGCGAGACTCCGTCTCAAAAAAAAAAAAAAAAAAAAAAATGAATGCTGCTAATGTTACGCAATGTCAGATGAGTCACCTGACAATGTAATTTGCCAGTAGCAATGTGTTTTGCTTTCTCTCTGAGCATATTTTCAATAATTTCACATCAGGTTTTTACAAACCTTTTGACAGCAGTGAGAACTGTCTGTTTTAGGATATAAGAAGTGCAAATCTGAATGGATATCTGTAGTTTTGGCCCCTTTCTGACTTTAGCAAAAGAATTATTTAATTTTTTACTATGCTGTTTTGTTTTAGAAATGAAAAATTTAATTGGTTTACCAGAGCTCAGTGTTTTGTTAGAAATCGAAATGAAAGCCGGGCATAGTGGCTCACGCCTGTAATCCCAGCACTTGGGAGAACGAGGTGGGCGGATCACAAGGTCAGGAGATCGAGACCATCCTGGCTAACACAGTGAAACCCCGTCTCTACTAAAAATACAAAAAATTAGCCGGGTGTGGCAGCGGGCACCTGTAGTCCCAGCTACTCTGAGGCAGGAGAATGGCGTGAACCCAGGAGGCAGAGCTTGCAGTGAGCCAAGATCACACCACTGCACTCTAGCCTGGACAACAGAGCGAGACTCTATCTCAAAAAAAAAGAAAAGAAAAAAAAGAAATCAAAATGAAAGCATCATTAACTTCATGTCAAAACTTGACAGACTTACTTAAAAGGTAAACATGGTGTGAAAAAAAAGAGTAGCTGGATTGCTCATTTTCAGATATCCACTTTCATACTTCTATTCACATTTTTCTTTACTTGTTTCTATAAAATTATCATATTCACCTATTTCCTCAATGAAAATGGGGTTCTTGTTAATTTTTTATATTTATGACATTTTCTACTTTAATATTCGCATTACTATTTTCATCACTATGTTTTGGTTTAGTGAAACACTTTCAAAGTCCTCGATAACATTTTTTTCTATAAATTTTTTATTTTTTAATTATCTGGGCGTGGTGGCTTCACCTGTGGTCCTAGCTACTTGGTAGGCAAAGGCAGGAGGATCACTTGAGTCCAGGAGGTCGAGGCTACAGTGAGCCATGATCACGCCACTGCATTCCAACCTGGGCAACGTATGTAGCAAGACCCAGCAGTGTTGTCTTGAGCATGTCACTTAACCTCTCCAAGTCTGTTTCCTCATCTTTCCTTTGCAAGCACAGCAAGTCCCTATAATAAGATAGGCACAACTGTCTGATCCAGGTAGGCACGAGTTGGCAAAGACTGGAGATCTACCTTCTGCTTTGATGACTTTTCTGCATTAATCTTCTCATTTTCTACTATCCTCTGGCTGGGCGCGGTGGCTCATGCCTGTAATCCCAGCACTTCGGGAGGCCGAGGTGGGCGGATCACGAGGTCAGGAGATCGAGACCATCCTGGCTAACACAGTGAAACCCCATCTCTACTTAAAATACAAAAAATTAGCCAGGCGTGGTGGCGGGCACCTGTAGTCCCAGCCACTTGGGAGGCTGAGGCAGGAGTCGATAACATTTTTTTTTTTTTTTTGAGGTGGAGTCTTGCTCTGTCACCCAGGCTGGAGTGCAGTGGTGCGATCTCGGCTCACTGCAAGCTCCGCCTCTCGGGTTTGCGCCATTCTCCTGCCTCAGCCTCTCCGAGTAGCTGGGACTATAGGTGCCCACCACCACGCTCGGCTAATTTTTTGTATTTTTAGTAGAGACGGGGTTTCACTGTGGTCTCGATCTCCTGACCTCGTGATCCGCCCGCCTCAGCCTCCCAAAGTGCTGGGATTACAAGCGTGAGCCACCGCGCCTGGCCGATAACATTTTTTTAAAACATTGGAGATATAAGGCCACACTGGTAACCACATGAAAAATTAAAGTGTTGTGAAAATATTTTAAGCCAAGATGACTTTTACCTGGTAAATTTTTTTCTTTTTGAGACACAGTTTCACTCTGTCACCCGGGCTGGAGTGCAGTAGCACCATCTTGGCTCACTGCAACCTCCGCCTCCCAGGCTCAAGCGATTCTTCTGCCTCAGCCTCCCGAGTAGCTGGGACTACAGGCGCGAGCCACCACGCCCAGCTAATTTTTGTATTTTTAGTAGAGACAGGGTGTCACCATATTGGCCAGGCTGGTCTCGAACTCCTAGACCTCGTGATCCGCCCGCCTCGGCCTCCCAAAGTGCTGGGATTACAGGCATGAACCACCACGCCCGGCCTTACCTGGTAAATTAATGTTAGTGGAAACACATTGCCAAACTCAATTTTTCAAGTACATGTATCTTCAAAATACAAATATACTTCAAAGCTACTGTACTTTGAAATATGTTATCTTCAAAAATGACATTATCACTAAGAATATAGAAGGCCTTAAGAATTGAATATGGTAGTTCAAAGTTAGTATTTTTCCTTTTTGTAGGGGAAATCACCCAAAAGTAACAAGCAGAATTGTTACCACCTGACTGGTTCTTGCCCACTGCACAGATAAAACCAAAACACTGGGCCAGCAGGAGTTGCAGCAGAGAAAGAGTTTGATTATTGCAAAAGGCAATAGAGTGAGGAGGATGGGATACGTTTCTCAGATCCACCTCACCAAGAATCCAGAGGCTAAGGGTTTTAAGGATGATTTGGCAGGTAGGGCATTAGGAAACAGATGTTGTGGATTGGTTGGGGGATGAAATCATAGCAGTGTTGAAACTGTCTTCATGTGCTGAGTCATTTCCTGCAGGGGAGTGATCAGAGGACCAGTTGAGTCAGTTCCTTTGTTGCAGTCACAGGTCACTGTTCAAGCTGGTGTCAGTTGATTCACCTGACGGCAAAGTCTGAAAAATATCTCAGAGATCAGTCTCAGGTTTCACAACAGTGCTTGCGACTGCCTGTTACATAACTCCTGAACAATAAGCAATTATAGAAAAGCAAACAAGAGAACAATGATGGGCTATCATTCAACAACGCCTACAGCTTAAGAGGTGAGCTCCCAGGTGATTGAAACTGCTTGCACTCCTCAGTTGATCCAACTTCTGGAAAATACAAAGGCAGTCTGCATGACTTAAGGATCATTGTTTCTTTTTCTTTCTTTTTTTTTTTTTGAGATGGAGTCTCAGTCTGTCGCTGAGGCTGGAGTGCAATGGCACAACCTCGGCTCACTGCAACTTCCGCCTCCTGGGTTCAAGCAATTCTCCTGCTTCAGCCTCCTGAGTAGCTGGGATCACAGGCATGTGCCACCATGCCTGGCTAATTTTTGTACTTTTAGTATAGGTGGGGTTCCACCGTGTTGGCCAGGCGGTGGCTCACGCCTGTAATCCCAGCACTTTGGGAGGCAGAGGCTGGCAGATCACCTGAGGTCAGGAGTTCGAGACCAGCCTTGCCAACATGGTGAAACCCCGCCTCTACTAAAAATACAAAAAATTAGCTGGGCGTGGTGGCACACGCCTGCAATCCCAGCTACTCAGGAGGCTGAGGCAGGAGAATTGCTTGAACCCGGGAGGCAGAGGTTGCAGTGAGCCGAGATCGCACCATCGCACTCTAGCCTGGGCGACACAGCAAGACTTCATCACAAAAAAAAAAAAAAAAAAGGACTGTGTGTAAGTAATCATGCCCGGTAAACGAAAATGTCAAAGGGAAAGAAAGTGTAACAAACATCTATTAGCTGTGCCTCTATTTTAACAAAATTTAGGCCTCTCTAAATTACAAAGTAAGTGGAATGGTTGAGTGTGGGAGGGCATTAGGGGTACAGATTTTAGAAATATTTTATTAGATTTAGGATTTGGGATTAGATTAGATGAGGGGTAATAAATGATTACTAGGGAGAATGACTGGATCAAGGAACAGAAATTAACTTGTAGGTAGTTCTCTTTGGAATTTAAATGATTGTTGGAGAGAATCAGTCATTATCTTGAAATGGGGTCTGTTCAGGTTACATTTTCGGTCTTACAGATGTTACCAAAACACCTGAGATTCAGTCTAGGTCCTGTTGCTCCCCTCACAGAAAGCCAATCATCAAGACAATGAGTATTGCCAGGGAAGAAGGCTTTAATCCAGTGCTGCAGCAGAGGAGATGGGAGATCAGTCCCAAATCCAACTCCCTGACTGTCTAAAATTTGGGATTTGTATAGCAGGGAAGAAATGTAACTATGTGTGGAGAAAAGGGAATTTTAGGGTGGGGTAAGGAAGAGAAAGTGGTCAACAGGAAGCAGGCAATCATGATTGGTGAGGGGTCTGGCTCTCCTTGTCCAGATGTGATGATCTGGTAAGTTTCAGCTCCTTGATACTATCTGAGAGGATTGATGGTTTCTTTTCTGAGAAAGCAACTCTGATAAGACAGATGTAATTTTCTCAAGTTTTAAGACCAGGCGGATACATTTCTATGTTTATTAAAAGGAACCATAAACATCACTTCTACAGGACAATCGGGCAGGTTTCCCAGGGAAGGGAAGAAAATTATTGTCCTCCTTGGTGGCTCTGGATCTTAGGCAGGTAAAGGAACTTGAGCTTCTTTGGAAGAGCTGTTGAGGGGTGGGTAGATCAGAGAGACCTTGAGTCTTCTTAGTTCAGGATGTAAAACTGCCATATTTTGGGGAACTGGTTTCTGAGCCTCAACATGACAGACAGGAATGAAAACCAACCTTGTCTGGAGGAGAACTTTCCAAGTTTGGTACAGAGGAGTCCCACAGATGATGATGAAGCCATCAACTCACAAACAGGATTACCAAACACACAAGAAGGCAATCACTGTGAGAGTCCGCAGAAACAACTGATGTAGATTTCTCCAATATTTCTAGTATTAGAATTATAATTACATATATACGACATAAAACAGCTGTGTATGAAGTGTTTAAAGAAATAAAGTATATAATTTAAAAAGTGAGCGTTCAACTAGAAACAGGAATGAACAGAAACATTTTGGAAACAATCCAAAAAGAACTAGGAATTAAAAATATAATGGGGTGACTCACACCTGTAATCCCAGCGCTTTGGGAGGCTAAGGCGTGTGGATCCTTTGAGGTCGGGAGTTTGGGACCAGCCCAGTCAACATGGCAAAACCCCGTCTCTACTAAAAATACAAAAATTAGCCAGGCATGATGGCACATGCCTGTAATCCCACCACTTTGGGAGGCCAAAGAGTGGATCATTTGAAGTCTGGAGTTCAAGACCAGCCTGGCCAACATGGTGAAACCCCATCTCTACTAAAAAGACAAAAATTAGTCAGGTGTGGCAGTGTGCACCTTATAATCCCAGCTTCTCGGGAGGCTGAGGCAGGAGGTTGCAGTGAGCCAAGATCGCACCACTGCACTCCAGCCTGGGCCACAGAGCAAGACTTCGTCTCAAAAAAATAAATAAATAAAAATAAAAAATAAAAAAAATAAAAAAAATGAGGTCGGGGGATGGAGAGGTAGTGGTAAAAACTCAGTGGAGGGATGAACTAGCAGATCAGATAACTCAAGTGAGAATTTGTGAACCAGAAAATATATCTAAATACTCATCCAGAATGCGCAGGGAGAAACAAGGAAATGGAAAATATGAAAAAAAGGTTAAAAGATATGTAAGATAGGACGAGAATGAGACAGGATAATTCCCTTGACCTTGACCCCCTTTGTGGGCAGGAACTGGGGTGGCTTGTTTCACTCAGCCTGCAGTCCGTGGATGGCTAACGGCCCAGGCTAACAGCCTTCTGCACCTGCCCTTCTTGACACCTGAATTCTTATTCAGTGTCTAGGAAGAATTAGGTCACATAAACTTTTTGAAGGGTAGTGTATACGGAAGATTGTATTGGGTGATAAAAGTGGCTCTCAGCAGGATGGGGAATTGGAAAGGGGACGGTATGGGAAGAAAGGGATCTTTCTCTGAAGCTGTGTCTATCTGTAGTTTCCGATGCTCAGCTGCATATGTTCCTGATGTTCAGCAGCTTGTATCCCTGACCAATTGCATCAGCTGCTGGGGTTGCTCTTTTTCTTCTTTTTGTTCTGCTAGCTGGCCTGGTATTTATAGGCATAGGACAGGGGGTGGGGCGGGCAAAAAAAGCAATCATTTGGGTGGAAAAATGGGGTCAGCTGCTTTCACTTAGGACTGAGGTTCCAGGCTTGAGGGTGAAGTTTAGCCTGGAGCCCAGCAGTTCTGCATCAAGAATATTTAACATATAGTTAGTTTCAATTAGAAAGATAGTGAGGAAAGAGTAGAGGTGATGTGTAAAGAGATAATGGCTGTGAATTTCCCAGAACTGGTGAGAAGCACATACCCACAGATCTTGAAAGCAAAGAAGAAAAAAAAATAAGGAAACAGGGAAACAAATTTAAAATATAATTTTTAAAAAATTTCAGAGAAAAAGGAAACATGAGTCTAAAAATGTAAAATGGCATATTACTAAAAAAGATTCCAAGTAGTCAAGAGCAATCTGTGTCCTGATAAAATTATTAGATTTCAAAAATAATTATTTAAAAGCCAGAGAATAAATCACTTACAATGAGAAAAACAGGCTGATTTCAGATTTCTCCACAGCATTTGTTCTTAGAAGACATTATATATACATACCAATAAAATCCTCCAGCAAAGAGATGTGACCCAGGAATTTTGTATGCAGTCAAACTGTTGCTTAAATATAAAGGTAGGTGGTGTGGTGACTCACGTCTCTAATTCTAGCACTTTGGGAGGCTGAGGCAGGAGGATTCCTTGATTCCAGGAGTTCAAGACTAGCCTGGGCAACATGGTGACGCCTTGTCCCTACTAAAAATAAAATTAAAAAAAATTTAGCCAGGCATGATGATGCGTGCCTATAGTTCCAGCTACCTGGGAGGCTGAGGTGGGAGGATCACTTGAGTGCAGGAGATTGAGGCTGTGGTGAGCTATGGTTGCACCATTGCACTCCAGCTGGGGTGACACAGTGAGACCCTGTCTCAAAACAAGACAAAACAAACACACACACATATACATATTTGTTTATATACATACATATGTATGTATGTATATAAAGTCAGGAGATTGAGACCACAGTGAAACCCCGTCTCTACTAAAAATACAAAAAATTAGCCGGGCGTGGTGGCGGGCGTCTGTAGTCCCAGCTACTCGGGAGGCTGAGGCAGGAGAATGGCGTGAACCCGGGAGGCGGAGCTTTCAGTGAGCCGAGATCGCGCCACTGCACTCCAGCCTGGGCAACACAGCGAGACTCCGTCTCAAAAAAAAAAAAAAAAAAGAAGTTAAAAGTTATTGGAAACAAGACAACAATGCCTGCTGTCACCACCTGCATTCAAAATTGAACTGGAAGTTCTAGCCAACGCAAGTAGGCACGAAAATAAAATAAAAGGCATCTAGGTTGGAAAAGAGGAAGGACAACTATCTTTTTTTGCAGATGAGATAAAAATCCCTAACAATCCACAAAAAATCCATTAGGGCTAATAAACTCAGAATGGTGCAAGGATGCAAGATCAATATACAAAAATCAGTTGTATTTCTATAAAGTAACAATGAACAATCCAAAAATAAAATTAAGAAAATAATTCCATTTATAATACCATCAAATATAATAAAATACTTTGCAATAAATTTAACAAAAGAAGTGGATGACTCAGCCAGGCAAGGTGGCTCATGCCTGTAATCCCAGCACTTTGGGAGGCCAAGGCAGGCAGATCATGAGGTCAGGAGTTCAAGACCAGCCTGGGCAATATAGTGAAACCCCATCTCTACTAAAAATACAAAAAAATTAGCTGGGTGTGGTGGCGGGCACCTGTAATCCCAGCTGCTCGGGAGGCTGAGGCAGGAGAATTGCTTGAACCTGGGAGGTGGAGGTTGCAGTGAGCTGAGATCGTGCCATTGCCCTCCAGCCCGGGCAACAGTGTGAGACTCCGTCTCAAAAAAGAAAAAGAAACAAACAAACAAAAAGAAATGGATGACTCATACTGAAAAAGAGATTGAAAGAAATGACTCAGGAGGCTGAGGCAGGAGGATCCGGAGTTTGAGTTTGTAGTTAGCTATGATCGCGCCACTGTACTCCAGCCTGGGTGACAGAGCAAGATCCTACTTAAAACAAAAAAGAGAAGCTAGAAAAAGAGAAAAAGAAAGAAGACTAATTGAAACAACATCTGTTTTCATGGATTGGAATATCTAACATTGTTAAGATATCAGTACTTCTTAAATTAATCTGCAGACTCAACACAATCCCTGTCAAAATTCCAACAGCCTTTTTAATTTTTTCAGAAATGTAAAAGCTGATCCTCAAATACACATAGAATTGCAAGGGGCCCTGAATAACCAAAACAATCTTGAAAAAGTTAAAAATTGAAAGACTCACACCTCCCCATTTCAAAACTTTGCTTAAAGCTGTAATATTCAAGACTGTAGTATGGGCATAAGAATAGACATGTAGTTGAGGACTATGAATTGAGAGTCCAGAAATAAACCCAGACTCTTTCACCGATTGATTTTCAACAAGGTTGCCAAGACAGTTCAATGGAGGAAAGAATAATCTTTCAACAAATGGTTCTGAACAACTAGGTATCTACATACAAAAGAATGAATTTGGCACCTGAGTACCATACACTATATACAAAAATTAACTCAAAATGGATCAGGACCTAAACATAAGAACTAAAATTATAAACTCTTAGAAGAAAACATAGATGTAAATCCCTGTGACCTTGGATTAGGTAATGGTTTTTTAGTTATGGCACCAAAAACACAAACTATAAGAGAAAAAAAATAGAAAAATTGATCTACTCCAAAATTAAACACTTTAGTGCTACAAAGGACATTATCCAGAAACTCAAAAGACAATCTATAGAAAGGGATAAAATATTTGCAAGTCATATATCTGGTAAAGAACTTGCACTGGTCGGGCATGGTGGCTCATGCCTATAATCCCAGCACTTTGGGAGGCCGAGGCAGGTGGATCATGAGGTCAGGAGATCGAGACCAGCCTAGCTAACACCGTGAAACCCCATCTCTACTAAAAATACAAAAAATTAGCCAGGCATGATGGTGCATGCCTGTAGTCCCAGCTACTCGGGAGGCTGAGGCAGGAGAATGGCGTGAACCCAGGAGGCAGAGCTTGCAGTGAGCCAAGATCGTGCCACTGCACTCCAGCCTGGGGGACAGAGCGAGACTCCGTCTCAAAAAAAAAGAACTTGTATCTAGAATATATAAAGAACTCTAACAACTCGACAATAAAAGACAACCCAACTAAAAAATTGACAAAGGATTTTTTTTTTTTTTTTTGAGATGAAGTCTTGCTCTGTTCCCCAAGCTGGAGTGCAGTGGCACAATCTCCACTCACTGCAACCTCCGTCTCCTAGGTTCAAGCGATTCTCCTGCCTCAGCCTCTGGAGTAGCTGGGATTACAGGCGCCTGCCACCACGCCCAGCTAATTTATTTTTTATTTTTAGTAGAGACAGGGTTTCCCCACATTGGCCAGGCTGGTCTTGAACTCCTGACCTCAAGTGATCTGCCTGCCTCGGCCTCCTAGAGTGCAAGGATTACAGGCATGAGCCACCCACAGGCCAAGACATAGGATTTGAATAGGCATTTCTTCAAAGAAGACAAACAAATGACCAATAACCATATGAAAGGATGCTCAATGCCGATAATCATTAGGGAATTACAAATCAAAATGGAGATACTAAGTCATACCCACTATGATGGCTACTATAATTTTTTTTAACTTTTAATTTTTTTTTTTTTTTTGAGGTGGAGTCTCACTCTGTCGCCCAGGCTTTAGTGCAGTGGTGTGATCCCATCTCAGCTCACTGCAACCTCCGCCTCCCCGGTGCAAGCAATTCTCATGCCTCAGCCTCCTGAATAGCTGGAACTACAGGCATGTGCCACGATGCCCAGCTATTTTTTAAATTTTTAGTAGAGACAGGATTTCACTATGTTGGCCGATCTGGTCTCAAACTCCCAACCTCAAGTGATCTATCCGCCTTAGCCTCCCAAAGTGCTGGGATTACAAGTGTGAGCCACTGGGCCCAGCCGTATAATAATTTTTTAAAACAATTACAGGTGTTGATGAGGTTGTGGAGAAATAGGAACCCACGGAAATTGCTGGTAGAAATATGAAATGGTAGTAAAAAACAGTTCGGGAGTTCCTTTAAAAGTTAAACCTAGAGGCCGGGCACGGTGGCTCACGCCTGTAATCCCAGCACTTCGGGAGGCCGAGGCGGGCGGATCACGAGGCCACACGGTGAAACCCCGTCTCTACTAAAAATACAGAAACAAAATTAGCCAGGCGTGGTGGCGGGCGCCTGTAGTCCCAGCTATGTGGGAGGCTGAGGTGGGAGAATGGCGAGAACCCGGGAGGCGGAACTTGCAGTGAGCCGAGATCGAGCCACTGCATTCCAGCCTGGGTGACAGAGGGAGACCCCGTCTCAAAAAAAAAAAAAAAAAAAAAAAGTTAAACCTAGAGTTGCTAATATGATGAGCAATTTCACTCCTTGGCACGTACCTTAGGGAATTGAAAACATATGTTCATATAAGATAGCAAAAGAAGGAAACAACTGAAATGTTCATCAACTGATGAATGGATAAACAAAATGTGGTATATCCATAAAATCGAGTATTTACTCATAGTATTTTAGTCATAAAAAGGAATGAAGTATGTTTAGCATACTTCATAAATAAAACATAGATGAACCTCAAAAACATTGTGCTCACTGAAAGAAGCTATATACAAAAAGCTTCCCTTATTACAGGAAATGTCCAAAATAGGTAAATCCACAGAGACAAGTAATAGACTAGTGGCTGCCAGAGCTTAGGGGGAAGGAAGGATGGGGAGTGACTAATAATGGCTATGGAATTTCACTTTGGGATGATAAAAATGTTTTGAAACTAGTGGTGATGGTTGTATAACCTTGTGAATATACTAAAAATCACTGAACTACACACTTTAAAATGGTGAAATTTATTGTGCTTCAATTATATCTCAAAAATATGGTTAAGTTTTAAGTTTATTATAACAGAATTAAACTTTTCAAAAAAGGAAAAAAATGGTTTTACAGGGAAAGGATGTGGTAATTTTATAAATTATTTCTAGATGATATGATTATATACATGGAAAAACCTGAGAGAAAAACACAAAATTTTATAGATCATAAGAGAATTCAGGTGGACAAGCATGACATTAACAGTCAAAATCAATCATTTTCATATATACAAACAATAAGCAGTTCAAAAACATCTATTTACAATAGCAACAGAAAAATAATTTCTGGGAATAATCTAACAATAAATGTGCAAAATCTAAACAAAGAAAACTTTAAACTCGCTACTAAAGGAAATAAAAGATGGTTTGCAGCCAGGCGTGGTGGCTCACACCTGTAATCTCAGCAGTTTGGGAGGCCAATGTGGGTGGATCACTTGAGCTCAGGAGTTTGGGACCAGTCTGGCCAACATGGTGAAACCCTGTCTCTACAAAAAATACAAAAATTAGCCGGGCGTTACTGGCTTGAGCCTTCAGTCCCAGCTACTCAGGAAGCTAAGGTGGAAGATGGCTTAAGACCAGAAAGCAGACGTTGCAGTAAGCCAAGACTGCGCCACTGCACTCCAGTCTGGGCAACAGAGCCAGACTGTCTCAAAAAAAGAGAAGGTTTGAACAAATGAAAAGGCATAACTTGATAATATAGGATGCCTCAACATGATAAAACTTCAATTCTTTCTAAATTAATTTATAATAACTCCTCCCCCAAATCCTAAGGATTTTTTTAAAAAAGAGCCCGATTTTAAAGTTCAAACAGAAAGAAATAAAAAGTCAACATACGTTTGATGAAGAAGGGAAATGATAGAAAACTAGTCAAAACAAAGAGGAAAGCCTAAATTGACATCTGTACAAAGTTATTTATTAAAACCTTCTTTGTAATTAAGAAAACAATCTTTGTATCCATTAAAGAATTCTCTGCAGCTGGCCGGGGGCGCAGTGGCCCACGGCTGTAATCCCAGCACTTTGGGAGGCCAAGGCGGGCGGATCACAAGGTCAGGAGATCGAGACCATCCTGGCTAACACGGTGAAACCCTGTCTCTACTACAAATACAAAAAATTAGCCAGGCGAGGTGGCGGGCGCCTGTAGTCCCAGCTACTCAGGAGGCTGAGGCAGGAGAATGGCGTGAACCTGGGAGGTGGAGCTTGCAGTGAGCTGAGATCACGCCACTGCACTCCAGCCTGGGTGACAGCAAGACTCTGTCTCAAAAAAAAAAAAAAAAAAAAAGAATTCTCTGCAGCTATGAAAAAGAATGAAGCTGTTCTTTGTCTACTGATATGGAAAGTGTCCTAGGCCAGGAGGTGTGGTGGTTCATGCCTGTAATCGCAACACTTTGGGAGGCCGAGTCAGGCAGAATACCTGACGCCAGAAATTCAAGACCAGCCTGGCCAACATGGTAAAACCCCACCTCTGCTAAAAATTGAAAGAAAGGGGAGGGGAGGGAGAGAAAGAGGCCAGGTGCAGTGGCTCGCACCTGTAATCCCAGCACTTTGGGAGGCCAAGGCGGGCAGATCACTTGAGGTCAGGAATTTGAGACCAGCCTGGCCAACATGGTGAAACCCCGTCTCTACTAAAAATACAAAAAAATTAGCCAGGCATGGTGGTGCGTGCCTGTAATCCCAGCTACTTGGGAGGCTGAGGCTGGAGAATCACTTGAACCCAGGAGGCAGAGATTGCAGTGAGCTGAGATCACACCATTGCACTCCAGGCTGAGCAACAGCAATACTCCGTCTCAACAAAAAAAAAAAAAAAAAAAAGGAGAGAAAGAGAGAGAGTCCTAGATAAGAGAGAGAGAAAGAAAGAAAGAAGAAAGGGAGGGAGGGAGGAAGGGAGGGAGGGGGAAGGAAGGAACGAAGGAAGGGAGAGAGAAGGAAGGAAGGAAAAAAAAGAAAGAAAAGAAAGAGTCCTAGATGAGAGAGAGTCCTAGATGAGAGTGAAAGCGAGAAAGAAAGAAAGAGAGAGAGAGAAAGAGAAAGAAAGAAAGAAAGAAAGAAAGAAAGAAAGAAAGAAAGAAAGAAAGAAAGAAAGAAAGAGTCCTAGATGAGAGACAGAGAGAGAGAGAAGAGAAGGAAGGGAGGAAGGGAGGAGAGTCCTAGACCAGGGGTCCCCAATACTACTGGTCTGTGGCTTGTCAGGAAGTGGGCCCCACAGCAGGTGGTGAGCAGTGAGCAAGCAGAGCTACATCTGTATTTACAGCTCCCCCCCATCACTCACATCACCACCTGAACTCCACCTTCTGTCAGATCAGCGGTGGCACTAGATTCTCATAGGAGCACGGACCCTATCGTGACCAGAGCATTCAGGAATCTAGGTTGAGTGTCCTTATGAGAATCTAATGCCTGATGATCTGTCACTGTCTCCCATCACCCCCATATGGGACCATCTTATTGCAGGAAAACAAGCTCAGGGCTCCCACTGATTCCACATTATGGTGAGTTGTATAATTGTTTCATTATATATTACAATATAATAATGATAGAAATAAAGTGCACAATAAATGTAATGCGCTTGAATCATCCTGAAACCATCCCTCCCCACCCTGATCCATGGAAAAGTTGTCTTCCACAAAACCAGTCCCTACTGTCAAAAAGGTAGGAGACCATTGTCCTAGATATACTGTTTCATGGAACAAGTAAGGTGCAGAAAAGTGTATAGCTTATGTTGCTTGTGTAAAAAGGGGCAAAATGAGCCAGGTGTGGTGGCTCATGCCTGTAATCCCAGCACTTTGGGAGGCCAAGATGGGTGGATCGAGAGGTCAGGAGATTGAGACCATCCTGGCTGACACAATGAAACCCCATCTCTACTAAAAATACAAAAAATTAGCTGGGCATGGTGGTGGGCACCTGTGGTCCCAGCTACTCGGGAGGCTGAGGCAGGAGAATGGCGTGAACTCGGGAGGTGGAGGTTGCAGTGAGCTGAGATCGTGCCACTGCACTGCAGCCTGGGTGACAGAGCGAGACTCCGTCTCAAAAAAAGGGGGGGAGGGGAGCAAAATGTGTATGTATTTGTGTGTGTGTGTGTGTGTGTTTTCTTGTATATTGTAAAATATCTCTGTAAGGGGATACACACGCTGATCAATACTGGCTTAGGGGATGTGGTTAGAGGGAGACCTTATACTGTTTATCTTTAACCTTTTTCAATTTTGAGTCTTATGAAAGTCACATCTAATTTAAAAATAAATAATGGACTGGGTACAGTGGCTCACGCTTGTAATCCCACACTTTGGGAGGCCAACAGGGGAGGATTGCTCTAGCCCAGGAGTTCAAGACAACCCTGGACAACGTGGCAAGATCCTATCTCTACAAAAAATTTTAAAATTAGCAGGGCATGGTGGCACATTCCTGAGGTTCCAGGTACTCAGGAGGCTGAGGTAAGAGGTTTGAGTGAACCTGGGAGGTCAAGGCTGCAGTGAACCATGATCTCACCACTGTACTCCAGCCTGGGCAAGAGTGAGACCCTGTCTCAAAAAATAAAAATAAATAATACACTGACAATACAGCAGACTTTCTGTAAAAAACATTTTTTTTTTTTTTTGAGACAGAGTCTCACTCTGTTGCCCAGGCTGGAGTGCAGTGGTGTGATCTTAGCTCACTGCAAGCTCCGCCTCCCGGGTTCACACCATTCTCCTGCCTTAGCCTCCCGAGTAGCTGGGACTACAGGTACCCACCACCACGCCCAGCTAATTTTTTGTATTTTTAGTAGAGATGGGGTTTCACCGTGTTAGCCAGGATGGTCTCGGTCTCCTGACCTCGTGATCCATCCGCCTCGGCCTCCCAAAGTGCTGGGATTACAGGTGTGAGCCACCGCACCCAGCCAAAAATAATTCTTAATTTCACATTGATAAAATGTATTTGAACAAAATTATTATACTTCTTTATTTTTTTCCTCTGAAATGGCCAAATTCTCTTGACTACTTGATAGACCACCAGCTGACTATTCTTTGAGCAAGGCTGTCCCAGAACTTTAAACATTCAGATGCCAGAGGGGCTACTACAGTTGGATCCAGTATCTGAACCCACATCTCTTTAGGACCACAAATTATATTCTTATACTAGAGATTAAGTGGGATCTTATTAGAGAAACTCCTAATTCTTAATTCAATTAGTCAGTATTTGCTGGAAACCTATTATTTAATATTATCTGTTATACAGAGATTAGTGTATCCTGGCTGTTGTTCTCAAGAAGCTCATAAGCATGCTGAAGGTACTAAACTATATCCAATTACATAAAACAGGTTCTAAAGGCCCCAGCAACTATGGCAGTTGGTTAAAATAGGTTTATTATAACACCCTGTGCCTAAGTATACATCTGAAAGGATACACAGGACTTTTTTTTTTTTTTTGAGACAGGGTCTCACTCTGTCGACCAGGCTGGGGTGCAGTGGTGCAATATCAGCCCCTTGCAGCCTCTGCCTTCTGGGTTTAAGCAATTCTCCTGCCTCAGCCTCTTGAGTAGCTGGGAGTACAGGTGTGCGCCACCACGCCTGGCTAGAATTATTAATAGCAATTACATCTGTTGGATGGGATTGCTAGAAAGGAGATAAGGGGAAGACTTTTACTTTTTTAAATATTTCAAATATGAAGATGGTGGTGACAGGTGACAGCGTGCTGGCAGTCCTCACAGCCCTCGCTTGCTCTCGGCGCCTCCTCTGCCTGGGCTCACACTTTGGCGGCACTTGAGGAGCCCTTCAGCCACCGCTGCACTGTGGGAGCCCCTTTCTGGGCCGGCCAAGGCGGGAGCCGGCTCCCTCAGCTTGCAGGGAGGTGTGGAGGGAGAGGCGCGAGCGGGAACCGGGGCTGCATGCGGCGCTTGTGAGCCGGCTGGGGTTCCGGGTGGGCATGGGCTTGGCGGGCCCTGAACTCGGAGCAGCCGGCCGGCCCTGGGCAATGAGGGACTTAGCACCCGGGCCAGCGGCTGCGGAGGGTGTACTGGGTCCCCCAGCAGTGCCAGCCCACAGATGCTGTGCTCAATTTCTCGCCAGGCCTTAACTGCCTTCCCGCAGGGCAGGCATTGGGACTGCAGCCCGCCATGCCTGAGCCTCCCACCCCCTCCATGGGCTCCTGTGCGGCCCGAGCCTCCCCGACGAGCGCCACCCCCTGCTCCATGGCACCCAGTCCCACTGACCACCCAAGGGCTGAGGAGTGCAAGCGCACGGCACGGGACTGGCAGGCAGCTCCACCTGCAGCCCTGGTGCAAGATCCACTGGGTGAAGCCAGCTGGGCTCCTGAGTCTGGTGGAGACGTGGAGAACCTTTACGTCTAGCTCAGGGATTGTAAATACACCAATCAGCGCCCTGTGTCTAGGTCAGGGTCTGTGAATGCACCAGTCGACACTCTGTGTCTAGCTGCTCTGATGGGGACGTGGAGAACCTTTATGTCTAGCTCAAGGATTGTAAACGCACCAGTCGGTGCCCTGTCAAAATGGACCACTCGGCTCTACCAATCAGCAGGACATGGGTGGGGCCAGATAAGAGAATAAAAGCAGCTGCCCGAGCCAGCAGTGGCAACCCGCTAGGGTCCCCTTGCACAGTGTGGAAGCTTTGTTCTTTCGCACTTTGGGATAAATCTTGCTACTGCTCACTCTTTGGTTCCACACTGCTTTTATGAGCTGTAACACTCTCCGCGAAGGTCTGCAGCTTCACTCCTGAGTCAGCGAGACCACGAACCCACTAGAAGGAAGAAACTCCGAACACATCCGAACATCAGAAGGAACAAACTCCAGACACGCCACCTTTAAGAACGGTAACACTCACCGCAAGGGTCCACGGTTTCATTCTTGAAGTCAGTGAGACCAAGAACCCACCAATTCCGGACACAGTGGGATCATGAAGGATTTTATTCATTTTTAGCATTTTTGTTTTTCAAATAAAAACATAGGAAAAAATCAAGAGTTTCAAACCAATATATAAAGTTATTTCTTCACATAATTAAAACAAATTATCATATACCACTTTCCTACCTCCCTTCATGGAATAGTACAAAACTTGGTACTCTGCTTTTATCTACTAGATATTCTGTATTTGCCTTGACCCTTGTTAAATGAAGTCTCCCTTTGTTTAGGAAAAATGTACAGTATATCAAAGGATGAGATCACCACCCCAAAGCTATGCTGATCAGTCTCGTTAAAGAAAATACAGGCTTTGGCCAGGTGTGGTGGCTCATGCCTGTAATCCCAGGACTTTGGGAGTCTGAGGCAGGCATATCACGAGGTCAGGAGATCGAGACCATCCTGGCTAACATGGTGAAATCCTGTCTCTACTAAAAATACAAAAAAATTAACTGGGTGTGGTGGCGGGCACCTATAGTCCCAGCTACTCGGGAGGCTGAGGCAAGAGAATGGCGTCAACCCGGGAGGCGGAGCTTGCAGTGAGCCGAGATGGCGCCACTGCACTCCAGCTTGGGCAACAGAGCAAGACTCTGTCTCAAAAAAAAAAAGAAGAAATACAGGCTTTATGAGAAGAGTTTGTTATGGGGAGTATTGGTTACTGAGGCAGGAGTAGTTTGGAAAATCAGTCATAAAAGCATGGGTTACAGAAGTTCATTTGCTGTTACCTAGGTGTGTTTGCTGAAGGAGCTATCACTGATCAATTATAACAGGTTTAAAACCAGCATTGGTGTTTAGTTGTTACCATGCTATAAAAATTTCAGTCTTGGCTGGGCACAGTGGCTCACGCCTGTAATCCCAGTACTTTGGGAGGCCGTGGTGGGTGGATCACCTGAGGTCAGGAGTTCAAAACCAGCCTGGCCAACGTGGTGAAACCCTGTCTCTACCAAAAATACAAAAATTACCCGGGCATGGTGGTACATGCCTGTAGTCCCAGCAACTAGGGAGGTTGAAGCAGGAGTATCGCTTGAACCCAGGAGGCGGAGGTTGCAGTGAGCCCAGATCACGCCACTGTACTCCAGCCTAGGTGACAGAGTGAGACTCTGTCTTTAAAAAAAAAAAAAAAAAAATCAGTCTTTTTCTAGGTTTGTGGGGATTCTTTTTAATTCTAAAAAAGAGTTATGTCCTTTTTTGCTTGGTCTTGATTTTAAAAACTAGAGGAGTCTTGCACTGAAAAATTTAATTTATTTTGACCTCATAATTTTATATTAAAAGGTCATAATGTAGAGTATTAATTTTCTCTTCCTGCTGTAACAAATTACCACAAATTTAGTCACTTAACACGATACAAATTTATCATCTTATGGTTCAGTAGATGAGAAATCTGACACAGGTCTCACTAGGCGAAAAGCCAAGATACTAGAAGAGCTGAATTCCTCCTTGAGGCTCTAGGGAAGAATCTGTTTCCTTTCTTTTTCCAGCTTCTAGAGGTTACCCACATTCCTTGGCTCACAGCCCCTTTTCTCCTTCTTCAAAGCGAGCAACATACGTTTCTCTGACCCTACTTCTGTTGTCATATTTCCTTCTCTGACAACCCCTTTGTCTTCCCTCTTTCAGTTGTAAGGACCTTTACAATTACCTTGAGCCTGCCTGGAGGATCAAGGATACTCCCCCTACCTTGAAGGCCTTAATTTAGTCACACCTGCAAAGTCCCTCTTGCCATGTAAGGTAACATATTTGCAGGTCACAAGGATTAGGACACAAACATCTTTAGGGGACCTTTATTCTGCCTGCCACACGTGGAAATTGAATTTATAAATATATCCGTTAGAATTGCACTTGACTGCTTAAACAAGTAAGGGATCTCTCTGTCTCCTATAGCAGGAAATCTGGGAACGAGAGGCCCAAGGCTGATTGTGATGGCCTCAACGATGGCAGCAAGGAAACTGACCCCTAGTGTGCTGCTCACTACCATGCTTAGCAATGACTGCTGAGCCTCAGGCATCCTCACGGGTTCCAGGCAGGAAAAAAGAAACGGAAGAGGCAGTACCAGCAAAATTCAGCTTACATTTTGTTAGCCAGAATTGAGTCATGGGACCACCTCTAGCTACAAGGAAATCTGAGAAGGGAAGTTTTTAGCTTTCCTCCTTCTCTAAAGAAGGAAGGAAAATTGAAATAAGAGTTGGAATGAGTGACAGGTGAGCTAACCTACAGCATTGACTACAAGTAAGTGATAGAGCAAACAACTTTAATAATCCAATTATCGAAGGGCAGGACTCAGGTGTAAGAATTTAGTGGACTCTTTGCTACATGTGTTACTCAATATCTGTTGGTCCTAAGATCAAAATTGATTTAAAAAAAAAAAAAAGACTCACAAGTCACAGTTTACTTAGCCTTAAAATGTACACGGTAAACAATGCACACGGCGAAACAGCAGAGACCTTCTGATGTCTGGCAATGCTGGGTGCAGCTTCCATGCCCCTCCACCACACAGCATGCTCAGTTGCAAGAGGTGAGGCTGAAGCACGTGGGGAAGACCTGACCTCTGGGCAGCCACCCTTTCCATTCTCTACCTATGTGTAGTCCATGCTTGTTGCATAGCCTCTGGGAGAAAGTGCTAAATCACATGCGTAACAGGGCAGCTGCAACTCATCAATCGGGGGTTTCACAATGAATGCTTCTGTAAGCCAGGGGCAATCTGACCTGCTAGCATTCCAAGTTTATCTTGTATCAATACATTCTGGGGAGCAGAGTGGCAAGAAGGTAAATCTAAGGTCATATCCCCAGGGTCCCTGGGTCTGGGGCAAGAGTTTAGACCAGCCAGAAATTCCTTCCTTGGTGGGCTAATAAATAGTATCTTCCTTCCTCTTGATTTCAGAATCAATTGAGAGAAATACAGGAGTCAGATAGGTGAGCATCAAAATATCACCTTAATAAAGTCAGCTGGAAGATGTGGCCAAGTGGGCAGGCTCACACTTTCCCTAGACATCCCCACCTGGTTGCTGGCACAGCTGAAAAGCACAGGCTTCTCAGCAAAGGCAGGGTCATAGGAAGCAGATGCAATCCCTGTAACACACAGGTCTAGAAAGGTGGAGGAAGGGCTGAGCTCAGTCTGTTCTTCCCAACTCACATGTCTGACTGCTCACTCCTGTTTCCCTGGGGAGGGGTGAATGAGGAACAGGGAGATACTCAGTGATTCTCAGCCAATCTCACAGTTCAAAGCCACCCAGGGAACCAATGTGCAGTGGGGTAGAAAGCCACTCACCTACCTGAAGTTGCTGCATCTGGAAACATAAGGGATGGAGATACTGTTCTTCCCCATAACTCGGAAGATTCATTTTAACTATGCTCTACTTTTCTCATAAATGGCAAATTTCCTCTGAGATAGTTTCCTTTTTTTATTTTTTATTTTTTTGAGATGGAGTCTCGCTCTGTCACCCAGGCTGGAGTGCAATGGCACGATCTCAGCTCATTGCAACCTCCACCTCCCAGGTTCAAGCAGTTCTCCTGCCTCAGCCTCCCAAGTAGCTGGGATTACAGGTGCCTGCCACCACGCCTGGCTAATTTTTTGTATTTTTAGTAGAGAGAGGGTATCACCGTGTTAGCCAGGATGGTCTCCATCTCCTGACCTTGTGATCTGCCCGCCTCAGCCTCCCAAAGTGCTAGGATTACAGGCATGAGCCATCGCGCCTGGCCTTTCAATTCTTTTAATACAAAGCAAATAAAAACACCTATTTTCTTTTTTTTTTTTTTTTTTTTTTTTTTTTTTTTTTTTTCCTGGGTGACAGAGCGAGACTCCGTCACCCAGGCTGGAGTGCAGTGGCGCAATCTCGGCTCACTGCAAGCTCTGCCTCCCGGGTTCACGCCATTCTCCTGCCTCAGCCTCTCCGAGTAGCTGGGACTACAGGCGCCCGCCACCACGCCCGGCTAATTTTTTTGTATTTTTAGTAGAGACGGGGTTTCACTGTGGTCTCGATCTCCTGACCTCGTGATCCGCCCGCCTCGGCCTCCCAAAGTGCTGGGATTACAAGCGTGAGCCACCGCGCCCGGCCTAAAAACACCTATTTTCAATTTCTTTTACCAGTCAGGCTATCTTTCGGAACCTAAGACAGTTTGCCGCTAGGTTTCTGCTAGCACTCTTGTTTGAGGGCATTCCCTGGAGTCATAAAGGGCAGTTCTTTGGGAAGAAGGGATGGGAAGAAAAAATAATGTCAGTTCATAAAATAATCTTCAGACATTCTTATTTATAAATGCCATTATCAATAGAGTTTTAATTTTTTCTTTGCTCAACAAAAAGCTATCAAGTATCTTGAGTAGCTGTTTTTTTTTTTTTTTTTTTTTTAGACGGAGTCTCGCTCTGTCGCCCAGGCTGGAGTGCAGTGGCGCGATCTCGGCTCATTGCAAGCTCCGCCACCCGGGTTCACGCCATTCTCCTGCCTCAGCCTCTCCGAGTAGCTGGGACTACAGGTGCCCGCCACCACGCCAGGCTAATTTTTTTATATTTTTAGTAGAGATGGGGTTTCACCGTGGTCTCGATCTCCTGACCTCGTGATCTGCCCGCCTCGGCCTCCCAAAGTGCTGGGATTACAAGCGTGAGCCACCGTGCCCGGCCTCTTTCTTTCTTTTTTAATTTATCTTTCTTTCTTTCTGTCCTCTTTCTTTCTCTCTCTCTTTATATTTTTATTTTTCAGTCTCCAACTCAGGTTGGAGTGGTGTGATTATAGCTCACTGCAGCCTCAACATCCTGGGTTCAAGGGATGCTCCCACCTCAGTTTCCCGAGGAGCTGGAACTACAGGTGCACACCACCATGCCCAGCTAATTTTTTATTTTGTATAGAGATGGGGGTCTCCCTATGTTGCCCAGGCTAGTCTTCAACTCCTGGGCTCAAGCAATCCTCCAGCCTCAGCTTCCCAAAGCGTTGGGATTACAGATGTAAACCACTGCACCTGGCCTGAGTTTTCAGGAAACCAAATAATGAATGTACTTCTGACTGTATTAGAACCCAAAACACATTTTCTGGCCATGGGTCCGCAAGCGGAGCAGGAGGCCTGACCATTTCATGGATTCCCTGCACCAGGTCTGGCAGAAAGCCACAGAACTCGTTGTATTAGGTCTCCCCTCAGGTACTTGAAGATACGGTCTTCATATCTCTTCAATATTCCAGGGGAGGGGACCCTACTTGTTTCCAAGATACTGACTTCTCATGTTAATAGCAATGCTCCCATAGATATTATATTGCATCCCGGAACTTTTCAAATCTGTAGTTCCACCTAAAATTGTATCTAGTGAATTGTTACTTACTGCCTAGGTGCCAACCAGTACAGCAGTGCGTGTTCATCTTACTTAGACTTCAGAGCCGCCCACTGGCTGTAATGGATAGCATGCACCCAAGCTCCCCTCCCACCACTCTGCTTGCTGGCATATGAGAGTGCTCTCCTCTACAGGGTCCTGAATCTTGTTTCTCATTGGCTACTAATATGTAATGGCTTTTGCTCAGTGCTGTTGTGACAATCACCTTGCTGGCCTTCTGTGTCTAGGAAGAATTACAGTCACTACCCTAAAGAGCTCAGAGTCTCAATTTGCAGAAGGCCTGTCGTTGAACATAAAATGAATTTTGAACCATTGAGAAGACTTTCTGCTTCTCTTAAGCCAGTGGTTGAACAGTGTAATCCCAGGTGTGCCTGTAATCCTTGGCCTTTGGGAGGCCAAGGAGAGAGGATCACTTAAGGCCAGGAGTTTGAGACCAGCCTGGGCAACATGGAAAAACCCCATCTCTACCAAAAATACAAAAAAAAATTAGCTGGGCGTGGTGGTGCATAGCTGTAGTCCCAGCTATTCAGGAGGCTGAGATGGAAGGATGGTTTGAGCCCAAGAGGCAGACATTGCAGTGAGCTTAGATTGTGTCACTGCACTCCAGCCAGGGCAACAAAGCCAGACCCTGTCTCATAAAAATGGCTGGGCATAGTGGCTCATGCCTGTAATCCTAGCACTTAGAGAGACTAAGGCAGGAGGATTGCTTAAGGCCAGTAGTTAGAGACTTGCATGGCTAACTTAGTGAGACCCTGTCTGTTTTTTTTTTTTGGAGACAGAGTCTTGCCCTGTCACCCAGGCTGGAGTGCAGTGGTGGGATCTTGGCTCACTGCAACCTTTGTCTCATGAGTTCAAGTCATCTCCTGCTTCAGCCTCCTGAGGGGCTGGGACTACAGGTGTATATCACCACTCCCAGCTAATTTTTGTATTTTTAGTAAAGATGGTGTGTCACCATGTTGGCCAGGCTGGTCTTGAACTGCTGACCTCAGGGGACCTTCCTGCCTTGGCCTCCCAAAGTGTTGGGATTATGGGCACGAGCCACCATGCCCGGCTCCCATCTGTATTTTCAAAAAAATAAAAATAAATGACAGTATGGTTATTCTACTCTACTCTGCGCTACTCTACGCTACTCTACGCTATGCTACGCTACTCTACGCTACGCTACTCTACTCTATTCTATTCTATTCATTTGAGACAGGGTCTTGCTCTGTTGCCCAGACTGGAGTGCAGTGGCATGAACATAGCTCACGGCAGCCTCAATATCCTGGGTACAAGTGATCCTCCTATCTCAGCCTCTAGAGTAGCTGGAACTATAGGCATGTCCCACCATGCCTGGCTAATTTAATTTAAAATTTTTTTATAGAGACAGGGTCTCGCTATATTTCCCAGGCTGGTCTCAAACTCCTGGGCTCAAGCCTCAGCCTCCCAAAGTGCTGGGATTATAGGGGTGAGCCACTGTACCTGGCTCTATTTTATTTTATTTTGAGACAGAGTCTGGCTCTGTTGTCCAGGCTGGAGTGCAGTGGTGCGATCTCAGCTCACTACAAGCTCCGCCTCCCAGGTTCACGCCATTCTCCTGCCTCAGCCTCCTGAGTAGCTGGGACTACAGGTGCCCACCACCATGCCCAGCTAACTTTTTGTATTTTTAGTAGAGACGGGGTTTCACCATGTTGGTCTGGCTGGTCTTGATCTCCTGACCTTGTGATCCTCCTGCCTTGGCCTCCCAAAGTGCTGGGATTACAGGCATGAGCCACCGCGCCCGGCCCTGGCTCTATTTTAAATAAATAAATAAATGCAACTAAAATACAATTGGAACTTTATTTGCTCTTTGATGACCCTTCATAGCACCTCAATTTCTCATGGCATGCCTCTTGCTTGGTTTACATCATAGAATTTCTGGCATAATAGGCCGGGCATGGTGGCTCACGCCTGTAATCCTAGCACTTTGGGAGGCCGAGGCGGGTGGGTCACCTGAGGTCAGGAGTTCAAGACCAGCCTGGCCAACATGGTGAAACCCCAACTCCACTAAAAATACAAAAATTAGCCAGGCGTGGTGGTGGGCACCTGTAGTCCCAGCTACTTGGGAAGCTGAGGCAGGAGAATTGCTTGAACCCGGGCACAGAGGTTGCAGTGAGCCGAGATCACGCCACTTCACTCCAGCCTGGGCAAAAGGGCAAAACTCCGTCTCAAAAAATATAATAATAATTTCTGGCATAATCTCAGAGGATTCGGCCAGGCATAATGGCTTACTCCTGTAATCCCAGCACTTTGGAAGACCGAGGCAGGCAAATCACTTGAGGTCAGGAGTTCAAGTCCAGCCTGGCCAACATGGTGAAACAGTGTCTCAAAAAGAGGGAGACTCTGTCTCAAAAAAAAAAAAAAACAAAAAAAAAAACTCAGAAGATTCTTAGAAATTTCTTACCACTATTAAAAGAAAAAAACTTCAGCTGAGTTAAATGTAAAGGAGTTTAGCTGAACAATGAATAATTTTCGAATAGGGCAACCCCCAGAATCACAGCAGATTCATAGCGAATCCAGCGTAGCTACATGGTAGAAGAAGATTTATGGACGGCAAAATGAAAGTGACGAACAGAAAACAAAAGTGAAGCACAGAAACAAATGGATTGGTTACAGCTTGGCATTTGCCTTATTTGAACACAGTTTGAACATTTGGCTAAATTTGATTGGCCAAAACTCAGTGATTGGCACGGGTGTGGGCTTTACACCTCCACTTTTTACAGTTCATGACGTACAGAAAAACCTTTAGGCCAAACTTAAATACGTGAGAAGGCAGCTTTAGGCTAAACTTGATTTAAACCCACGTTGTCTCAGTTCTCCTGGTTTCCAAATTATCTTCTGGCCTCATTTTCTTCCCTAGCTCAGAAGTATAGTGATTATCCATCACTATTTCCGGCATTAACGCCTTCAAATCTCTTACTCCTCTGTTTCACTTGTGCTATAATCATCCAGACGACAACAGACCTAGCTAAAGAACATATAACATTAGGTTTCACATGTGACAAATATAGATTCTGCTATTTGATCTGCAGTGGACATATGCTCGTTTTTGCTCACCGTTATCCAGCCTCCTTTCTTTGGCAAAACCATCTTAATCTGCACCGTGCTGTATTCCAGTCTTGGAGGCAGCTCCCCAACTAAGAATACGACTCTAGCTAAGGTAGACAGTGTCTCCCCACCATCTCCTCTCTCTGGAATTGGACTCTGGGGTGCAGTGATCCAAAGATATTAAGCAATATACAAGCAGCTATGTCCTAAATAATCAATCTATTCCTTTCTACTACTGAGGCCTGTGAAATGCTTTGGTTTTGTTTTTTACATGTTGGTTCATTAACCTCCCCCTTTGTTTTGCCCGTCTTGTTTCCACATATTTTTCCAATGAAATCCCTTTTATCTTGTGATAAAAGTGATTTTCTGTTGTTTGCAACCACAAAACCCTAACTAGCGGTGGCAGCTTGTATCAGTGACTTAAATCCTGCATAATCAGGAAAATTATATTTATATATTTAGATGTCATGAGGAGCAAATGTGAAAACAAACTCAAGGGGTCTAGTATGCAATAGCCACAATAAATCCATGCCCTCTAAACTCAAGTGAACCACCAACACAGCTTGGCAGTCTTTTTATTTGGTCTGGGCCATCTGCTTCACCAAATCCCCTCAGAGGGTTTTACGAACATTTACAATTTTCTTCAGGCTGCCCACTCTATCTCTACCTCAATCTCAAGAGCCTGTCTGGAATGTTACAGGAGAACATCAAGGAGATAGAGATACCATGTTTGCAGAATCTCAGAAGGCTTTTTTGATCTTGTGATTCGTGCCAGGGTCATGATGTCTTAAAACTAGGTTTGCAAGAATACACTTTTGAAAAAACACATTAGGACATTGATTAGAATCGCCTTACCAATACCTGCATCCTATAAGTGTTTTGCAATACTCAGAGTGGATCAGTGGAATGAGTGAGGTTGTAATCCAAGCTGCTACTGAAATTCTTCTTTATACTTTGATAGTGTTGGACTTGAAGGTCACATCTGGTTACACAGTAATTTACCATCTTACTGTGGGTGCTGGTATGCCAAAGAAAGCAGCACTCTCCAGTCTTTGTTTAAACAACTCTAGGATCAGAATGTTCCTGGTTTGTCCTGGTACCAGAGACACTGTTTGAAATTGTTTGTGTCTTCTTTTCAGTTGGTCATCCAAAAATTCAAACATCGAGATTACATGCAGCTACAAAAAATGTATGTATGTCTTAATTATGAAAGCATTCTCAACATACCAAACTACAAACATATCAGCCATAAATTTCTGCAATCTCAATATATATAAAGTAGCACTATGAGATGAAGGAATGTTGATCAACTTGAAAAGATAGTTTTGGGGTATCCAGAACCAAAGCCTCCAACCTTTCTCATTGATTTCTGGATAAGGAGGCCTCCTTTATGTATTTTTTCTTTTTACCCTCTTTCTTTCCCTTCCTTCCTCCCTGCCTTTATAAAGCTACCTAAACAATCTAGGACTAGCATTAAGTTTGTTGGGCATGGCATTTTTCTCAGTACAAATATTTCAATTTTCTTTCTGTTTAAAAATTAATTTTATTATATTTATTTTTAAATTATTTATTTATTTGAGATGGAGTCTCTCTCTGTTGCCCAGGCTAGAGTGCAGTGGTGCAATCTCGGCTCACTGCAACCTCCACCTCCTGGGTTCAAGCTATTCTCCTGCCTCAGCCTCCCGAGTAATTCGGATTACAGGTGTCAGCTACCATGTCTGGCTAATATTTTGTATTTTTAGTAGAAATGGGGGGGGGGGTGTCTCACCATGTTGGCCAAGCTGGTCTTGAACTCCTGACCTCAAGTGATCCACCTGCTTCAGCTTCCCAAAGTGCTAGGATTACAGGTGTGAGCCACCATGGCTGTCCCCTGAATTTTTTTTTTTTTTTTTTTTGAGACGAAGTCTCACTCTTGTCCCCTAGGCTGGAGTGCAGTGGTGCAATCTCGGCTCACTGCAATCTCCGCCTCCTGGGTTCAAGCGATTCTCCTGTCTCAGCCTCCCCAAGTAGCTGGGATTACAGGCACCTGCCACCACGCCCGGCCAATTTTTGTATTTTTAGTAGAGACGGGGTTTCACCATGTTGGCCAGGCTGGTGGTCTCAAACTCCTGACCTTAGGTGATCCGCCTGCCTCGGCCTCCCAAAGTGCTGGGATTACAGGCGTAAGCCACCGCGCCAGGCCGAAAATTTTTAACGTTTAGAAACCCGCGTTTCTAGCAGAGCGTGGTGGCACACATCTGTAGTCCCAGCACTTTGGCTGGGTGAGGCTGGTGGATTGCTTGAGCCCAGGAGCTTGATACCAACCTGGACAATACAGTGAGACCTCACCTCTGTAGTTGAAAGAAAGAAAAAAAGAAGGGTAGGGTAGGGCAGGGGAGGGGAGGGGAGGGGAGGGGAAGGCAGGGGAGGGGAGGGATGTTTCCTTGGATGAAATGTGTTTCTTCTTGTGGTCCCTGACCAGTTTTAAACTTTAGAACTGTAGCACTACTAACTGGCTTCTAGGCAGCCTCTCCCACTAGATGGGTTTGAAGTACAGAAATGATTTCATCAGCCTGAGAATGGAGGCTCTAGAGATTCAAGCATGTGGAGAAGTTCTGAGTGCTCAATCTCAACGCCAATCATTTCACTGGTGAAAATAAGGCTCATAGCTTGAATAAGAGGAAACATCTATCCACCTGACATCAGGTTTTGTTCCTGATTAAGGGTACATATTGATACTGGAGTGCTGGAAAGGGAAGATTGTGGTCCCCTTAAACAATACAAAAGGGAGGAAGGGAAGTGCTGGGTAGAGAAAGGTGTGGTCCCTGCCTAGGGCTCCACCCCCACGGACCTAGGTGAGGACAGGCATTTCCGGCCCAAATGTTGCATTTCCCAAGACCATCCTGGCCTGCCACGCCCCCAGCCTGGGCCTATAAAAACCGGAGACCGTAGCAGGCAGACACAGTGGCTGGACATTGTGAGGAACACGGTGGTGGAAGAAGATGCAAGTGGCTGGTCATTGAGAGGAGCACACCAGGAGAACAGCAGGCACCAGCACGTTGGCAGGCCGTCGACTGGTGGCACGCCACCGGCAGGCGGGAGGAGGTGGGGTTTGGCCAGGACAGTCGGAGGAGAGCCAGGGCGGCCCAGTGGCCCAACTCCAGGGGAAGGCGATCTCCCTTCTGGCTCCCCCACCGGCTGAGAGCTGCTTCCGCTCAGTAAAACTTGGCACTCATTTTCCAAGTCCACGCGTGATCCGAGTCTTCCAGTACACCAAGGCAAGAACCCGGGATGCAGAAAGCTCTCTGTCCTTGCAACAAGGTAGAGGGTCTAATTGAGCTGGTTAACACAAGACGGTAAACTAAGAGCATCCTGTAATACACACCCACTGGGGCTTCAGGAGCCGTTAAGCATTCACCCCTAGACACTGCCGTGGGGTCGGAGCCCCACAGCCTGCCTGTCCCTATGCTCCCCTAGAGGTTTGAGCAGCGAGGCACTGAAGAAGTGAGCTACACCCCCACTGCATGCTCTGCGAGGGGGACAGGGAAACTTTACCGTTTCAATATCGACTTGCAAGTGAAAACAGTTTCTGATATTGTATGTGTATGAGCAGGCTACTGCTGCATGTAGCTTGTGATTGGGCCTTATGATGTTATTCCATAATTATAATATTTAGTGCATAATTATTGCATTATATGCAAATGTTGCACTGCATTATGAACTCTTGCTCACAGCACAGTTACATCATAGAAATGCGGAGACAATAGCTGCAGGATGTAGAGTGCCTATGCTAGAGACACCCTGGGGGACACAGCTCTTAGAACTTGGTTTCATAACATTGGTTTAGGAGAGATTGAAGTCTGAAATCTAGAGCATTCCAGGGAGGAGTTGGTCTTGAACAATTTGCATAGGAGTGGATTTGGTAAGGTTCTGAGTCTTGGAATAGGCACCATGAAATACCTGAAGAAGGTGCTGGCAGACAGAAGTGGATTATGAGGGTGGTTGCAGCGCCTTTATGTTTTGTGCATAAACTGGTAATTAGGATGAGCCTTCTGCTTTTATGATGAGCTAAACCTATAAATAATGGTTTGGTGCACATGTCAGTGGCGTCCCCTGAAAAAAAAAGGGAACCTTTTGCTGTTTCCATATTCCATCTTGCCTTTGCCCTAGGGATTGTACCAAACAGACGCAACTCATTTTGGAGTTAAATACTTTTTAAAATATTTGTTCGTTAATTTATTTGTAGAGATGGAGTCACCCTCTGTTGCCCAGACTGGTCTGGAACTCCTGGCCCGAAGTGATCCTCCCACCTCAGCCTCCAAAAGTGTTAGGATTATAGGGATGAGCCTCCACATCCGGCCTGGAATACTGTTATTAAAAAATGTTTCTATTCCTAATCAAAAGCTCTCAGAAGTAATCAATCCCCTCAAACAGAGCCAACACAGCTATCAGTTGGGAAACCTGTAGGACTCTCAGACTCTTGAGCAAGGAGTTGGATATAATAATGGAACTAAAAAAAGAGAACAAATCTAGGAATTTGCATTTTGAAGTCATCAGCATACAGATGGCAGCTAAGGGCAATGACATAGAAAAAGAAAGGGAGAGTGTTTAGAATAAGAAAAAAGAGATGAGGACTAAATTGTGAAAAATACCAACATTTATAGAGAGCTAAAGAAAGAAGGTCAGCAGTGGATAAAAGCCAGGGAAGAATGGTGTCACACTAGTCAAAGCAAAAGAGAGTCAAGGAAAACAAGAAGGTATAGAGTGAAACCTTAGAATATAGTTTCAGAGTATCCAGAACCAAGATAGGGGAACTAGTAAAGAGGAATTAGTCAAACTGTAAGAGCAAGAGGGTAATGGATGCAGCAAAGTTCCTGAAGAGATGGGAGAAGATCGTAAAGAATACAAGGGAAGTTTGGTAGTCAGCCTTCAAGATGGCCCCCGTTGATCCTTCCTCCTGGTAGTCATGCCCTTTTGTCAGCCCCTCTCACAGTGGTCTGAGTGACTAATTGAATATGGCAGAAATGGCATTATGTCATTTCTGAGATTAGGTTATAAAATATACTGTGGCTTCTGTCTTGGTGACTTTCGCTTGCTTTCTCTCTCTTCCCTGATCATTTGCTCTGGGGGAAGCCAGCTGCCATCTGTGGAGAAGCACATATGGTGAGGAACTAAGGCTTCTTGCCAACAACCGCATGAGGGAGCTTGGAAGGGAATCTTTCAGTTCAGTTAAGCCTTCAGACAATGGCAGCCCTGGTTGACATCTGGCTGTAACTCTCACGAGACATTCTGAGCCAGAACCACTCCGCCATGTTGCTCCCAGATTCCTCAAATCCGAAATGGTGTGAGATAATAGACGTTTGTTGTTTTAAGCTGTGAAGTCTGGGTAATTTGTTATACAGAAATAGATAATACAGGAGGGATTGGCTTTGAACAGGAGGGTAGACTGCTTCCTCTGAGAAGTTACCGTGTAGGGTCATTTTTGTAAAATCTTGTTCTTCAAGTTTATAGTTTATTGCTTAGGCTTGGTATCCTAAAATATTTCAAATTGTAAGTTACGACTAGACTTAAGCCATTTTTATTGCTCATCAAAAAATATTTTAGGTTGGATGTAGTGGCTCACACCTAAAATCCCAGCACTTAGGGAGGCTGAGGTGGAAGGATTGCTTGAGGCCAGGAGTTCAAGACTAGCCTGGGCAACATAGCGAAACTCCCTGTCTCCAAGATATATATATTTGTTTAAATATATATCTTTAAATAAATATGTGTTTACATGAATGTATATATGTATCTATAAATACATATATAAAATTAGAATTTCCTACTTTTTGTAACATCCTACTCCAAAGTTAGCTATAATACCCATTTTCTTAGCTGATATCCCTTTAATCATTCATTTGATAAATATTTATTGTATGTGACATTAGTATTAACTTTATAGAAAGCAATATTGCTTTTAAAGTGATTAGTAGGGTGATAAATGAGCTATTTGCTAGTATATCCAAGTTATCTAGTAAGAAGGGTTTACTGAACAAAGAAGTATGGGTAATAGCATAAAAGTATAAACAAATACCCAAACAGTATACATGAGAAGTTAATCATCTTGGCAGAAGAAAATGATACATACAAAAAACCCAAGCATGAGTGAAGAACAGTGTGAGACTGTATCCAGCCAAAATTATATTCAAAGTAAAAATCATGTGTGCATGACGAACTGTACAGCATGAGTTAAAACAAATGAATACCCCTGATCACAGAACAATGAGAAATTCCTGCAGCAAGTGGGCATAACTGCCAAATGGGATAATATAAAAGAAGTACGAAGGGAAAACTAATTTTGAGGCTGTAACCATGTGGAACTGAAGCTAATTCTTCAAGTTCTGCTTCAGGTTATCAGGAATTGTGCTCCCATAATTTAACCATTTATGATAAGTATAAGATTTTCACACAGAAAAAATTATTCTGCTGGTGGAATGTGAACTATTACATCAAACTTGTAAAATTTTCTATAATTTTCATTATTTATCTCAGACTTTGACTCTTGTATTCTTTTGAAGAAGGACTTGTGTGGAAACCATGGTGCAAAGTTTAAAATACCAAATGCGCATTAAAGAAATTAGAGTTGTTAGCTACCTTCTGTTCTCCTTTGTTGTATTTTGGGTTTTACTGGGTGCTGGAGCCGCTGTACCACAGTGATAGCCTGAGGTTTGACCAGGTCATGGAGCTGGGCAAAGGTGGTGAGTTGATGAACAGATCCAGCTGTCAGCACAGCAAGGAGGTCCAATGCTGTGGGCCAAGGACAGTCCTCATGGTTTTCAATTCACAGTCTGTAAGAAAAATTGTACTACTTGAAAGACCTTGACTTAAATTCTTGCTTTACCATTTGATAACTCTGTGATACTGAGCAAGAGACTTTACCTCTGTGAGCCTTAATGTCTTCTCCACAAAATAGAGCTTAAAAAAATCTGCTGTAATTACATCCTGTTTTTCTTCTTAAAGGTCAAATGAGCCTGGCATCAAATATATGTGAAGCCTTTTTTTTTTTTTTTTTTTTTTTTAGATGGAGTTTCACTCTTGTTGTCCAGGCTGGAGTACAATGGCATGATCTTGGCTTACTGCAACCTCCACCTCCCCGGTTCAAGCAATTCTTCTGCCTCAGCCTCCCAAATATCTGGGATTACAGGCATGCACCATCATGCCCACCTAATTTTGTATTTTTAGTAGAGGCAGGGTTTCACCATGTTGGTCAGCCTGGTCTCGAACTCCTGACCTCAGGTGATCCACTCGCCTCGTCCTCCCAAAGTGCTGGGATTAGAGGCGTGAGCCACCATGCCAGGACTATGTGAAGCCATCTTTTAAAACTTTATACTACTATAAGCAGAATTTTTTTTTTTTTTTTTTTTGAGACAGAGTCTCACTCTCACCCAAGCTGGAGTGCAGTGGCGCCATGTTAGCTCACTGCAACCTCTGCCTCCTGGGTTCAAATGATTCTCATGTCTCAGCCTCCCAAGTAGCTGGGATTACAGGCATGCACCACCACACCCAGCTAATTTTTATATTTTAGTAGAGACGGGGTTTCACCATGTTGGCCAGGCTGATCTCGAACTCCTGACCTCAGATGATCCGCCCACCTCAGCATCCCAAAGTGCTGGGATTACAGGTGTGAGCCACCATGCCTGGCCTTAAACAGAATAATACTGTTATTCCTTTTTGCTTAAATCTTTATGTTCTTGGCAAAAGCTCAGATAGGCTTTAAGCTATGAATGCAACTTGGGAAGGGCTAATAGCTAATTCCAAAAAAAGAGGCTGGGCACAGTGGCTCACACCTGTAATCCCAGCACTTTGGGAGGCCGAGGAGAGTAGATCACGAGGTCAGAAGTTCAAGAGCAGCCTGACAGAGATGGTGAAACCCCATCTCTACTAAAAATACAAAAATTAGCTGGGCATGGTGGCAGGTGCCTGTAATCCCAGCTACTTGGGAGGCTGAGGCAGAGAATTGCTTGAACCCAGGAGGTGGAGGTTGCAGTGAGCCAAGATCACACCACTGCACTCCAGCCTGGGCGACAGAGCGAGACTCCATCTCAAAAAAAAGAAAAAAAAAAAGGAAAACCATCTTTTCTAAAAATCACTAAAACAATTGAAGTTAGTTTTTGAATAAGAATGCCTAAAACAAATCTATATCACTAGGCAACATTAAATCTTTATCTCCTCGAGGTTACAAGGACTTTCTATTTAGTACACAAGAAAAGGACCAATTTTTCCGAAACTAAAAAGCCAAGCCTGTTAGCACTTACTATCACAAATGGTTGCCACAAAAACAGAATAATGAAGGTTGAATTTATGTAAAAGGGAAGCCTCTAGGATCTTTAAAAGTATTTTTTTCTATTTTTAAATATAACACATTCATTGTAGAAATTTTGGAAACATAGTACAAGGAAGAAAATTTTTATAACTTATAATCACATTGCTGAGAAATAACATTTTGTTAATGTTTTTGCATTTTTTTTCCAATTTTTGTCTTCCTCTTGTCTGCTTTTTTCTCACATATTTTTTATTATGAGCAGTGCCATAGCATTACATAAGCTTTTTCCTTTTTTTTTTTCTTTTTTTGAGATGGAGTCTCGCTCTGTCGCCCAGGCTGGAATGCAGTGGCGCGATCTCGGCTCACTGCAAGCTCCGCCTCCCAGGTTCACGCCATTCTCCCGCCTCAGCCTCCCGAGTAGCTGGGACTACAGGCGCCTGCCACCACGCCCAGCTAATGTTTTGTATTTTTAGTAGAGACGGGGTTTCACTGTGTTAGCCAGGATGGTCTCGATCTCCTGACCTCATGATCTGCCCACCTCGGCCTCCCAAAGTGCTGGGATTACAGAGGTGAGCCACTGCGCCCAGTGCTTTTTTCTTTTTTCTTAAGATGGCATCTCACTTTACTATCATATTCTAAAAGTTTTTTTTTTTTTGAGACTGAGTCTCACTCTGTTGACCAGGCTGGAGTGCAGTGGTGCGATCTCTGCTCACTGCAAGCTCCGCCTCGCGAGTTCACGCCATTCTACTGCCTTGGCCTCCCACATAGATGGGACTACAGGCACCTGCCACCACACCTGGCTAATTTTTTATATTTTTGGTAGAGACGGGGTTTCACCATGTTAGCCAGGATGGTCTCCATCTCCTAACCTCGTGATCTGCCTGCCTCGGCCTCCCAAAGTGCCGGGATTACAGGCAGGAGCCACCACGCCTGGTCAAAAGATTATTTTTTAATCTGAAATTATTTCCAAGGTAAATATTTTTCTTCTGGGTATTTTCCTAAGGACCCAAGTTCAAAACCTTGCATTACTCTGGTCTCCCTTTCTTTTTTTTTGTCTTATGAGAAATCAAGTCTGAATTGATTTGGTTCAGAATCAAACCTGAATCTGATCACTAAATTCTATTAATTCTTTTCTTTCTATGTCTATCCACATAGGTCTGGCCCGGCCAGGACCCTGTTTCCTCAGCCCAGATTATTGAAATATTTTTCTGACTTTTTTATTTCTTTGTAGCCTCTTTTCTCTATGGTAATCTATTTTACATAACTCTTTGCATCATTACTCTGACAAAAATATTGACTGCCTCTACCTTACATGGCAGAGGTCCCAAACTTGAGCTCCAAGGCTGAACATAGTCTACAAATTTGTTTTACTACAACTCCACAGTGCTCTGACCATTATTTTTAAATTTGTTGGAATCCTTTCAATGGACCCTAGGTTTCACTGATTTGTGTCACCTGCCTGGCCTCTAGGCTTCCAGGTATGGCTGAGTAGACTTTGTTTTTTGTTTTGTTTTGTTTTGTTTTTCCTGAGACGGAGTCTCACTCTGTCTCCCAGGCTGGAGTGCAATGGCACGATCTCGGCTCACTGCAACCTCCACTTCCTGGGTTCAAATGATTCTCCTGCCTCAGCCTCCTGAGTAGCTGAGATGACAGGTGCATGCCACCACGCCCAGCTAATTTTTGTATTTTTAGTAGAGAGGGGGTTTCACCATGTTGGCCAGGCTGGTCTCGAACTCCTGACCTTGTGATCTGCCCGCCTCGGCATCCCAAAGTGCTAGGATTGCAGGCGTGAGCCACCGTGTCCAGCCGACTTTGCATTTTATAACTCCAGAGGGCACTGTGCACATAACATAAAAAGTTATGCAGTGCACAGCCTCTACAATCTGCACAACTCTACCTGGTGGCCCTATGGGAGCCTATGGACGTTAGTGTGAACTCTAGTCTGTAAAACTAATATCATGTCTAGCCCTGCCCACTATATTGACTAATCAAGCCCATCCTGTACCATAGTCTGGAAAAGGCTGACATTCCTAAAAGCTTTGCACTCTAAGATAAGCCACGAAAACCAGAAATATTTGGAAAGCCTTGAATTCCAAGATAAGCCATAAAGTTATTTTTTATGCAAAAGACAGAAACATATTGTTTTTCTTTTTATCAAGACTGACCCCAAAGTTATCCAGTCAGAATTGTTGACTAATGTATAACAATCTGAGCTATCTCCTGACTTTGTGATTTTTTTTTTTTAGACAGAGTCTTGCTCTTGACACCCAGGCTGGAGTGCAATGGTGCGATTTCGGCTCACTGCAACCTCCACTTCCTGGGTTCAAGCAATTCTCCCGCCTCAGCCTTGAGAGTAGCTGGGATTACAGGTGCCCACCACCACATCCAGCTAATTTTTGTATTTTTAGTAGAGACGGGATTTCACCATGTTACAGTTCAAATACTTTTAAGAAAATTAGATGTGCTAGTTCTGTACTAACATGTCTTTTTTTGCAAGTTAAAATGCTAGTCAGTTCTCAAATTTGTCTCTGAATTTTGCAGGATAGAGTATAAAATTCCCTAAATCCTAATTCCAAGCTCTTTACAATGTGGGCCCCACATCCCTAAAGTTTTCTCCTTTGCATAAATACTATACTTGAGACAAACTAACTGTTTTCCCCCAACGTAAAGTTTACAATTCTCTTCTGTTGCATTTCTACTCTCCAGTATTTCTGATTCTTTTCCTCTCCCTTTTTTTTTTTTTTTGGATAAACAAGTTTATTTGTAAACTTAGTCAACATACATAATTGACCTAAAAACTTCAATAGGATAAATTTTAAAACCACTTGGAAGGCCATCTCTATAAAAATGATTTTCCCAGGACAGCAACCAGATGTAACCTAACCCAACAGCATCTTCACTGGCAGAGGTTCAGTGAGCTGGAGCTTTGGGCTCCTCCCCCACACCAATTTTTATAATACAAATGCCACAAGAAAAAGAACTCTGGTACTGTTTCCTCTTAGCAGAGGAGAAAAACTCAACCTAGTTATGAGACCAACCACACAACACAATGAAAAGCTGCACTAACTAGTTCAGAATATTAGTTAACAGATGATGCTGGTGTGAATAACTCGTATTTTTTTCTAGAGCCCTTATAAAGAAAATCCCCCAGTTAGTGTTTGCGTTATCAGCTAGAGGGTTAGTTAACATGTAGAATGAGGACTTATGCAAGGTATAGATGCGCATAGCATTTTACTACTGTGAGAACAAGTGCAGTCAGAAGAAAACCAACTGGACTCTAAATTACACACACCTTAATGACAAGACTCACCACCACTTGTGAATGTAAAAAATTTAATTTGAAAATGTTGACACTACAATATATAAAATAGCTATTATAAATGCACATAGTGTATTCCATACCTGCCAGGTTTACTTTTTTTTTTTTTTTAAAGGAAACTAAGTTACACTGTGGTTAAGGTTTGTATCTTCACTCTTGAAAAAGCCTACATTCTATCACAGAGATGTATGGTCAGACTCAACAGCCCGAATTGTTAAACACTTGGATCAAGTCATAACCAGTTTTATTGCAAAAGAACCCTGTTGTACACATTTATCAATTCTAGTACCTTAATAGCTACCCGAGAAGTCATGAACATACAGAAACATGCATCATGCAATTCTAGTACCTTAACAGCTACCCGAGAAGTCATGAACATACAGAAACATGCATCATGAGAAGCAAGAAATATCACCCATCCCTTCTGCCTATTAGCAACTTGTCAGTCCGGAGCAACAGCGCTCACATCACTGAGTTCTGTGAACAGTCACTTCTGGCATTCATCCTGAGCGAAACATGGAATGAAAGGTGGAATAACTTAAGTACAAATGCAACATATTATAAACAATTTCTTACCAAAAAGCCACAAATTAAACCAAAGTATTTTACAGAATTTACTACAAAACGCCATAAAAACTGCTTTCACTTAAGCCCTGTCTCCCCGTATCCGGCGAGCCAGCTGGATGTCTCTGGGCATGATGGTGACCCTCCTAGCGTGGATGGCACACAGGTTGGTATCTTCGAACAGACCCACCAGGTACGCTTCGCTGGCCTCCTGCAGCGCCCCGACGGCTGCGCTCTGAAACCTCAGGCCGGCGTTGAGCTCCTGCGCGATCTCCCTCACCAGCCTCTGGAAGGGCAGCCTGCGGATGAGCAGCTCCGTCGACTTCTGGTAACGACGGATCTCCCGCAGCGCCACGGTCCCGGGCCGGTAGCGATGCGGCTTCTTCACCCCGGCGGTGGAGGGGGTGCTTTTCCTGGCGGCTTTCGTGGCTATCTGTTTGCGGGGGGCTTTCCCACCCGTGGATTTACGAGCCGTCTGCTTGGTTCGGGCCATTTTCTTTCACCCAGCGCCGAAGTTTCAGGCCGCTTCCCCGACCTCCGCGCCGCTTCTGCTGCCCGAGGAAGAGCCGCGGTCGCGAGCGAAGAACCGACCCTGGTCCAACGAACGGCCAAACCGCCCTGCGCTCTCCCCTCTCTCTCATCTGCATCCCTTCCGTTCTTCAAAGCCCGTTTCGGTGTTTGGTTTTTTTGTTTGTTTTTGTTTTGTTTTGTTTTTTGAGACGGAGTCTCGCTCTGTCGCCCAGGCTGGAGTGCGGTGGTGAGATCTTGGTTCACAGCAACTTCCACCTCCCAGGTTCAAGTGATTCTCCTGCCTCAGCCTCCGGAGTAGCTGGGATTACAGGCACCTGCCACCACACCTGGTTAATTTTTGTGTTTTTAGTAAAGACGGGGTTTCACCTTGTTGGCCAGGCTGGTCTCGAACTCCTGACCTCAGGTGATCCACCTGCCGCAGCCTCCCAAGTTGCTGGGATTACAGGTGTGAGCCACCGCGCCCGGGCTTTCAAGGCTCGTTTCAATCCCACCTCCTTCACAAAGCATTCTTCAGCCACCTTCGTTTTCATCCTTGTTTTCTCTGCACTCTTTCTACCCTTATCATTTACTTGACACTATGCAAATTCTACAGGTATATGAATTTCTCATTTATTTTTAGTAATTATCTTTTTTCTTATAAAAGTAATACTTGTCCAATTTAAAATACAAAAAATATAGAGAAACAAACTGAAATGTGGAATCACATGTGATACACGCACACACACAAGTTGGCTGAATCTTACTCTTGGGATGGGGAAAGAATCATCTAGTCATCTGCCAAGAGGTATAAACCTAAAGTTTAGAAACAGAAATCTGACTTTTAAATGTTACAGTTCTATATGATATTTGTTCCATGGAGTAAATCACAAAGTTTCTCTTTTTTTTTTTTTTTTTTTTTTTGAGATGGAGTTTCACTGTCCTCACCCAGGCTGGAGTGCAATGGCACGAGCTCGTCTCGGTGCAACCTCCACCTCCCAGATTCAAGCAATTCTCCTGTCTCAGCCTCCCAAGTAGCTGGGATTACAGGTGCCTGCCACCACACCTGGCTAATTTTTGTATTTTTAGTAGAGACGGGGGTTTCACCATTTTGGCCAGGCTGGTCTCGAACTCCTGACGTCAAGTGATCCACCCACTTCGGCCTCCCAAAGTGCTGGGATTACAGGAGTGAGCCACCGTGCCTGGCCACAAAGTATCTCTTTTGTCAGGTGAGTTTTTTAATTTTTAGAAATATGCCACAAAGTGAGCCAGGTGTGGTGGCTCAGCCTGTAATCCTAGCACTTTGGGAGGCTGAGGCAGGTGGATCACAAGGTCAGGAGTTTGAGACCAGCCTGGCCAACATGGCAAAACCTGTCTCTACTAAAAATACAAAAATTAGCCAAGCGTGGTGGCACACGCCTGTAGTCCAAGCTACTCGGGAGGCTGAGGCAGGAGACTTGCTTGAACCCAGGAGGCAAATGTTGCAATGAGCCCAGATTGCACCACTGCACTCCAGCCAGGGTAACAGACAGAGTGAGACTTTGCCTCCAAAAATAAAAAAATAAAATAACGAAAAGCTATCGGATTGGCCATTGATACTTTCCACATCTGAAGAAATCTACCTTATTTTCAAAAGAGCAAAAAAAGGAAGGGTTCCCCGCCCCAGGTTAAAATATAGTAAAATTTCTGAGTAATTCGTAAGAAATAAAGCACCTTCACACTACCATAAATCTCTACACCGTGTTCCAATCTGTTGAGTGCCTGAATCCAGCAACAGCTTTGGAGGTCCCCTTCCTCCATAATCTCTGTGCAGACCCTCAACCTCACCCCAGATGCCTTTTGGAGTTTTCATTCTTGATTATAAACAATTGATAGTTTCTCAAACTTTTATATACAGCGTAAAGAAAAAACGTACCCTGCCGGGCGCGGTGGCTCACGCCTGTAATCCCAGCACTTTGGGAGGCCGAGGCGGGCGGATCACGAGGTTAGGAGATCGAGACCATCCTGGCTAACACGGTGAAACCCCACCTCTACTAAAAATACCAAAAAATTAGCTGGGCATAGTGGCGGGCGCCTGTAGTCTGAGCTACTGGGGAGGCTGAGGCAGGAGAATGGCGTGAACCCGGGAGGTGGAGCTTGCAGCAATCCAAGATCGCGCCACTGCACTCCAGCCTGGGCGACTGAGCAAGACTCCTTCTCCAAAAACAAAAACAAAAAAAGAAAATCTGTACCCTTACTACTACACTAGGGGCACAGAGGGGAGAAGAGACTCAAAGAATAAGAGCTACTGCTGTTTGCTGAACACTTATGTACTGAATACATTCCATCCTCAGAACCAACCTTAAACTGTTATCATCCTCGTTTTACAGATGAGGAAAATGAGGCTCGGAAGAGTTAACTAACCTAAGAGACCCTGAAGTCCTAGCATTTTCCACATGGAACATTCTCCCCTGCTGGTCCCCTTTGCCTGCAGTTGTTCCTTCCACCTCTTCCTGTGCAGGATCTTAGCCCCTAACTGTTCCTCCTGTCCAGGCTGATAAATCCAAAGTGCCCAAACAGTGGCTGCTCATCTGCAACAACGATTCCTCCCTCTTTCAAGAATCTCTTTGACCAACTCTTCCCCAAACTAGCCGCATGCTGGCTGACAATCCCCTCTCCCACTCCAGCTAAAATGTGATAAAATTCTTGCCCGTTTCTTCCCCCAAGACAGGCCGTTTTTTAGCTCCTTTTCAGGCCTGACATTTTGAATAACGTCTATGCTAATGGAGAGTCAGACCCTGATCTCTTCACTGCCGTACTATACTGCTAGTTTTCCACTTTAAAAGTCACTGGTTGAATTGTTTGCAACTTGAAATGTCCTTTCTCACAGAAGTGATACCATGGTCCGAAGCCAGCGTTTTCAGCTGTTACAATCAACCTGAAGCTGCCATAAGTGGAGGAAACAAGGCAGAAATGAAATCAAAGATTGGATTTAAGTGAATGAAAGAAACAGGTTTTGGTAGAGTGACCATATAGTTTACTATCCAACCAGGATACTCCGGAGAGTGAAAAGGTGCTATTAATAATTACACCAGGACAATAGGCAGGCATAAACTGAGGCTGTCCTGGACATATATTCACTCTAGGTGTAGGTCACATCAGAATGGCTTTGAGCAATTCACCCTAACTCCCTTGAGCCTCAATTTCTTCTTTTTTTTTTTTTTTTTTGAGACAGGGTCTCATTCTGTCACTCAGGCTAAAGTGCAGTGGTGTGATCTCGGCTCACTGCAGCAGCCCGAAACTCCTGGGCTCAAGCAATGCTCCTGCCTCAGCCTCCCTCGTACCTGGGACTAGAATCGCCCCACCAAGCCTGACTAATTAAAAACAATTTTTTTTTTTTTTTTTTGGAGAAGATGAAGTCTTGCTCTGTTGCCCAGGCTGGAGTGTGGTGGTGCAATCTCAGCTCGCTGCAAGCTCCGCCTCCCAGGTTCATGCCATTCTCCTACCTCAGCCTCCCGAGTAGCTGGGACTACAGGTGCCTGCCACCATGCCCAGCTAATTTTTTGTATTTTTAGTAGAGACGGGGTTTCACCGTGTTAGCCAGGATGGTCTCGATCTCCTGACCTTGTGATCCGCCCGCCTTGGCCTCCCAAAGTGCTGGGATTACAGGCGTGAGCCACCGCACCCAGCTAAAAACATTTTTTTTTTTGTAGAACTGGAATGTCATCATGTTGCCCATGCTGGTTTCAAACTCCGATCCTCAAATGATCCCACTGCCTCAGCCTCCCAAAGTGCTGGGATTATAGGTGTGGCCACCATCTCCAGCCTGAGCCTCAATTTCTTTATTGTGAAATGGGTGAGTGTGAGAATAACACAGGTCAGAGTCTATCGTGCACAATTGAATTTGTAAGGTACCATATAAATATACTTTTTCAGATAATAGTTATGACTAATACGGTTACAAGAAAGGGGTCCCAATCTAGACCCCAAGAGAAGGTTCTGGATCCTGCACAAGGAAGAATTTGGGACGAGTTCATAAAGTAAAGTGAAAGCAAGTTTATTAGAGAAATAAAAGAATAAAAGAATGGCTACTCCATAGGCAGAGCAGTGGCATGGGATGTTCGACTGAGTACACGTATAGTTATTTCTTGACTATATGTTAAACAAGGGGTGGATTATTCATGAGTTTTCTAGGAAAGGGGCAGGGATTTACCCTAACTGAGGGTTCCTCCCCTTTTAGACCATATAGGGTAACTTCCTAATGTTGCCATGGCGTTCGTAAACTGTCGTGGTGCTGCTGGGAGTGTCTTTGAGCATGCTAATGCATTATAATTAGTGTATAATGAGCAGTGAGGACAACTAGAGGTCACTTTCATCACCACCTTGGTTTTGGCAGGTTTTGGCTGCCGTCTTTATGGCATTGTTTTATCAGCAGGGTCTTTATGACCTCTATCTTGTCCTGCTGACCTATCTTGTCCTGTGACTAAGAATGCCTAAACCTCCTGGGAATGCAGCCCAGTAGGTGTCAGCCTCATTTTACCCAGACCTTATTCAAGATGGAGTCCCTCTGGTTCCAGTGCCTCTGACAATACTGCTGCCCTGAGATGCCTGGTGCTGATTAGACTGCGATCAAGTGCATATTCGCTGTTGATTGATGTTGCTCTCCTCTGTGCCACTCTCTCTATGTGGGCCGTCTCTTCTAACTGAGGGAACAGCAAACCAACCAGTGAGAAAGGTCATCGTCATTTCATTCTTTTGTGTGCCAAAGCACACAAACCTCTTAGAGAATATTAGAGAATATGTTCTATTTCCTTCCAGAAAAAAAAAAACCCCACTTTTTTTTTTTTTGAGACAGAGTCTGGGTGGAGTGCAGTGGCATGATCTTGGCTCACTGCACCCTCTGCTTCCTGGGCTCAAGCAATCCTCCTACCTTAGCCTCTAGAGTAGCTGGTATTACAGGCACATGCCACCATACCTGGCTAATATTTTTGTATTTTTGTTGAAGACGGTGTTTCGCTGCGTTGCCCAGGCTGGTCTCCACCGCCTGAGCTCAAGCCATCTGCCTGCCTCCGCCTCCCAAAGTGCTGGGATTATAGGCATGAGCCACCGCACCTCGACTCACACATTCTGTTTTGATTGAAGTATAAAATGAGTTAGTGTTGGTGAATAAAACATGAAATTTATAAACTCAAACCCCAATCAGCAAGCTAGTGAGAGAGGGCGCTCAGCATGGGTGCTCAACACGCAGGGAGTCCTTGAGCACAGGCTCAGCTCACTTTTCACTTACAATTGAAAATCTGCACTCAGGTTATGTCATCTTTGGATACTCCCTCCTCAGACTTCTCCCCAGATCTCTATGCAAGGGGGCACTAATTAGACCAACGTGCTTTGCAGCCCTTGTTGACTATTTCCCTCACTTCTCATTATAACATTGCCTTGAGGAGGAGACACTTCTACAGTAACCAGGACATGCCCGAGAAGTCCCATTATGTGGGGCCCTTTACCCACCTTTTTGGCCAGCTTCCAGTGTTCTTGACTTACTGGAGATCTGGTAGTCTTACGGCCGAAACATAATTTGGTTTTCATTCTTTTATCTCATGTCTGAGAACCAACTATTCAACTTCCTCCCTCACTGCTGACTGGGGCGATTTTTCCATGGAACTAAAAATCCTCCACATACCCACTCTATATGACCTTGTTCTGTATTTTCCAAGGTTCTTAACCTAATACAGTTATTATTTACAATTCTGTGTAAATCCTATGTGGGATTTTTTACATACTATAACCATTCATGCATTCAACACATATTTTTTGAGTGTCTAGTATATACAACAGGTATTGGTCTAGGTCTAGGGCTGTATCAGTGAATGAAACTAAGTCTTTACTGTCAGGGAGTTTACATATAATTGGGTGACACAAAAACTACAATAGATAGGTAATGTGTCTATTATACAGATGATAATAGGTGTTACGGGAGAAAATTATTATAGTGTAAGGAGGACAGGTAGTCCAGGGGAGGGGTGTGGAAATACTGCTTTACACAAGGGTAGTCTGGGACAGCTCCATAGTCAAGGTGGTATCTGAATAGAAGTGAGAGAGCAAGCCATATGGATATGTGATGAAAGTGTCCCTGGCCGGGCGCGGTGGCTCACGCCTGTAATCCCAGCACTTTAGGAGGCCGAGGCGGGCGGATCACGAGACCACCCTGGCTAACACGGTGAAACCCCATCTCTACTAAAAATACAAAAAATTAGCCGGGCGCAGTGGCAGGTGCCTGTAGTCCCAGCTAATCAGGAGGCTGAGGCAGGAGAATGGCGTGAACCCGGGAGGCGAAGCTTGCAGTGAGCTGAGATCGTGCCACTGCAGTCCCGCCTGGGCGAAAGAGTGAGACTCCATCTCAAAAAAAAAAAAGAAAGAAAGTGTCCCAAGTAGAGGGACGAGTAAGTTCAAAGGTCCTGAGGTGGAAGCACGCTATGTTCAGGGAATGGAAAGGAAGCCAGTGTGTCTGGAGCTGAGGGACTGAGGTGGAGAATATAAGGAGAGGAGGTCAGGGAGGCCAGGGATGGGGATGGGTAGTAAAATCATGAGTGAGATGGGAAGTCACTGGAGGTGTTGAGCCAAAATGTGACCTAATCTTACTTGCATTTTTCATAAGATCCCTCAGAATACCACAGGAAGAACAGACACAGAGAAGTATAGCATTAGGAAGTTATTGCAATCATTGAGGTGAGAAACGATGACGGTTTAGACCACAATAGTAGGAGTGAAGTGGTAAGAAGTGGTCAGTTATATACTATCATGAAGAATAAATGGAAAGAGAAAAGAAGTAAATTACTAATTAAAAAAAGAAGTGGTCATATTATGAGTATTTTGTTTTGAATTTAAAGTTAATCAAGTTTGTTAAATGATTCACGTAGAGTATGAGAGAAAGACAGAAGCCGAAGATGACTCCAGGATTTTTATCCTAAGCGTGTAAAAGAAAAGTTTTTCTCCACTGAGATCAGGAATGCTTTAGGAAGAAAATTAGGAGGTTTTTTTTTTTTTTTTTTTAGATAAATTGAGTTTGGTCGGACACAGTGGCTCATGCCTATAATCCCAGCACTTTGGGAGGCTGGGGCAGATGGATCACTTGAGCCCAGGAGTTTGTGACCAGCCTGGGCAACATAGCGAGACTACATCTCTACAAGTTTTTTTTAATTAGCTGGGCAGGCATGGTGGCACACATCTGTGGTCCCAGCTACTCTGGAGACCGAGAGGAGAGGATCACTTGAGCCTGCGAGGTCGAGGCTGCAGTGAGCTATGATGGAGCCACTGCACTCCAGCCTGGGCAACACAGTGAGACTCTGTCTCAAAAAAAAAAATTGAGTTAGAGATGCTTATCTAACATCCAAGTGGAGATGCTGAATCCACAGGAGTTCAGAGGAGAGGCCCAGGCTAGAGGTCTAAATTGGGTTGTCAGCTTGTAGATGATCTTTAAAGACATATGACTAGTTAAATCCACCTAAGGAGCAAGAGTAGACAGAGGGCCGGGCGCGGTGGCTCACGCTTGTAATCCCAGCACTTTGGGAGGCCGAGGCGGGCGGATCACGAGGTCAGGAGATCGAGACCACGGTGAAACCCCGTCTCTACTAAAAATACAAAAAATTAGCCGGGCGTGGTGGCGGGTGCCTGTAGTCCCAGCTACTCGGAGAGGCTGAGGCAGGAGAATGGCGTGAACCCGGGAGGCGGAGCTTGCAGTGAGCCGAGATTGCGCCACTGCACTCCAGCCTGGGTGACAGAGCAAGACTCCGTCTCAAAAAAAAAACAAAAACAAAAACAAAAAAAAAAAAAAAAAAAAAAAAGAGTAGACAGAGAAGGGAAGAGGTCCATAGAGTGAGTTCTGGGGCTCCCCAGAAAAGAGTTGGGAGTGATGTAGAGGAATTAGCAAAGGATATTGAGAAGTAGCAGCCGGGGAAGTAGGAGGAGAATCGAGAGACAACGATGGGCTGGGCGTGGTAGCTCAGGCCTGTAATCCCAGCACTTTGGGAGGCTGAGGCGGGAAGATCACCTGAGGTCAGGAGTTCGACATCAACCTGACCAACACTGAGAAACCCCGTTTCTACTAAAAACGCAAAATTGGGCAGGGCGCAGTGGCTCACGCCTGTAATCCCAGCACTATGGGAGGCCAAGGCGGGCGGATCATGAGGTCAGGAGATCGAGACCATCCTGGCTAACACAGTGAAACCCCGTCTCTACTAAAAATACAAAAAAAAATTAGCCGGGCGTGGTGGCGGGCACCTGTAGTCCCAGCTACTCGAGAGGCTGAGGCAGGAGAATGGTGTGAACCTGGGAGGCGGAGCTTGCAGTGAGCCGAGATCACGCCACTGCACTCCAGCCTGGGCGACAGTGAGACTCCGTCTCAAAAAAAAAAAAAAAAGAAAGAAAACTTAAGCAAGAGGGAGACAGGTCATTACCACAGCCTTTTTTTTTTTTTTTAAATCTGGTACAGAGTCTCCCTCCCACTCCCAGGCTGGAGTGCAGTGGTGTGATCTCAGCTCACTGCAACCTTTGCAGGGTGTGGTGTTGTGTGCCTGTAGTCCCAGCTACTCAGGAGGCTGAGGCAGGAGAATTGCTTAAACCCAAGAGGTGGAGGTTGCGGTGAGCCAAGATCATGACATTGCACTCCAGCCTGGGCAACAAGAGCGAGACTCCGTTCCAAAAATAAAAAAATGAAAATAAATAAAAAGAGACGGCCAGGAGCGGTGGCTTACACCTCTAATCCCAGCACTTTGGGAGGCTGAGGTGGGTGGATCGATCACCTGAGGTCGAGAGTTTGAGACCAGCCTGACCAAAATGGAGAAACCCTGTCTCTACTAAAAATACAAAATTAGCCGGGTGTAGTGGCGCATGCCTGTAATCCCAGCTACTCTGGAGGCTGAGGCAGGAGAATGGCTTGAATTCGGGAGGCGGAAATTGAGCGAAACTCCATCTCAATCAATCAATCAATAAAGACAATGATGTTGCAGAGGCCAAGTGAAGAAAACGTCCATAAGCATACTCCAAAATAATAGGCTTCTTTGGCTGGGTGCAGTGGCTCACACCTGTAATCCCAGCACTTAGGGAGGCCAAGGGGGCAGATCATGAGGTCAAGAGATGGAGACCATCCTGGCGAACATAGAGAAACCCCGTCTCTACTAAAAATGCAAAAATAGCTGTGTGTGGTGGCTTGCGTCTGTAGTCCCAGCTACTCAAGAGGCTGAGGCAGGAGGATCGCTTAAACTCTGGAGGCAAAGGTTGCAGTGAGCTGAGATCGTGCCACTGCACTCCAGCCTGGCGACAGAGCAAGACTCTGTCTCTGAAAAAAAAAAAAAAAAAGCCTTCCTTTTTTATTTTGTCACATGATATTAATTTACTTGTATATCTCCTTCACTAGACTTGGATTTTGTGGCCTGGGAATATATCACATCCATTACTCATCCCTAGGGCTTATGCTTAGCTCAGTGCCTGACACGTTAGACTTTTCTCTTTTTTTTTTTTTTTCCAGACAGAGTCTTGGTCTGTCATGCAGGCTGGAGTGCAGTGGCACTATCTTGGCTCACTGCAACCTCTGCCTCCGGGGCTCAAGCAATTCTCCTGCCTCAGCCTCCAGATTCGCTGGGATTACTGGCACCCACCACCACGCCTAACTAATTTTTGTATTTTATTTTATTATTTTATTTATTTATTTTTGAGACAGGGTCTCACTTTGTCACCCAGGCTGGAGTGCAGTGGCATGATCTCGGCTCACTGCAACCTCTGCCTCCCAGGTTCAATCGATTCTCCTGCCTCAGCCTCCCAAGTAGCTGGGATTACAGGTGCCTGCCACCATGCCCAGCTAATTTTTGTATTTTTAGTAGAGACAGGGTTTCTCCGTGTTGTCCAGGCTGGTCTCAAACTCCTGACCTCAGGTGAGCCACCCGCCTCGGCCTCCCAAAGTGGTGGGATTACAGGGGTGAGCCACTGCGCCCAGCCTAATTTTTGTATTTTAGTTAAGACCGGGTTTCACCATGTTGGCCAGGATTGTCTTGAACTCCTGGCCTCAAGTGTTCTGCCTGCCTCGGCCTCTCAAATTGCTGGAATTAACAGATGTGAGCCACAGCATCAGATCTAGGCTTTTCTTGATGGGAATGTTTTTCCTTCTTTCACAAAACCTTTTATTTTGAAAACAGTATAAACTAGAGAAAAGTTGCAAGAATAGTAGTGCAATGAACTGAAACACCCTTCATTTAGATCACTAATTGTTAGTAAACATTTTGCCACATTTGCTTTTTTCTCTCTGCATTTGAAATTAAGTTATAGATATCACAACCCAACATGCCTAAATAATTTAGTGTCTATCCTTGAAGAAAGATATTCTCTTATTGTACAATCACCAAATTAAGGACATTTCACATTGATACACTGTGATTATCAATATATAGTCCATATTCAAATTATGCCAATTGTCCCAATAATGCCTTCTGTAACAATCCTTCTCCCTTCACGTATTTAATTTAGTTCTCATGTCTATTTCGGCTCCTTTAATCTAGAACAATTCCTCAAACTTTGTTTTCTATGACATGAACATTTTTGAAGTGCACAGTGTTGACAAAAAGAGTCAAACTCTGTAAAATATTTGAGGAAATTTATTCTGAGCCAAATATGAGTGACCATGGTCTGTGACACAGCCCTCAGGAGATCCTGAGAACACGTGCCCAAGGTGGTTGGGTGCAGCTTGGTTTTATACATTTTAGGGAGGGCATGAGACATCAATCAAATACATTTAAGAAGTACATTGGTTTGGTCCAAAAAGGTGGGACAACTCAAAGCAGATAAGGTGGGGGGGGTATGGAGGGGGTTGGTCGGGGGGCCTTCCAGGCTATAGGTAAATTTAAACATTTTCTGGTTGACAATTGGATGAGTTTGTCTAAAGACCTGGGATCCATAGGAAGGAAGTGTTCGAGTTAAGATAAAAGATTGTGGGGGCCGGGCGCGGTGGCTCACACCTATAGTCCCAGCACTTTGGGAGGCCGAGGTGGGCAGATCACGAGGTCAAGAGATGGAGACCATCCTGGCCAACATGGAGAAACCCTGTCTCTACTAAAAATGCAAAAATTAGCTGGGGTTGGTGGCGCGTGCCTGTAGTCCCAGCTACTCAGGAGGCTGAGGCAGGAGAATTGCTTGAACCTGGGAGGCAGAGGTTGCAGTGAGCCGAGATCGCCACTGCACTCCAGCCTGGTGACAGAGGGAGACTCTGCCTCAAAAAAAAAAAAGAAAAAAAGATTATGGAGATTTGGCCGGCCTGGTGGCTCACGCCTGTAACCCCAGCACTTAGGCCAGTCTCATTGGCTCACACCTGTAATCCCAGCACCTTGGGAGGCCGAGGCAGGCGGATAGCCTGAGGTCAGGAGTTTGAGACCAGCCTGGCCAGCATGGTGAAACCCCTTCTCTACTAAAAATACAAAAATTAGCTGGGCGTGGTGGCAGGCGCCTGTAATCCCAGCTACTCGGGAAGTTGAGGCAGGAGAATGGCTTGAACCCAGGAGGTGGAGTTTGCAGTGAGCCGAGATGGCGCCATTGCATTCCAGCCTGGGCAACAGCATGAAACTCCATCTCAAAAAAAAAAAAAAAATTAGCCGGGCATAGTGATGCGTGCCTGTAATCCCAGCTACTAGGGGGCCTGAGGCAGGAGGATCACTTGAACCTGGGAGGTGGAGGTTGCAGTGAGATGAGATGGTGCCACTCTACTCCAGCCTGGGCAACAGAGTGAGACTCCATGTCAAAAAAAAAAAAAGAAAAAGATTGTGGCGACCAAGTTTCTTTTGAACTCTTATAGTGGCTGCCCTTAGAGAGAATAGATGACAGATGTTTCCTATTCAGACCTTAGAAGGTGCTGGACTCTTAGTTAATCTCTTCAGGAGTGCTCCCTTCGGCAGCACATGTATATAATAATCTCTTCAGGATTAGGAGGGCCTGGAAGAAAAAGATCCAGCTATGTGAATAGAGATTCTTTACAGATGCAAATCTTCCCCTACAAAGGACAGCTTTGCAGGGCCATTTCAAAATATGGCAAAGAAACATGTTTTGGGGTAAAATATTTTGACTTTTTTCTTTGTCACATAATGTTATGCCAGAGTCAGATTGGGAAGTAAGTCATGATATAGAGAGTTAAATCAAACCCATCTGATGAGAATTTATAGTTTGTAGGCCATGATTCTCTAGACCCTTAAGATAGGAATTTAGGCAAGATGAAAAAAAAAAATCAGAGCTTAGTCTTCACAGGCAAATAGATTTTTAGAATGTTGATCAATTTAAGTTTTCTAAATGCCTCTCCGTGATGAGATTTCTTCCATTTGGGGCAGTAAACTACATAAATGATCTTGTATGTATATATTAGAAATACAGGCCCAGAGCGGTGGCTTATGCCTGTAGTCCCAGCACTTTGGGAGACTGAGGTGGGCCTCACTTGAGGCCAGGAGTTCGAGACTAGCCTGGGCAACATGACAAAGCCACATATCTACTAAAAAATACAAAAATTAGTTGCATGTGGTGGCATGGGCCTGTAATCCCAGCTACTCAGGTGGCTGAGGCAGAAGAATCGCTTGAACCCAGGAGGTGGAGGTTGCAGTGAGCCAAGATCATGCCACTGCACTCCAGCCTGAGAGACAGTGAGGCTCTGTCTCAAAAAAAAAAACAAAAAAAAACCCAAAAAAACCCCACAATGTTGGGTGATTCACTATTAAAGAGTAATTTACCAATTAAGAAAAAATATGGAGCACGAATTTCCATGTCAGCATGTCATCCTTTCACAGGAGGCGTGCTAATCTTCTTTGTATCATCCACTTTTAATATATATGCTAGGCTGGGCGAGGTGGCTCACGCCTGTAATCCCAGCACTTTGGGAGGCCAAGGCAGGCAGATCATGAGGTCAGGAGATTGAGACCATCTTGGCTAACACGGTGAAACCCTGTCTCTATTAAAAATACAAAAAATTAGCCGGGCGCGGTGGTGGGCACCTGTAGTCCCAGCTACTCAGGAGGCTGAGGCAGGAGAATGGCATGAACCCAGGAGGCGGAGCTTGCAGTGAGCCAAGATTGCACCACTGCACTCCAGCCTGGGCAACAGATTGAGACTCCATCTCAAAAAAAAAAAAAATATATATATATATATATATAAACACACATATGTACACATATACATACACATATATACATATACACACATGTACACACATATATACACATATATACATATATACACAAATGTATATATACATATATGTATATATACACATATATGTGTATATATGCTGAAGCAAGCATAATTTACCAGTTTTTTAAAGGAGGATTATGTCAAATCAAAAACGGTGATGGGACCAGGCAAGGTAGCTCATGTCTGTAATACCAACACTTTGGGAGGCCAATGTGGGAGGATTGCTAGAGGCAGGAGTTTCAGGCCAGCCTGAGCAGTATAGCAAGACCCTGTCTCTTAAAAAAAAAAAAAAAGGAAACTGTGATGGGTGTGAGATCTTACCCTACTTGCATAGTCATAAATAAACACGTAGATAGAGATGATAAATAAATAGATACTAGACGGAACATCAGGTCTCGGACTCAAAGATCAGAGCTTTATTTACTCACCGCAGTAAGAGTAGCCGCAGTGACATTGCTGAGTTGTCCTCAAGCCTGAGAATTCATATAGGAAAGAGACTCTCCTCAGAGGAGAGGGAAAAGCTTTGTTCCCTAAGGTAAACACATTTTCCTTAGGAATGAAAAGGAAAGGATTTTGTGGATTCTCAGCTTTTGGAATCTAAATATCTATCTCTACTGGGAAGATAAAACCAGCCTCTTTGAGGGTTTTCTCCACTTTTGACATGCAAACTCATGGAGAGATAGTTCTCTACAGATCTTTCTAGGGAGGAGGGGAAGTTCCCTACCCTGGAATGTAAGGTTCTGCCTCCAGGTAAGATAAGAGAAGTTTTATTATCCTTTAAGTGGAAGCCAATGTCTCCATAATGAAGGTTGTAGAGAACAAATATTTATGGGAGAAATGAAAGCAAGCATTCTCATTTTCATAGTAGATCAATATCTGTGGTTCCAGAGGCTGAGTTTGCAGGAACACTGAGTAATACAGAGAAAATGTATTTCCCACAGACTATAGTGCAAAACTTCAGAATAGATAAAAGTTGACTTTAGTAACACACAGACATCCCTTCTGCCCTCCTTCCCTCCCATTTACTGTATCTTTTCTTTGATCTTTGGTGCTCTCACGGGACTCTACCCTGTACTTCTATTTTGGGGTATGGACCCCTTCCCAAAAGACTCTCTGTTACAAGATTACTTTTCCCATACTTTATATCCCATACTTTTAGAGTAGCTCATCTCAGCTAGTTGTTAGAAGGAAAGCAAACTAAGTCAAAATTAGTCGTCAATGAATTATTAGCTTTTAGTACTGCGGGAGATTTTTTTTTCAAGAGTACCAATACTTGTCATGTGGATGGGAGACACTGTAAAAATAAAGTGAGGTGGAAGAAAAAGGTTTGTGAAAGCAAACTTGTAATTCATAAAATACCGTATAAATGAAAGTAGATTTGTGTAATAATTCTAAACAAAAAATACAATTCTAAGGCCCCCCAACCATCTGAATGGACTTGCTCCTGGCCAGGGCACTTTTAAAATTTAACCTGAAAGACTGGTTCAGGCCATGATGGAAAGGGGGGATCAGACATGCCTCGTTATACCTGTCCGGCATTAATATCAACACAGAATTCAGTCTGATAAGAAACATTTTGCAGCCTATTCTCTCTGAAGGCCTCCTCTGCAAATCAGAACTTTGGTCTCCATAATCCTGCATCTTAACCCAGACATTTCCTTTCTCTTCATCCCAGGTCTTTAGATAAACTCAACCAATTGTCAACCAGAAAATGTTTAAATCTACCTGCAACCTGGCAGCCCCCTTCCAGTTGTCTCGCCTTTCTGAACCGAACCAGTGTATTTCCTAAATGTATTTGATTGAAGTCTCATATCTCCCTAAAATGTATAAAACTAAGCTGCACCCCATTCGCCTTGGGTACACATTCTCAGGATATCCTGAGGGCTGTGTCATGGGCCATGATCACTCACGTCTGGCAGAATAAATTTCTTCAAATATTTTACAGAGTTTGACTCTTTTCGTTGACATAATTACGCACCGAGACTTGGGAAAGAGAAGACACTTATCGCGGTGTATTTTAATACATATTACGTTGACTTCCTGCGTTTTAGTGCATAGGTCTTCATTTTTCTGCCTCTGTTTCGTGGCCACAAGATAGCTGCTGTACCCACGTCAGGCCTCTGAGCCCAAGCTAAGCCATCATATCCCCTGTGACCTGCACGTATACATCCAGATGGCCTGAAGTAACTGAGGAAGCACAGAAGAAGTGAAAATGGCCCATTCCTGCCTTAACTGATGACATCCCACCATTGTGATTTGTTCCTGCCCCAGCTTAACTGAGCGATTAATCTTGTGAAATTCCTTCTCCTGGCTCAGAACCTCCCCCACTGAGCACCTTGTGACCCCCGCCGCTGCCTGCAAGAGAAAAACCCCCTTTGACTGTAATTTTCCACTACCCACCCAAATCCTATAAAACAGCCCCACCCCTGTCTCCCTTCACTGACTCTTTTCGGACTCAGCCGGCCTGCACCCAGGTGAAATAAACAGCCTTGTTGCTCACGCAAAGCCTGTTCGGTGGTGTCTTCACACGGATGTGCGTGACACCAGAGTCACACTTATATTCCTGGCAGAAAGAGGAATATAAAGTAAAGGAAGAAGAAGGCAAATAAGCTTTGTCTTTTTATTCTGAAAAGGATACTATCCTCTGAAACCACCACCTTCATCTTATTGCTAAGAGCAGCATCACATGAGCAGCACAAGTGCAAATGAGGATGGGAAAGTGAGTTTTTAAATTGAACACATGGCTATTTCAAATAAAAGCAGGGTTCTATTATGAAAAATGGTGTGTGTGTGTGTGTGTGTGTGTGTGTGTGTGTGTAGAGGGGGACATTTTTTAAATAGGCAACTAATAGTGTTAACTTCATCCAGCAATTTTACCTCCAGGAATGCATCCTATAGTGATATATGAGGACTAAGCTCTGATTTTTTTTTTTTTTTTGCCCAAATTCCTATCTAAGGGGTCTGGGGAGTCATGCCCTATAAATCATCAATTCTCATCAGATGGGTTTTATTCAATCCTGTATATTGTGACTTACCTTCCAATCCGACTCTGGCATAACAAGGAAGAAAATCAAAATATTTTACCGCAAAACATGTTTCTCTGCCATATCTTGAAATTGCCCTGCAAAGTCTCTTGTGGGAAAAATCCACATTCTGTAGAGAATCCCCTTTCCCCCCTTTGTTTTCCTTCCTTCCTTTCCAGATCCAGGAGATAATCAGCTAAGAGCCAGGCACCCTTCTAAGTGCAATAAGAAACATTTTACAACCTGCTCTCTCTGAAGTCAGCTATCTCAGAGCTTCTTCTGCACAATAAAACTTGGTCTCCACAATCCTTTATCTTAACCTGAACATTTTCTTTCCACTGATCCCAGGCCTTCAGATAAACTCAACCAATTGTCAACCAGAAAGTATTTAAATTTACCTATAGCGTGGAAGCCCCGGCTTTGCGTTGTCCTGCCTTTCTGAACCAAACCAATGTATTTCTTAAATGTATTTGATTGATATCTCATGTCTCCCTAAAATGAATAAAACCAAGCTGGCTGGGCGCGGTGGCTCACGCCTGTAATCCCAGCACTTTGGGAGGCCAAGGTGGGTGGATCATGAGGTCAGGAGATCAAGACCATCCTGGCTAACATGGTGAAACCCCATCTCTACTAAAAATACAAGAAATTAGCCGGGCACAGTGGCGGGCACCTGTAGTCCCAGCTACTTGGGAGGCTGAGGCAGGAGAATGGCATGAACCCGGGAGGTGGAGCTTGCAGTGAGCTGAGATCGCGCCACTGCACTCCAGCCTGGGTGACAGAGCGAGACTCCGTCTCAAAAAAAAAAAAAAAAACAAAACTGTGCCCCGACTACCTTGGGCACATGTTCTCAGAATCTGCTGAGGGCTGTGTCATGGGCCATGGTCACTCATATTTGGCTCAGAATAAATCTCTTCAAATATTTAACAGAATTTGACTCTTTTCATCAACATATCCACTGTGGCAGAACCTGTTGGTGTCCCCACCTCAATCCCTGGGGATCCCTGCTACCATTTTGTGGTGCCCATTCCCCCAGGAGCTGTGGGCACTGCTGGTAATGGTTTGTACCTACAACCCCAGGGGACTGGACTTGGATGATTAGAGCCACCTGGACATGAGGTTCATGGGAGTTATGTGCTGCTTTAGCCAGTGACTGTCTATGGTGGGGTACAAATGTTCTGGTCCCTTGCCTAAGGGCAGACAGATTCTGCTTGTGCTTTATGCTTCAGGGCTCCCGGTAGGAACAGGTTGAATCTAGACTTCCCCTGAAACCATTCTTGCTTTCTTTCTTCCCCTCCCTGGCCTGCTTCCCTCCCTCACCCTCCTAGATTTCTACCTAGACTACTTTCCTAATAAATCACCTGCCTACGAAGCTCCACCAGTCTCAGCTTCTAGGGAAATCGACTGAAGACACTCACGCATGCACAAAATGACATATACAAGATTATCCACTGCTTCATTATTCATAATAGGAAAAGACTGTTAACAAGCAAATGTTCATCACTAGGCTCCTGGTTAAATAAAGCACAGCTGCCCCAGGAAGGAAACTAGGGGTTCAGGAATAGGGTGAAAAGTAAATTTTCACTGAACTTTTAGTTCTTTCTGAATTTTTTTTTTTTTTTTTTTTGAGACAGAGTCTCCCCCTTGCCCGGGATGGAGTGCAGTGGCACGATCTCGGCTCACCGCAACCTCCGCCTCCTAGGTTCAAGTGATTCTCCTGCCTCAGCTTCCTGAGTAGCTGGGATTACAGGTGTGCATCGCCACGCCCGGCTAATTTTTGTATTTTTAGTAGAGATGGGGTTTCACCATGTTGGCCAGGCTGGTCTCAAACTCCTGACTTCAGGTCGTCCGCCTGCCTTGGCCTCCCAAAGTGCTGGGATTACAGGTGTGAGCCACCGTGTCCCGCCTCTTTCTGAATTTTGAACCATTTGGATGTATTGTTTTTTTTTTTTTTCTTTTTTTTGAGACGGAGTCTCGCTCTGTCACCAAGCTGGAGTACAGTGGCGAGATCTCAGCTCACTGCAACCTCTGCTTCCCGGGTTCAAACGATTCTCCTGCCTCAGCCTCCCGAGTAGCTGGGACTACAGGCATGCGCCACCACGCCCGGCTGATTTTTATATTTTTAGTAGAGACGGGGTTTCACCATGTTGGCCAGGCTGGTCTCGAACTCCTGACTTCAGATGATCTGCCTGCCTCGGCCTCCCAGAGTGCTGGGATTACAGGCATGAGCCACCATGCCTGGCCTGCTTATTTTTTAAAAAAATAAAATTAATGTTAAAATAATTAATTAAGGCTGGGCACAGTGGCTCACACCGGTAATCCTAGCACTTTATTTTTTTTTATTTTTATTTTTATTTTTTTTTTGAGACGGAGTCATGCTCTGTCCCCCAGGCTGGAGTGCAATGGTGCGATCTCGGCTCACTGCAAGCTCCGCCTCCCGGGTTCACACCATTCTCCTGCCTCAGCCTCCCGAGTAGCTGGGACTACAGGCGCCCGCCAACATGTCCGGCTAATTTTTTGTATTTTTAGTAGAGACGGGGTTTCACCGTGTTAGCCAGGATGGTCTCGATCTCCTGACCTCGTGATCCACCCGCCTCGGCCTCCCAAAGTGCTGGGATTACAGGCTTGAGCCACCGCGCCCGGCTGATCCTAGCACTTTAGGAGGCTGAAGCAGGTGGATCACTTATGCCCAGGAGTTCGAGAACCAGACTGGGCAACATGGTGAAACCCCATCTCTACAAAAAGTAAAAAAATTAACTGGGCGTGGTTGTGCATGCCTGTATTCCCAGCTACTTGGGAGGCTGAGGTGGGAGGATCACTTGAGCCTGGGAGGTCGAGGCTGCAGTGAGCTATGATTGTACCACTGCACCTCCAGCCTGGGTGACAATGAGATTCTGTTTCCAAAAAAAAATTAATTAATCAAAAAATCCACTAAACAAGTAAATTGGATACTTAGGTGAAAAACTTAAGTGTAGGCCGGGCGCGGTGGCTCACGCCTGTAATCCCAGCACTTTGGGAGGCCGAGGCGGGTGGATCACAAGGTCAGGAGATCGAGATCATCCTGGCTAACATGGTGAAACCCCATCTCTACTAAAAATATAAAAAATTAGCAGGGCACAGTGGCAAGCACCTGTAGTCCCAGCTACTCTGGAGGCTGAGGCAGGAGAATGGTGTGAACCTGGGAGGCGGAGCTTGCAGTAAGCCGAGATCCCGTCACTGCACTCCAGCCTGGGCAACAGAGCGAGACTCTGTCTCAAAAAAAGAAAAAAAAAAAAGAAAGAAAATCTTAAGTGTAAGTACCTAAACAATCTATTAAATGACCTGTGAAACCAAGGGCTCCTAATGCTATGACCAAAGACTGAAGCTCTCTATGAGATGCCAGCCACTCAGCAGTGCACTTTTTCTGAGAAGACATAAGACAGCCACTCAGAATTATGATGTAATAATTGGTAATGTGGGGAAGTAAATAAATGTCTCAAAGTTTTGCTTTTTAAAAATGACTAGTAAATAGTAATAACAAAACTGTTATTTATGGAGGGATGAGCCTGTGGCCTGTCTCTCTTCCCTTTTATTCTATGTTTCTCACAGTCATCTACACTCCCTGTCACCTTGTACTTATTCCTCTGACACTGCAATCTAGCTTCATCCTCTCCCCCAAAATGACTCTTCCCAACGCTATCAATGACCCCTTTGTCTTTCCATCCAGTGGCTGTTTTTCAATCCTCGTATTCCTTAACTCTCAGCAGCATTCTGTGACATGATGCTCTCCTGGTGTTCTGCCTGCATCTCTGCTCATTTCTTTTTAGTCTCCTTTGTCAGTTTATGCTCTCCTGCCAGTCTTTTTTTTTTTTTTTGAGATGGAGTTTTGCTCTTAGTCCAGGCTGGAGTGCAGTGGCACGATCTCAGCTCACTGCAACCTCAGCCTCCTGGGGTCAAGCAATTCTCCTGCCTCAGCCTCTCCAGTAGCTGCGCCTGCCACCAGGCCCAGCTAATTCTTTTCTTCTTCTTTTTTTTTTTTTTTTTTGAGGCAGAGTCTTGCTCTATCCCCCAGGCTGGAGTGCATACTCTATCCCCTAGGCTGGAGTACAGTGTCACGATCTTGGCTCACTGCAACCTCCGCCACCCAGGTTCAAGTTATTCTCCTGCCTCAGCCTCCTGAGTAGCTGGGATTACAGGCGTATGCCACCATGCCTGGCTAATTTTTTATTTTTTATTTTTGAGATGGAGTCTTCCTCTGTTGCCCAGGCTGGAGTGCAGTGGTGCGATCTCGGCCCACTGCAACCTCTGCCTCCTGGGTTCAAGCGATTCTCCTGCCTCAGCCTCTTGAGTAGCTGGGACTACAGGTGTGCGCCACTGCGCCCAGCTAATTTTTGTATTTTTAGTAGAGATAGGGTTTCACCATGTTGGTCAGGCTAGTCTCGAACTTCTGACTTCAGGTGATCTGCCCACCTCAGCCTCCCAAGTATCTGGGACTACAGGTATGAGCCACCAAGCACCAGCTAACTTTTGTATTTTTTTGTAGAGAAGGGGTTTTGCCCTGTTGCCCAGGCTGGTCTCAAACTCCCGAGCTCAAGCAATCCACCCGCCTTGGCCTCCCAGACAGCTGGGATTACAGGCACAAGCCACCGTGCCCAGCCTCTGAGCTCCTATTTTCCTTTTATTTTTATTATTATTTTTTTTTGAGATGGAGTCTCACTCTGTCACCTAGGCTGTAGTGCAGTGTCACGATCTCAGCTCCCGGGTTCAAGCCTCCTGGGTTCAAGTCATTCTCTAGCCTCAGCCTCCCAAGGAGCTGGGGCTACAGGCATGCAACACCATGCCCGGCTAGTTTTTCTATTTTCAGTAGCGATGGGGTTTCACCATGTTAGCCAGACTCGTCTCAAACTCCTGACCTCATATGATCCACCCACCTCGGCCTCCCAAAGTGCTGGGATTACAGGCATGAGCCACGGCGCCCGGCCTGAGCGCCTATTTTCAACTGCACATTTAACATTTCCACTTGAATATCCCAGTGAATGGCACCAACATTCATCCAATTTCTCCTTTCAGGAGCTTGGGGACCATCTTTCTCTTTTAGTATTCATATCTAACAAATCACCAAGTTCCATCAATTTTATCATTTAAGTATCTTTTTAATCTATTCATTTCCTTCCATCTATACTGTCACCACCCTCATTTTAACTACCTTATAGTTTCTCACCTGGATTAGTCCAAAAGCCTTTTAACTTCCTTTCTGCTTTCAATCTTGTTTTTTCTCTATCGCATTCCTCACACTGCACCCAGAATAATCTTTTTAAAATGTAATGTCACACTCCCTTCAGTAAAATCTTGCCTTTGATTTTCAGTGCATTTCGAATGAAGTCCAAAGTTCTCACCATGGACTCCAGGGCTGTGTGGTCTGGCCTTTGCCTGCCTCTCCCGTCTTGGTTCACAGCCCTCTCCCTTTGGCTCCCTCTAGTTTCCTTCCTCAGCAGTGGTTCTTTATTGTCTCAGGGCATCTGCTTTTGTTGTTTCATAGTTGTTAACATTCTTCTTTCTGCTTTCATGTATTTGGTCTTTTCTCAGTGTTCAAGTCTTGGATCAAATGTCACTTCCTCAGAAAGACCTCTCCAGGCCGGGCACAGCGCCTCACACCTGTAATCCCAACAATTTAGAAGACCAAGGTGGGAGGATCACTTGAGCCCAGGATTTCAAGACCAGCCTGGGCAACATTGTGAAACTCCACCTTTACAAAAAGTTTTTTAAAATCAGCTGGCTGTAGTAGCATGCACCTGTAGTCCCAGCTACTCAGGAGGCTGAGGAGGGAGGATTGCCTGAGAGATTGAGGCTGCAGTGAGCTAGGATTGCACCACTGCACTTCAGCCTGGGTGACAGAGCAAGACCCTGCTTCAAAGAACAAAAAGCATTTTATTCTTGGTACTTGTAATTTGTAAACACATTCATTTACACATGCACATACGTCTATACAATTACATATTAAACATGTAATAATGTATTCATGTGTTTATTGTCCATCTCCAACACCCACCTCTATCCCAAATGTCAACTCCATAGAGGCAGGGACCTTACTAGTCTTGTTCACCAGTGTATTCCTTTTAGCTAGAATAATGCTTAGCACACAGCAAGAAAAGTAAGAAAAATGATGTGGGGAATCTTTTTTTTTTTTTTTTTTTGAGATGGAGTCTCGCTGTGTCGCCCAGGCTGGAGTGCAGTGGCGCGATCTCGGCTCAGTGCAAGCTCCGCCTTCCGGGTTCACACCATTCTCCTGCCTCAGCCTCCCGAGTAGCTGGGACTACAGGCACACGCCACCACGCCCGGCTAATTTTTTGTATTTTTAGTAGAGACGGGGTTTCACCGTGTTAGCCAGGATAGTCTTGGTCTCCTGACCTCGTGATCCGCCCACCTCGGCCTCCCAAAGTGCTGGGATTACAGGTGCGAGCCACCGTGTCCGGCCTCAGCTGAACATTTTTTAAGAATTCAAAGCCGGTGGGGGTGGTGGCTCACGCCTGTAATCCCAGCACTTTGGGAGGCTGAGGCGGGTGGATCACAAGGTCAAGAGATTGAGACAATCCTGGCCAACATGGTGAAACACCGTCTCTACTGAAAATATAAAAATTAGCTGGGCGTGGTGGCATGCACCTGTAGTCCCAGCTACCTGGGAGGTGGAGGCAGGAGATCACTTGAACCCGGGAGGCGGAGATTGCAGTGAGCCGAGATCTCGCTACTGCACTCCAATCTGGCAACAGAGCAAGACTCTGTCTCAAAAAAAAAAAAAAAAGTTCAGCTGGTGCAGTGGCTTATGTCTGTAATCCCAGCATTTTGGGAGGGTGAAGCAGGAGGCTCACTTGAGTCCAGGAGTTCAAGACAAGCCTGGGCAACACAGTGAGGGCTCCATCTCTACTAAAAAATACAAAAATAGCTGGACATGATGGAACACGCCTGTGGTCCCAGCTACTCAGGAGGTTGAGGTGGGACTATTGCTTGGGCCCAGGAGTTTAAGGCTCCAGCAGACCATGATTGCACCACTGCCCTCCAGCCTGGACAACAGAGTGAGACCCTGTCTCGAAAAAAATAATTAAATAAATAAATAAAAGAAAAAGTTATGTAACTTTCTCCCTCACTTCCTTAGAATATGCTATTTGCTCTGCCTGATAAGCTCCCTGCCACCACATACTTAGTTAATGACTACCTGCTTTCTAGGTCTCAGTGTAAATGCTACTGCTTTAGCATTGCTACTCCTGACATTCTAGACAAGGTGAGGTCACTGTTATATAATCCTCTAAAACCTATCTTTTTCCTTCAGAACACTTATGATTTGTAATTATTTTTATTTACTTTTGTTTGGCTGGGTTTTTTGTTTTGTTGTTGGTCTGTTTGCTCTAGACCAGAGATCAGCAAACTCCAGCCCATGGGCCAAGTCCAGCCTACCACTTGTTTTATAAATAAAGTTTTTGGAATACAGTAAAATTCATTCAGTTATGTATTGCCCATTTGGCTCCTAAAATATTTACCATCTGCTTTTTTTTTTTTTTTTTTTGAGATGGAATTTCACTCTTTTTGCCCAGGCTGGAGTGCAGTGGCGCAGTCTCAGCTCACTGCAACCTCCGCCTCCCAGGCCTCCTGTATAGCTGAGATTACAGATATGCACCACCACGCCCAGCTAATGTTTGTATTTTTAGTAGACACGGGGCTTTGCTATGTTGGCCAGGTTGGTCTCAAACTGCTGACCTCAGGTGATCTGCCTGCCTCAGCCTCCCAAAGTGGTGGGATTACAGGCGTGAGCCACTGTGCCCAGCCACCATCTGCTCTTTACAGAAAAAGTTTGCTCACCTCTACTCTAGACTAGAGTATAATCTCTATTAGGACAAAGATGATCTCTTCTTACACACTACTAAAATTTAAGGAATTTCGGTAAAAACTAGTGAAATAAAATGAATGGTAATCGCTTTGCTGCTAAGTGCTTTACATGTATTACCCACATCAATTTTATGAGAAGAGTATTATTATCTACAACCTACACATGAGGAAACTGAGGCTCAGAGCCATCTGGTGAGTTGCCCTAAGGTCACACAGCTGATAAGTAGCAAACTGATGTTTGAATCTAAGTTTAAAATAATGTTTCGGCCGGGCGCAGTGGCTCACGCTTGTAATCCCAGCACTTTGGGAGGCCGAGGCGGGGGGATCACGAGGTCAGGAGATCGAGACCACGGTGAAACCCCGTCTCTACTAAAAATACAAAAAATTAGCCAGGCGTGGTGGCGGGCGCCTGTAGTCCCAGCTACTCGGGAGGCTGAGGCAGGAGAACGGCGTGAACCCGGGAGGCGGAGCTTGCAGTGAGCCGAGATTGCGCCACTGCACTCCAGCCTGGGCGACAGAGCGAGACTCCGTCTCAAAAAAAAAAAACCAAAAAAACCCCGAAAAGGTCTCCTGGCTTCTGCTCTTGCTCTTAGAATTCTGCCCTGAGACTATTGTATAAAGAAGCTCAGTATAGTGTACTAAAGATGAGGCCATGGCCTGAAGTATACAAGTTGACAGCACCAAGTTCTACGTATGTAAACAAAAGACCATCTTAGAGAGATGACTAGTCAAGTGGTTCCAGGGAAGATCAGCAGAAGCACCACTCAGCTGATTCCAGTCGAAATTAACCCACAGAAATATGAACAATAAACAGATGCCATTATAGGCTACTAATTTTAGAGGTGATTTTTTTTGGGGTTTTTTTTTGGGTTTTTTGTTTTTTTTGTTGTTTTTTTTTTTGAGATGGCATCTCGCTCTGTTGCCCAGGCTGGAGTGCAGTGGCGCAATCTTGGCTCACTGCAACCTCTGTCTCCTGGGTTCAAGCAATTCTCTGCCTCAGCCTCCTGGGTGGGTAGCTGAGATTACAGGCATCCGCCACCAGGCCTAGCTAATTTTTTTTTATATTTTTAGTAGAGACAGGGTTTCACCATGTTGGCCAGGCTGGTCTTGAACTCCTGACCTTGTGATCCACCTGCCACGGCCTCCCAAAGTGTTGGGATTACAGGCATGAGCCACTGCGCCTGGATGGAGGTGACTTGTTATACAACAAAGGCTAACTGAAACAGACATGTCTTGAGATCATTTGGCTACTTGGGAAAGGGCTCATGGGTGAAAATGTTAAGAGTCATCAACTTATAGTCTGGTCCCCAGTTCTCAGGTGTGAAAATTCAAAATTGTGAATGAGTCCAGAATTGATAAGATTCCGTGAATATGAAGATAACCGAAGAATTCATGATAACCAAACTCATAAGAAACTATGTAAACCAGGCTATCTACCAGAAAATTTTATAGTGAAAATTACACTTATTTTTCATGTTCTCTTTTTGATAACTGGTAAGTATCTTTTTTTTTGAGACAGAGTCTCACTCCATCACCCAGGCTGGAGTGCAGTGGTGTGATCTTGGTGGTTCACTGCAACCTTCACCTCTTGGGCTCAAGCCGTTCTCCTGCCTCAGCCTCCTGAGGAGCTGGGATTACAGGTGCCTGCCACCACACCCAGCTAATTTTTGTATTTTTAGTAGAGGTGGGTTTTCACCATGCTGGCCAGGCTGTTCTCGAACTCCTGACCTCAAGTGATCCACGCACCTCAACCTCCCAAAGTGTTGGGATTACAAACGTGAGCTGTTGTGCCTGGCCAGTAACTGGTAAGTATTGACACAATCAGTTTACTTAAAGGAGAATGAAACTGGAATAACAGGAGTTATATAGTTTTAAGAGATACTTTATCCAAACTAAAGTAAACCATTCTTATCCCACAATAGTATATAACTATGGAACAACTAGAGTATTTGTGTCCACTATAATAAATTTCTCTGGACTCTGAATAGTGAGAGCTAATCAGTGCAAAATCTTGCTCTCTGGCTGTCCTTTACTTATCTCTTCTGACCTTTGTTTTGATTGCAAACTTTCTTTGGACAGTATAAAAATCGGTATTTTAGGATTAGAACCCAATCAATATATTGAGTTCAGTTACATTCTAGTTCTTTCTCCTTGATATTACACTCCAATTGCCTTAATGGATCTTGAGTGCTTCCAGATATTCCTATTAAATAAGTATTTGCCATTTTTCTTTTGGCTTTGTTAATTGTGACTTATGCCATGCATAATTATTTGCTTGGTAGTCAAATTTATCATTTTAAAAAAATCTCTTCTGTGTTTTGCATTATACTTGGAAGGTCAAGGACCTTAGAGGAATACCTCTGGCTATTGGATATCGACTTTCTTTCTTTCTTTTTTTTGAGTCAGTGTTTTGCTCTGTCCTCAAGGCTGAAGTGCAGTGGTACAATCACAGCTCACTGCTGCCTCCACCTTCAGGACTCAAGCAATCCTCCCACCTCAGCCTCCTGAGTAGCTGAGACTACGCCCAGGTAATTTTTTATTTTTTGTAGAGATGGGGTCTCACTATGTTACCCAGGCTTGTCTTAAACTCCTGGGCTCAAGGGATCCTTTTGCTTCAACCTCCCAAAGTGCTGGGATTACAGGTGTGAGCCACCACACTTGGCTGGAAATAGACTTTCAATAAAAAAAACTTTCATTCCAGGATCAGCAGTGCAGGAGTAAGCTAGTTGACCTGGTAACAAAACACATGACCTCAATAATAAACAGGAACTCCTAAAGACAGTAAGAGGTAAGAACTTGGAAAAAAAAAAAAAGTTTTCCTCATTCTTGACCCGTGAAACAATTTCCTGGCTTGTATTAGTAACAATCATTTTGCCAGTTCCTGTTTTGTTTCATTTTGGCAGGGTCTGGTGCTGGTGCTCCCTCCTATGTAATAAGGTGCCAGATACGTACCGACTTACAAGAGAGATTATTTGTCTCTTCAAAACAGGTTTACTTTTTACATAAAGCAAAATAAAATAGCATACTAGTCATCTGCTACTTATTTTAATTTATGGTTGTTTTTGTTTACACAAGAAAGAGGACCTTTTGTAAAAAGTAACTGATTTACACGTCAGAGATAATTAACATAACTCTATGCCTCTGATGAGCGACCTCAATTTTTTTTTTGGAGACGGCGTCTCGCTCTGTCGCCCAGGCTGGAGTGCAGTGGCGCGATCTCGGCTCACTGCAAGCTCCGCCTTCCGGGTTCACGCCATTCTCCTGCCTCAGCCTCCCGAGTAGCTGGGACTACAGGCGCCCGCCACCGCGCCCGGCTAATTTCTTGTATTTTTAGTAGAGATGGGGTTTCACCGTGTTAGCCAGGATGGTCTTGATCTCCTGACCTCGTGATCCTCCCACCTCGGCCTCCCAAAGTGCTGGGATTACAGGCTTGAGCCACGGCGCCCGGCCCGAGCAACCTCAAATTTTAACCATTTTGCTATAAATATACATAGATCAACTGAAATTTATAGTCCCTAGTCACACCCAAATTTATTATCTTTAACTTCAAGGTCAATTATGTCTTGTCCCATCAACGTAAAATTGTCTGTTACAGAAATACATATGTGAGCATGCAACTGCGTAAAAATAAAGCAGCTTTTAGGGTATTTTGTGCGTATTGCCATAAATTTGTAGAGAGTGACATTCTAATGATATTTCTTTTCTTTTCAGATTTATAAATATGTGATTACATACTGTGGAAAAGTAATGCTATAGGCTCTGTATTTCAGTTATTATTATATCTTATTCATTCTTTACTGCATTTATGCCAGTAAAATTGATCTCACAGGCCTGCTTTTTGCTTATAATGCTAACTAATGAAAATCCAGAGCTTGGCTTATCAATGTGGGCCTTTGTAATTAACAGAAGTCTTGGAAATAAATAAAGGATATGCTCCTCTCCCCTATAGCACAGAGAGAAGGATATCTTTCTGAGATATAAAACATATTCAAAATATCCGGTTTTGTAAAGTGTTAAATCGTCGGTAGTCACAAACATATCAATCTTTTTTCTCTTTTGTGCAATATGCAGAGTGGTGTGAATCTTCGGTTTCTTATTATGAGCCTTTTTCCTTGAAAAAAGAGTTTTATAAAACTAAGAGTTAGAAACTTAGTTGCCCTGGCCTTGAAAATTACCCTTGGAAAAATGCTTGTGCTTTACGGGTCCTGAGAATAGACTACTTTTGAGATTTGTCAGGACTCATTTGGCCGAGTAATAGGTTATTCTCATGGCTAAAAGCCTATTACAGCAAAGGATATTATAGAGGATCAGCAGAAAAAAGTTATGTCTACAAGAAGACCCGAAAGATTAGGTGCAGACTTCTGGGCTCTCCCTCCATGCAGGTCACGCTAAGGTGCTTTTGGCGTGACTACAAATTATACAAACATATTTGAGATGTCTCTGCCCAGGTGAGTCCACTTAGGTCTCAGGACAGAGTTCTTACGGAGTCTGGTTGCAGAAGGCACATTCCTCCCACGTGACGATCTATGGTACAGATCTTTACCCAGGGGGCAGATGCTCATGGCACATCTTGATATTTGTGTTAGGCAGTGCTGGCAATTGAGCATATCATGCCTCAGTGCCTCAGGAGCACAAAGCAACTTCACTGGTGACTATGTTAACTCCAAGGACTTAGCCCCAAGTGGTTGGCTAAGGGTTGGTACCATGACTCCAGGTACTCCTGGAAATAAGCTGAGTGAACTCCTTTCTCATAGATTATAATTCTGATTGGTAGCTTTACCTGATAATTTGTTGCCCTGATAGTAATGTCGTAATTGACATTTCTGCATGTGTAAATAGGATAAATTCTTGTAAGATTGCTCTGCAAATCTGATCATTTGTTTATCATCTTTTTTTTATATTTTATTTTATTTTTTTGAGACCGATCTCGCTCTGTCACCCAGGATGGAGTGCAGTGGTTGTTCGCTGCAACCTCCACTTTCTGAGTTCAAGCGATTCTTGTGTCTCACCCTCCCAAGTAGCGGGGATTACAGGCACGGGCCACCATGCCCGGCTAATTTTTGTGTTTTTAGTAAAGATGAGAATTCCCTATATTGGCCAGGATGATCTCAAACTCCAGGCCTCAAGTGATCTGCCCAACTCCACCTCCCAAAGTACTGGGATTATAGGTGTCAGCCACCACATCTGGACTGTTCCTCTTCTCTTTTGTGTATAATGGAGTTGGGGTGGGGTGGTAGGGAGAAAAATCTGACTTTGCTAGATTTCTTATTTTAACAAAGAATCTGTGAGTCTTTTCTAGGTAAAATTAAAAACTAGCAAGGGATTCTAGAAGTGTGTAATTTCAAAATACTCTATTATGCTTGTAGAATAAACCATTCACAATACATAGTGTGGCATAATAATAACAAATGTTTTTGTCAGCCAAAAAATAATAAGTTGAAAGTTCTAACGGTTGCCTTTATAGAAAATAATATCTTTGGCCGGGCGCGGTGGCTCACGCCTGTGATCCCAGCACTTTGGGAGGCCGAGGAGGGCAGATAGCCTAAAGTCAGGAGTTTGAGACCAGCCTGGCCAACATGATGAAACCCCATCTCTACTAAAAATACAAAAATTAGTTGGGCGTGGTGGTAGGTGCCTGTAATCCCAGCTACTGGGGAAGTTGAGGCAGGAGAATCCCTTGAACCTGGGAAGCAGAGGTTGCAGTGAGCCAAGATCACACCATTGCACTCTAGCCTGGGCAACAAGAGTGAAACTCCATCTCAAAAAAAAAAATGCAAATAACATCTTTGTCCAGGCGCGGTGGCTCACGCCTGTAATCCCAGCACTTTGGGAGGCCGAGGTGGGCAGATCATTTGAGGTCAGAAGTTCAAGACCAGCCTGACCAATATGGTGAAACCCTGTCTCTACTAAAAATACAAAAAAAAATTAGCCTGGCGTGGTGGCGCATGCCTGTAGTCCCAGCTACTTGGGAGGCTGAGGCAGGAGAATCTCTTGAACCCGGGAAGTGGAGGTTGCAGTAAGTGGAGATCGTGCCACTGCATTCCAGCCTGCATGACAGAGTGAGACTCTGTCTCAAATAAATAAATAAATAATAATATCTTCACTGAGATACAGGTATACTTCAGAGATAAGCCTGTATATCTGGAATATCAGGTTTTGTGATACCAGGTTTTGTTCCAGACCACTGCAATAAAGTGAATATTGTGATAAAGCAAGTCACACAAATTTTTTGGTTTCCCAGTGCATGTGAAAGTTATGCTTACACTATACTGTAACCTACTAGGTGTGCAATAACATTATGTCATAAACATACAACATAAATACACTAGTTCTAAAATACTTTATTGCTGAAAAATACTAACAGTCGTCTGAGCCTTAAGTGAGTTGTCATCTTATGTTACCAGCAAAAAGCTGGTGGAGAGTCTTGCCTCAACACGGACGACCTCTGACTGATTTGAGTGGTGGTTGCTGAAGGCTGGAGTGGGTGTGGCAACTTCTTCAAATAAGACAACAATAAAGTTTGCTGCATTGATGGACTCATTTTTAAAATATTTTATTTTATTTCAATAGTTCTTGGGGAACAGGTGGTTTTGCTTACATGGATACTTTCTTTAGTGGTGATTTCTGAGATTTTGGTGCAACTGTCACCTGAGCATTGTACACTGTGCCCAATATGTAGTCTTTTATCCCTCACTCCCCTCCCACCTTTTGCCCTGAGTCTCCAAAGTCCAAAGTCTATCGTATCATTCTTATGCTTTTGCATCCTCATAGCTTAGCTCCCATTTATAAGTGAGAACATACAATATTTGGTTTCCCATTCCTAAGTTACTCCACTTAGAATAATGGCCTCCCGCTCCATCCAAGGTGCTGCAAATGCCATGATTTTATTCCCTTTTATGGTTGAGTAGTATTCCATGGTGTATATAGACCACATTTTCTTTATCCAGTCGTTGGTTGATGGACCCTTAGGTTGGTTCCATATCTTTGCAATTGTGAATTGTGGTGCTGTAACCATGCACATGCAGGTGTCTTTTTCATATAATGACTTCTTTTCCTTTGGGTAGATACCCAGTAGTGGGATTGCTAGATGGAATGGTAGTTCTACTTTTAGTTCTTTAAGGAATCTCTGTACTGTTTTCTGTAGTGGTAAATGCTTTTGCATTTACTTTATACTCCCACCTGCAGTGTAGAAGTGTTCCCTTTTCACCACATCCATGCCAACATCTATTAGTTTTTGATTTTTTAATTATGGGCATTCTTGCAGGAATAAGCTGGTATCTCATTGTGGTTTTAATTTGCATTTCCCTGATAATTAGTGATGCTGAGCATTTTTTTCATATGTTTGTTGGCCATTTGTATATTGCTTTTGAGAATTGCTATTCATGTCTTTTTCCCTCTTTTGGATGGGGTTATTTGGTTTTTTTTCTTGCTGATTTGTTTGAGTTACTTGTAGATTCTGAAAACTAGTCCTTTGTTGGATGCATAGTTTGCGAATATTTTCTCCCACTCTGTGGGTTGTCTGTTTACTCTGTTAATTCTTTCTTTTGCTGTGCAGAGCTTTTTTGTTTAATTAGGTCCCATCTAATTATTTTTGTTTTTGTTGCATTTGCTTTTGGGTTCTTGGTCATGAACTCTTTGCCTAAACCAATGTCTACAAGAGTTTTCTGATGTTATCTTCTAGGACATTTTTATGGTTTCAGGTCTTAGATTTAAGTCTGTGATCCATCTTGAGTTGATTTTTGTGTAAGATGAGAGATGAGGATCCAGTTTCATTCTTCTACATGTGGCTTGCCAATTATCCCAGCACCATTTGTTGAATAGGATGTCCATTCCCCACTTTATGTTTTTGTTTGCTTTGTTGAAGATCAATTAGCTGTAAGTATTTGGCTTTATGTCTGAGTTCTCTATTCTGTTCCATTGGTCCTATGTTCCTATCTTCATACCAGTACCATGCTGTTTTGGTAACCACAGGCTTGGAGTATAGCTTGAAGTTGGGTAATGTGATGCCTCCAGATTTATTCCTTTTATGTAGTATTGCTTTGGCTATGCGGGCTCTTTTTTGGTTCCATATGAATTTTAGAATTTTTTTTCTAGTTCTGTGAAGAATGATGATGGTATTTTGATGGGAATTGCATTGAATCTGTAGATTGCTTTTGGCGGTATGTTCATTTTCGCAATATTGATTCTATTGATCCATGAGCATGGGATATGTTTCCATTTGTTTGTGTCATCTATTATTTCTTTCAGCATGTTTTGGTTATGTTATTTCTTTCAGCATGTTCCTTGCAGAGGCCTTTCACTTGCTTTGGTAAGTATATTCCTAAGTATTTTGTGTTGGGTTTTTTTTTTTTTTTTTGCTGTTGTTGTTTTGTTTTGTTTTTTGCCAGCAACGTTGCAAAAGAGATTGAGTTCTTGATTTGACTCTCAGCTTGGTTGCTGTTGGTGTATAGCAGTGCTACGGATTTGTGTACAGTGATTTTGTATTCTGAAACTTCACTGAACAGGGACAGTTTGATTTCCACTTTACTGATTTGGATGCCCTTTGTTTCTTTTTGTTGTCTGATTGCTCTGGCTAGGACTTCTAGTACTATGTTGAATAGAAGTAATAAAAGTGGGCGTCCTTGTCTTGTTCCAGTTCTCAGGGAGAATGCTTTCAACTTTTCCCCATTCAGTATAATGCTGGCTGTGGTGGACTCTTCCTTTCACAAAAGATTTCTCTAGGATGTTATGCTGTTTGATAGCATTTTACTCATAGTAGAACTTCTTTCAAAATTGTAATAAATCCTTTTAAAGGTGCTTTATCAACTAAATTTATGGAATATTCTAAATCCTTCATTATCATTTCAACAATATCCACAGCATCTTCACCAGGAATATATTCCCTCTCAAGAAACCACTTTCTTTGCTCATCCATAAAAAGCAACTCTTCATCCATTAAAGCTTTTTTTTATCATGTGATTGAAGCAATTCAGTCACATCTTTAGGCCCCACTTATAATTCCAGTTCTCTTGCTATTTCCGCTACATCTTCAGTTACTTCTTCTACTGAACTCTTGAACTCTTCGAAGTCATCCATGAAGATTAAAATCAATTTCTTCCAAACTCCAGTTCATGTTCATATTTTGACCCACTTACATGAATCAAAGATGTTCTCAATGGCACCTAAAATGGTAAATCCTTTCCAAAAGCTTTTCAATCCACTTTGCCCAGATTCATCAGAGGAATCACTATCTATAGCAGCCATCGTCTTGCAAGATGTATCTCTTAAATAAGAAGGCTTGAAAGTCAGAATTGCCCCTTAATTCATGGGCTGCTAAGTGGATATGTTAGGAGGCATGAAAACAACATTAACTTTCTTGTACATCTCCATCAGAGCTCTTGGGTGACCAGGAACATTGTCCATGAGCAGTAATATTTGGAAAGGAAGCTTTTTTTTTTTTTTTTTTGAAGCAGTAGGTCTCAACAGTGGGATTAAAATATTCGGTCAATTGGCCAGGTGTGGTGGTTCATGCCTATAATCCCAGCATTTAGGAGGCTGAGGCAGGTGGATTGGTTGAGCTCAGGAGTTCAAGACCAGCCTGGGCAACATGGCGAAACCCTGACTCTACCGAAAATATAAAAAAATTAGCCAGGCATGGTGGTATGCACCTGTAGTCCCAGCTACTCAGGTGGCTGAGGTGGGAGGATCACTTGAGCCCAGTAGGTAGAGGTTGCAGTAAGCCAAGATCAGACCACTGCACACAGCCTGGATGACAGAGGGAGACCCTGTCTCAAAAAAGATAATAATAATAATTCAGTAAATCATGCTGTAAACAGATGTGCTGTCATCCAGACTTTATTGTTACAATTATAGAGCAATAGAGTAGATTTAGCATAATTCTTTTTTTTTTTTTCTGAGATGTAGTGTTGCTTTACTGCCAAGGCTGGAGTGCAGTGCCACAATCTCAGCTCACTGCATCCTCTGCCTCTTGGGTTCAAGCAGTTCCCCTGCTTCAGCCTCCCTAGTAGCTAGGATTACAGGTGTGCGCCACCACACCCGGCTAATTTTTATATTTTTAGTAGAGACAGGGTCTCACCATGTTGGTCAGGCTGGTCTCAAACTCCTGACCTCAAGTGATCTGGCTGCCACAGCCTCCCAAAGTGCTGAGATTATAGGCGTGAGCCACCACGCCTGGCCCGACTTAGCATAATTCTTACGAGCCCTAGGATTTTCAGAATGGTCAGTGAGCACTGGCTTCAACTTAAAGTCATTGGTTGCATTAGTCCCTAACAAGAGTCAGCCTGTGCCAGGCACAGTGGCTCACACCTGTAGATAGCGGGGAGTTATGCAGACAACTTTACAGATAAGTTACTCAACAACTAAAGAGATGAGAGGAGTTTCTTATAAAAACTTTTAAAATCAGGCCGGGCATGGTGCCTCACGCCTGTAATCCCAGCACTTTGGGAGGCCGAGGCGGGTGGATCACCTGAGGTCAGGAGTTCGAGAACAGCCTGACCAACAAGGTGAAACCCCCTCTGTACTAAAAATACAAAAATTAGCTGGGCATGGTGGTGGGCGCCTGTAATCCCAGCTACTTGGGAGGCTGGGACAGATGAATTGCTTGAACCTGGGAGGTGGAGGCTGCAATGAGCCGAGATCGCGCCACTGCACTCCAGCCTGGGTGACAGAATGAGACTCCATCTCCAAAACAAACAAACAAACAAAAACAAACACACAAAAAAACTTCTGGCCGGGTGCAGTGGCTCATGCCTGTAATCCCAGCACTTTGGGAGGCCAAGGTGGGTGGATCACTTGAGGTCAGGAGTTTGAGGCCAGCCTGGCCAACAAAATGAAACCCTATCTCTACTAAAAATACAAAAATTAGCCAGGTGTGGTGGCAGGTGCCTGTAATCCTAGCTACTCGGGAGGCTGAGGCAGGAGAATTGCTTGAACCCAGGAGATGGAGGTTGCAGTGAGCCAAGATCACACCATTGCACTCCAGCCTGGGGGACAAGAGCAAGACTTGGTCTCAAAAAACAAGCAAACAAACAAACCAAAAACCTGTTAAATTAAACTGTAAAAATGGCAACCCACTTGGGCTCCCCTCTCCACTACAGATAGCTTTCTTCTTTCATTTATTAAACTTTCACTCCAACCTCACCCTTTGCATCCATACTCCTTAATTTGCATGGTCATAAAACAAATGATACCACACAACAAGAGACTGCTACCTTATGGTACATTGATGAGACTGTAGCAGTATTTAGAGAGATCCAACACATATTTCAAGTCTTTTTTCATCTGAAGTCACACAGGACATATTTTCTCTCTAGAAGTGAACATATGTGAAATGTCTCTGCTCAGGGAAGCCCATTCAGGTTTCAGAGTCTAAGGCTTTTATCAGGGATCAATCACAAAGACATATCCTGTTATGCGATTAGCTATAGCAACCAAAACTCACGATCACAACAATGAAACCAGGGGTACATTATCAATCTCAATGTTTGTGCAAAGCAAATTAGTAAGCTGGTATGGCATGGTACATTGCTCCAAGTGTACACAACAAAATCATTAATTAGTGACATAAAGAACATCCTAAGAACATTTCCGAGGGTTTGCCAAGGGTCAATCATGATTCCAGGATCCCTTGGATATGTGAGGACTGAGCAACTAGACCTACTTGCTATGTAGATTTATCTCACAAATGGCCTCTTAAAGAGAATTCTCATCATTCTAGAACCTCGTTTGTCAACCGGATTTATACACTAAAATTCAATCTTCCTAAAGAATTGAGAACAAATTTAATAAGGAGTAAACTCAGATTGCAAAGATAATTGTAAAGAAGTTAATGGAGGAAGTCCTAGCCACAGCAATCAGACAAGAGAAAGAAATAAAGGGTATCCAAATTGGAAAAGAGGGAATCAAACTGTTACTATTCACTCATTATATGATTGTATACCTAGAAAACCCTAAAGACTCATTCAAAAAGCTCCTAGATCTGATAAATGAATTCAGTAAAGTTTCAGGCTACAAAATCAATGTACACAAATCAGTACCACTGCTATACACCAACAGCGACCAAACTGAGAATCAAATCAAGAACTCAATCCCTTTTACAACAGCTGCAAAAAATATATACATAAAATAAAATACTTAGGAATATACTTAACCAAGGAGGTGAAAGACCTCTGCAAGGAAAACTATACAACACTGCTGAAAGAAATCATAGGCTGGGTGCAGTGGCTCACACCTGTAATCCTAGCACTTTGGGAGGCCAAGGAAGATGGATCACCTGAGGTCAGAAGTTCAAGTCAAGCCTGGCCAACATCGCAAAACCCCGTCTCTACTAAAAATACAAAAAGTAGCTGGGTATGGTGGCACATGCCAATAATCCCAGCTACTCAGGAGGCTGAGGTAGGAGAATTGCTTGAACCCAGGAGGTGGAGGTTGCAGTGAGCCAAGATTGTGCCACTGCAGTCCAGCCAGGGAGAGAGAGTGAGACTCTGTCTCAAAAACAAACAAACAAACAAGAATCATAGATGACAGAAACAAATAGAAACACATCCCATGCTCATAGATCAGTAGAATCAATATTGCGAAAATGAACATACTGCCAAAAGCAATCTACAGATTCAATGCAATTCCAACCAAAATACCATCATCATTCTTCACAGAACTAGAAAAGAAAGATCTTAAAATTCATATGGAACAAAAAAAGAGCCCGCATAGCCAAAGCAATACAACATAAAAAGAATAAATCTGGAGGCATCACATTACCCAACTTCAAGCTATGCTCCAAGCCTGTGGTTAACAAAACAGCATGGTACTGGTATGAAGATAGGAACATAGGACCAATGGAACAGAATAGAGAACCCAGACATAAAGCCAAATGCTAACAGCCAATTGATCTTTGACAAAGCAAACAAAAACATAAAGTGGGGAAAGGACACCCTATTCAACCAATGGTGCTGATATAATTGGCAAGCCACATGTAGAAGAATGAAACTGGATCCTCATCTCTCTCCTTACACAAAAATCAACTCAAGAGGGATCAACTTAAATCCGGCCGGTGCGGTGGCTCACGCCTGTAATCCCAGCACGTTGGGAGGCCAAGGCGGGCGGATAGCCTAAAGTCAGGAGTTTGAGACCAGCCTGGCCAACATGGTGAAACCCCATCTCTACTAAAAATACAAAAATTAGTTGGGCATGGTGGTAGGTGCCTGTAATCCCAGCTACTGGGGAAGCTGAGGCAGGAGAATCACTTCAACCCGGGAGGTGGAGGTTGCAGTGAGCCAAGATCATGCCACTATACTCGCCTGGGGACAGAGCGAGACTGTCAAAAAAATAAAAAACACTTAAATCTAAGACCTGAAAGCACAAAAATGCTAGAAGAGGCCAGGCACGGTGGCTCATGCCTGTAATCCCAGCACTTTGGGAGGCTGAGGAGGGTGGATCATGAGGTCAAGAGTTCAAGACTAGCCTGGCCAAGATGATGCAATCCCGTCTCTACTAAAAATACAAAAATTAGCCAGTCCCAGTGGCAGGTGTTTGTAATGCCAGCTACTCAGGAGGCTGAGGCAGGAGAATCACTTGAACTCAGGGGGCAGAAGTTGTAGTGAGCCGAGATCATGCCACTACACTCAAGCCTGGGCAACAGAGTTAGACTCTGTCTCAAAATAAATAAATAAATTAAAATGCTAGACGATACCATCAGGAAAACTCTTCTAGACATTGGCTTAGGCAAAGAGTTCATGCCCAAGAACCCAAAAGCAAATGCAACAAAAACAAAAATAAATAGATGAAGCCTAATTAAACAAAAAAGCTCTGCACAGCAAAAGAAAGAATTAACAGAGTAAACAGACAACCCACAGTGGGAGAAAATATTCACAAACTATGCATCCAACAAAGGACTAGTATTGAGAATCTACAAGTAACTCAAATAAATCAGCAAGAAAAAAACAAATAACCCCATCCAAAAGAGAGAAAAAGACATGAATAGACGATTCTCAAAAGCAATATACAAATGGCCAACAAACATATGAAAAAAATGCTCAGCATCACTAATTATCAGGGAAATGCAAATTAAAACCGCAATGAGATACCAGCTTATTCCTGCAAGAATGCCCATAATTAAAAAATCAAAAACTAATAGATGTAGGCATGGATGTGGTGAAAAGGGAGCACTTCTACACTGCAGGTGGGAGTGTAAAGTAGTACAACCACTATGGAAAACAGTATGGCGATTCCTTAACAAATTAAAAGTAGAACTACCATTCCATCTAGCAATCTCACTACTGGGTATCTACCCAAAGGAAAAGAAGTCATTATATGAAAAAGACACCTGCATGTGCCTGGTTACAGCAGCACAATTCACAATGGCAAAGATACGGAACCAACCTAAGTGCCCATCAATCAACGACTGGATAAAGAAAATGTGGTATATATGCACCATGGAATACTACTCAACCATAAAAGGGAATGAAATAATGGCATTTGCAGCAAGTAGATGGAGCAGGAGGCCCTAAATGAAGTAACTTAGGAATGGAAAACCAAATATTATATGTTCTCACTTATAAATGGGAGCTAAGCTATGAAGAAGCAAAAGTACAAGAATGATAAAATGGACATTGGACTTTGGGGACTCAGGGGAAAAGGTGGGAGGGGAGTGAGGGATGAAAGACTACACATTGGGCACAGTGTACACTGCTCAGGTGATAGTTGCACCAATATCTCAGAAATCACCATTAAAGAACTTATCCATGTAACCAAAAACCACCTGTTCCCCCAAAGCTATTGAAATAAAAGAAAAAAAGAAGTGGCCAGGCATGGTGGCTCATGCCTATAATCCCAGCACTTTGGGAGGCCAAGGCAGGCAGATCACTTAAGGCCAAGAGTCTGAGACCAGCCCAGCCAACGTGGGGAAACCCGTCTCTACTAAAAAAAAAAAAAATTAGCTGGGTATGGTGGCGCATGCCTGTAATCCCAGCTACTTGGGAGGCTGAGGCACGAGAATCGCTTAATCCTGGGAGGCAGAGGTTGCAGTGAGCCAGTAACGTGCTGCTGCACTCTTACCTGGGCAACAGAGTGAGATTCTGTCTCTCAAAAAAAAAAAAAAAAAGAAGAAGTGAATGGCATCAATCGTGAAAGGTATCACATAAATATGAAAGGTTACACAGCTGTTTTAACCTATTTGCTTAGAAAAAAGAGTGGTAAGTAGGCCTTATACACAATGAGTTGTTTTATTTTATTTTACTTTTTATTATTCATTTGTGTATTAATTTATTCTTTGGTGACAGAGTCTCATTCTGTTGCCAAGGCTGCAGTGCAGTGGCATGATCTCGCCTCCTAGGTTCAAACAATTCTTATGCCTCAGCTTCCCGTGTAGCTGGGATTACAGGCGTGTGCCACCATGCTCGGCTAATTCTTTTTGTATTTTTAATAGAGATAGGGTTTCACCATGTCGACCAAACTGGTCTGAAACTACTGACGTCAAGTGATCCGCCCATCTCTGCCTCCCAAAGTGCTGGGATTATAGGCATGAGCCACCGCGTCCAGCTAATTTTTATATTTTTAGTAGAGAGGGGGCTTCACCGTGTTGGTCAGGCTTGTCTCGGATTCCTGGCCTCAAGTGATCCGCTGGCCTCAGCCTCCCAAAGTGCTGGAATTACAGGCATAATTTACCGTGCTCAGCCATTGTCATTTATTTTGAATTTGGGAGAAGATATCACACTCATTTCTATGTTCTGGAGCAGGAAGTCTATCTTCTGGAGCAGTGTTGCAGTCTAAATCGCTCCTTAGTTCAGCTACGTCTGAGTTCTTATCCCATGACCAAGAAGAATAAGGCACACAGACACCATAGAGTAAGTAGAGTAGGATTTATTAAGCAAAAGGAAAGCTCTCAGCAAAGAGAGGTGCCCTGAAAGCAAGTTTTCAGAAATGGGGCTGAGTTCTGGGTCTTTTATGTGGCAAGAGGAAGGAAGGAAGTCTTCTGTGGGTTCTGCCCAAAATGGGAGGGGTAAAGTTCCCTCCTAAGGGTGTTGCATCTGCACATGCCTGGGATTGGCCAGAGTGACTCCATCTTGCTTGTTACCCATGAGTGCCTAAGTGAAACCCACCAAGGGGCTAAAACCACAAAAATGTCATGTTAATGACACTATGATGAGCTGGGCCAAGGACACTTAGGTTGATTTATTCTGCCTGTGCCTAAGTTAGGACAGTCCTTTCTGAGCAACATCCTGGCATAAGGGGAAGTTCTTAACCACATTTCTTCCCATTAGCTGCAGAGGCGGCGTAGGTATGGTCCTGCTAGCGTTCCTGTGAACACTGCCCTTCTCCGGAGACCCTCCCTCTCTATCTGCCTAACCAGCCTCTAACTGCCTTCTCTCTCAGCAGGAAGTCTATCTTCTATCTTGGGATGACTTGAAAGATAACCCAATAGGAACCCAGAACCTAGGCATCCGAGAATAAGAGAAACGAACATGTGCCAGATGGAGAAAACAAACTATGGACATCAAAAGGCTAAATTAGGGCAGATATCAAGGTCACACTGGTGCTTTTAGGGAAGGGAAGTGTAAACAGCTGAGAGTAGAACTACAACGTAGATGAGGAAGCAAAAATGCTTAGTATAGGGAAAGTGCAGAGGCAGAAAGGAAAATAGAACCCACAAGAATTGTATTTTTTCTTCTTCCTTCTTCTTTCCTATTTCTCAATAAACACTTACAGAATACCTTCAAGGCTTCATTAAGTATGTAAGCACTAAGAATACTTAATATGTGTCATGAACAAGTGATTTTCAAGTAAACATGACTCACATGCATCTAGTGATCTTCCTAATCTGTGTCAAATCCTTCCATTTGTTGAATTTGGCACCGAAGGCTCTTAAAGGCCGTTTGTTGGGAATGTGTGGATAATAGGCTGACTTATATCTGTACTGGAAAAACTCTATCTTTGCCTTTGGAGAATTATGGATGTTCGGTTTTTTACCCTCAGCTGATAGAAGGGCAGTGAGATTTGTCATGTGCCGTTTAAAATCTGAATCTGGGCCAAGCTCAGTCATTCACTCCTGTAATCGCAGCACTTTGGGAGGCTGAGGCAGGTGGATCACCTGCCAGGCTTCTGTCCAGGTCAGGAATTTGAGACCAGCCTGGCCAACATGGTGAAACCCTGTCTCCACTAAAAATACAAAACCTAGCCAGGCGTCGTGGTGCACACTTGTAATCCTAGCTACTCGGGAGGCTGAGGCAGGAGAATCACTTCAACCCGGGAGGTGAAGGTTGCAGTGAGCTGAGATGGCACCACTGCACTCCAGCCTGGGTGATAGAGTGAGACTCCATCTCAAAAAAATAAATAAATAAAATAAATAAAAGTAAAATCTGAATCTGGGAAACCCCAGGGTCAATGTCTTTACTGATGGTTTTAACAAGTTAGATCATCTGACTTGATTATGTGGCCAGAGGGACAGAAAACCCAGCTGGAAACTTCTGCTTTACCACTCGCTCGCGCGTGCGCGCGCGTGTGTGTGTGTGTGTGTGTGTGTGTGTGTTTTCTCTTTTTCTCCTACACTACACAGAAGTAAGTCAGCCTCTCCTGAAGCCAAGATTCCTTGCACTTGATAGGTCAATCTGGTGATGAAGTTGCATCCCACCATAATGACTCTGGGGAATTTGTGTTTATTGTTGTTTTAAGCTACTATGCTATTGGCTAATTTTTTTTATTTTTTTATTTTTATTTATTTATTTTTTTGAGACAGAGTCTCTCTCTGTCACCAAGCCAGAGTTTAATGGTGCAATCTCGGCTCACTGCAATATCCGCCTCCCGGGTTCAAACGATTCTTCTGCCTCAGCCTCCCAAGTAGTTGGGATTACAGGCGCATGCCCAGCTAATTTTTGTATTTTTAGTAGAGATGGGGTTTTACCATGTTGGCCAGGATGGTCTTGATTTCCTGACCTCGTGATCTGCCCGCCTCGGCCTCTCAAAGTGCTGGGATTACAGGTGGGAGCCACCATGCCTGGCTGTTCTGGGCTAATTTTCTATGCAGCAATAGATAGATAGCTAATTAGTCAAGGCATGAATCTGGGTATCTGGATGAAATAAGGCTGAATAGTACCTTTATTTTGTGTTTCAGGGAGTTTGTACAGCCCCTCAACCCTGCACCCTACACAGCATACAAGTTTTGGGATGGGTGAGAAGTCTGCCTTATTTTGTATGCTGGGAGAAGGGTGACTGGAATACTAGCAAACCATAGACCCATTCCCAGGTAGATCAATTTTACGGAGTGCAAATGGAAGCTGAGACTCAGAAATTGGTCCTTTCAAGCTGTTCCTGCCTATGTACATCATAGAAATTCTTCAAGTTCCCCCAAGGGTACATATCGCAATTTGCCCACCATTGGAGAGGAGGTGCTATGTCGTTTTGGGAAATGCTTTAAAGCAGGAAACAGTGCATGTGATGAAATAAACCGTATTCAGAAAGGTTCCAGTAGATTCAGTTTCTGCTTCTTAGGCTACACTCAACACGGAAAGCCATCAGAAACTAGGGCCAAGGCTCAGTCAGGTCTCCGTGGGACAATAGAACACATCATTCATTGGCCCTGCCTCCTGCCTTTGAAGTTTCTCTTCCCTGAGAGGTGGAAGACAGGTGTCAGATTGCATGGTTTGTTTTAGAGAACGTTGTTTTTTCTAGAATAACTTCCTGGTAGTGTGTCGATTGTATGACAGAGAACTTCTCATTGTTTCTCTCTTCCTCATACACATTTACCAAACACAGAACATCTTTTTTTTTTTTTTTTTTGAGACAGAGTCTCGCACTGTCACCCAGGCTGGAGTACAGTGGCGCAATCTCGGCTCACTGCAAGCTCCTCCTCCCGGGTTCACGCCATTCTCCTGCCTCAGCCTCTCCGAGTAGCTGGGACTAGAGGCGCCCGCCACCACGCCCGGCTAATTTTTTGTATTTTTTAGTAGAGACGGGGTTTCACCATGTTAGCCAGGATGGTCTCGATCTCCTGACCTCGTGATCCGCCTGCCTCAGCCTCCCAAAGTGCTGGGATTGCAGGAGTGAGCCACCGCGCCCGGCCCAAACACAGAACATCTTGTCCTTCACACATTTCACATGGCAATTCTGGATACATTTAGTCAACATAAGACATTTCAAGACATGATTCTACAATGGCTATTTCACCAGTGCATAATCACATTTTTTTAATCTTCTTCTTTTTTTTCTTTTTTCTTTTTTTTTTTTTTGAGACCGAGTCTCGCCCTGTTGCCCAGGCTGGAGTACAGTGGCTCCATCTCTGCTCACTGCAACCTCTGCTTCCCAGATTCAAGTGATTCTCATGCCTCAGCCTCCTGAGTAGCTGGGATTACAGGCATGCGCCACCATATCCAGCTAATTTTTGTATTTTTAGTAGAGACAGAGTTTCACCATGTTGGCCAGGCTGGTCTCGAACTCCTGACCTCAGGTGATCTGCCCACCTCAGCCTCCCAAGGTGCTAATAGCTGCCTTTTTTTTTTTTTTTTTTTTTTGAGATGGAATCTCGCTCTGTCACCAGGCTGGAGTGCCGTGGCGCAATCTCGGCTCACTGCAACCTCTGCCTCCTGGGGTTCAAATGATTCTCCTGCTTCAGCCTCCCGAGTAGCTGGGAGTACAGGCGCCTGCCACCACGCCCAGCTAATTTTTTGTACTTCTAGTAGAGACGGGGTTTCACGATGTTGGCCAGGATGGTCTGGATCTGTTGACCTCATGATCCGCCTGCCTCGGCCTCCCAAATTGCTGGGATTATAGGCGTGAGCCACTGCACCTGGCCAATAGCTGACTCTTAATAAGGGACGAAGATAGCACTCTTTCTCAGCTGTCTGCAGTCCTTTATAGTTTGGTTAACTCTCATGGCTTCGATTACCACCTGTGCATCTATAACAAGATGCCGAAAGTGGCTTCTTCTGTTGAATCAAATTCAAGGACTAACGTCAAAAGCCGAGGCAAAGAAGAATCAAGAAAGAGATGTTTTAAAGAGAGCCACCCATCACTGGTGCTAGATTCTACCCCTGGGTTTACTAACGAACAGCAGAATGAGCCTTATTCATGTCAGCTTTCACCCTATCCTCAACTCCCGTCTATAGAAAACAGGCTGGGGAGAGGCGTAGCAGAGAGAGGAAATGAGAGTCGCCCTGGGCCATGTGGTATTTCTTTCCTTCACAAAACTAAGTGAGGGTGGCCAGACTCGGTGGCTCACACCTGTAATCCCAGCACTTTGAGAGACCGAGGTGCGCAGATCATTTCAGGCCAGGAGTTCAAGACCAGCCTGGCCAAGATGGTGAAACCCTGTCTCTACTAAAAATACAAAAAAATTAGCTGGGCATAGTGGCACATGCCTGTAATCTCAGCTACTCGGGAGGCTGAGGCAGAATTGCTTGAACCCAGGAGACAGAACTTGCAGTGAGTCGAGATCTCACCACTGCAGTCCATCCAGCCTGGGCTACACAGCAAGACTCCGTCTCAAAGAGAAAAAAAAACTAAGTGAGGGAGAAGGCTCCAGTAGAAACGCTGAGAGAGACTGGGGGTGCCTGCAATAAGTAGACAGGCATTTCTTTTTTTTTTTTTGGAGATGGAGTCTCGCTCTGTTGCCCAGGCTGGAATGCAGTGGTGCGACCTTGGCTCACTGCAAGCTCCACCTCCTGGGTTCATGCCATTCTCCTGCCTCAGCCTCCTGAGTAGCTGAAACTACAGGCACCCGCCACCACTCCTGGCTAATTTTTTTTTTTTTTTTTTTTTTTTATTTTTAGTAGAGACGGGGTTTCACTGTGTTATCCAGGATGGTCTCAATCTCCTGACCTCGTGATCTACCCTCCTCGGCCTCCAAAATTGCTGGGATTACAGGCGTGAGCCACCACGCCTGGCTGCATTTCTTTTCTTTTCTTTTTGAGACAGAGTCTTGCTCTTTCACATAGGCTGGAGTGCAGGTGCAGTGGCATGATCTCGGTTCACAGCGACCTGCAGCCTCCGCCTCCCGTGTTCAAGTGATTCCTCTGCCTCTGCCTCAGCCTCCTGAGTAGCTGGGATTACAAGCGCCTGCCACCACGCCCAGCTAATTTTTTGTATTTTTAGTGGAGACAGGGTTCATCATGTTGGCCAGGCTGGTCTCAAACTCCTGAGCTCCTGAGCTCAAGTGATCTGCCCCTAACCCCTCAGCCTCCCAAAGTGCTGGGATTACAGGCGTGAGCTGCCACACCCGGCCAGACAGGCATTTCTTGCCTCAACTGAACCTTGGCTTCGAGATGGCAGCACAAGAGAGAGGGCAACCTTGGAGTAGTTGCTGCTGCTTGCTGGTTGGGTGGCAGGGATACACATGTTTTCTTGGACCTCAGCTGGCCCCAAGACATAGTTGGTCAGGTAAAGGAACTCCAGCAGTAAGAAAGAGTCAGAGGCTAGGCAGGGTGTGGGTGGGGTGGAATGGGAGTCAAGAAAATGAAAGCCAGATTTCACCTCAGTGTAGAGGAAATAATGAAGCTGACTCTATCCCCGCCTCCTGACCGCCACCTCTTTTGGTTCCTCAAGCTGTAGCTCTAAGCAAGGAATGAAGGATAGTGTCTTAATCCATTCAGGCTGCTATAACAAAACATCATAAACAGAGTAGCTTGTAAACAACAGAAATTTGTTCCTCACAATTCTCCAGAAAAGTTGAAGATCAAGGCACCAGCAGAGGCGCCAGCAGATTCTGTCTGGTGAGGGCCCACTCCCTGGTCCACGAACCCTCACATGGCAGAAAAGGCCAGGGTCTCTCTGAGGCCTCTTTCATAAGGGCACAAATCCCATCCATGAGTGCCCCACCATCATAACCTAATCACCTTCCAAAGCTCTCACCTCCTAACACCATCACCCTGGCAGTTAGGATTTCAACACACGAATTTTGGAGGGACGTCAACATTCAGGTCATAGCAGATAGGGAAGTTTTGAATTAGGTATGTGATTGTGGTTTTCAGCTGGACTAAACTCAGTTTTCACAACTGAAAGTGAGGAATTCAAATGGAAAATCATGCAATCTGCCCAGGATGTTGTTAACGTATAGGAAAAGGGGATTTAGTAGAATATGGTTGAAAGCACTGATTTGAGGAAAAATAATTTTTTCATATATACTCCCCACTGAGTTGAGACTCATAAAATGGCTACTGGCTGAGGACACCAACGTTTTCTAGCTACAGATTCTCAGTGGCCTCCTGGCCATCTCCATTGGGATACCAGGTCAGGCTCTGTACGGAAGAGCAGAGATAGCAGTCACTGATGTGCGCCCAGGAGCCAGGCTGACTGGGTGATTTCTCAGCTCTACACTGAACTAGCTCTAGAACCCTTGGCAGGTTGTTGAACTTCTCTTTGCTTCGGTTTTTTCATTTGTGAAATTAGGATAATAATAGTTCTTCATGATATCATCGTAAGGGATAAATGATTTAAGTTGGTGGAGCATAGCAAATGATGGACCAGGGATTTAAACCCAGTTTTATGTGACTCTAGAGTCTGTGCTGTCAATCACTGGATATACCCATTTTTAAAACTGATTATAGGGCAGGTGGGGTGGCTCATGTCTGTAATCCCAGCATGTTGGGAGACTGATGCAGAAGGATTGTTTGAGCCCAGGAGTTCAAGACCAGCCTGGGTAACATAGTAGGACTTGGTCTCCACAAAAAGAAAAGAAAAAAGAGTTAGCCAGGCATGGTGGCATGCACCTGTAGTTCTAGCTAGCTACTTGGGAGGCTGAGGTAGGAGGATCACTTGAGCCCGGGAGGTCAATGCTGCAGTGAGCCATGATTGTTCCACTGCGCTCCAGCCTGGGTAACAGAGCGAGACTCTGTCTCAAAAAATAAATAAAATAGATTATATGTTAAAAGCATATTTTGTGTGTATATATATACACACATATATATAGTATGAAAATATATTATTAAAATTATTTCCAATTAATTTTGTTTCTTTTTCCTTATTTATTATATTTTATTATTATTTTTGAGACAAGGTCCCAATCTGTCACCCAGAATGGAGTGCAGTGGTATGATCATGGCTCACTGCAGCCTTGACCTCCTGGGCTCAGGTGATCCTCCCACCTTAGCCTCCCAAGTAGCTGGGACTACAGGTGCACGCCACCACACCTGGCTAATTTTTTTTCTTTCATTTTCTTTGCCTTTTTTTGTTTGCTTGTTTGTTTTGTAGAGACTGGGCCCCAGTATATTGCCCAGGTTCATCTTGAAGCCCCGGACTTAAGCGATCTTTCCACCACAGCCTCCCAAAGTACTGGGATTAGAAGCATGAGCCACTGTCCCTAGCCTTTTCACTTTTTTTTTTTTTTAAGAAAATGTGGCTATTAGAAAATTAAAAATTACAAATGTAGTTCACATTCTATTTCTGCTGGACAGTGCAGCTTTGGGCTTTGTCATCCCTCGAAGTGTTCTAAAATGTTAAACATCTCACCTCCAGATTTTTTTTTTTTTGAGATGGAGTCTCGCCCTGTTGTCCAGGCTGGAGTGCAATGGCATGATCTCGGCTCACTGCAACCTCTGCCTCCAGGGTTCAAACGATTTTTCTGCCTCAGCCTCCCAAGTAGCTGTGATTACAGGCGCCCGCCACCATGCCCAGCTAATTTTTTTGTGTTTTTTGTAGAGACAGGGTTTCACCATGTTGGCCAGGCTGGTCTCGAACCCCTGACCTTGTGATCTGCCCGCCTCGGCCTCCCAAAGTGCTAGGATTACAGGCATGGGCCATCGCACCTGGCCAAACCTCCAAAATCTGTCTTTTTTTTTTTTTGAGACGGAGTCTGGCTCTGTTGCCCATGCTGGAGTGCAGTGGTGCAATCTCAGCTCACTGCAAGCTCCTCCTCCCAGGTTCACGCCATTCTCCTGCCTCAGCCTCCCGAGTAGCTGGGACTACAGGCGCTGGCCATAATCATGTCACTGCACTCCAGCCTGGGCAACAGAGTAAGACCCTGTCTAAAAAAAAAAAAGAAAGAAAGAAAGAAAGAAAATAAACTGGCCAGGCTCATGCCTGTAATCCCAGCAGTTCGGGAGGCCAAGAACCTCCGAACTTGGGATTGCATAGGAAGATTGCATAACACTAGGAGTTCAAGATCAGCCTGGGCAATATAGCAAGACCCATTCTTTACACAGAAGTGAAAAATTGGCCAGGCATGATGGTGCATGCTGTAGCCTTAACTACTTGGGAGGCGAAGGCAGGAGGAGTGTTTGAGCCCAGGCTGCTGTGAACTATGATTGCACCGCCAATCTGGAGTGTACACTATAATCTTTATAGTGTATATGTATTCCTCAACAATACATCGAGCTCCTGACCTTGTGATCCGCCTGCCTTGGCCTCCCAAAGTGCTGGTGCTGGGATTACAGTCGTGAGCCACTGCACCCCATGTGAACTTTTAAAAATACATGTGTGAGCCCTATCTATGAATTGCCTTTTGCCCAGTTTTCTGTGTATTTATTTTTCCATTTTTATTGAAGTTAAGTAAAATATATCGTGGGTAATAATCTTTCCAGTGATATGAGATGCAGATATCTTCTTTTCGTTCATCATTTCATTTTCTTGGCATCATCTTTCATTTACTTTTGGTTATCTTTTGATAGATGCTCTTCATTTATTGCAGTTCAATTTCTCAATCCTTTCCTTTGTCCTGTGTTTTTCACACATTGTTTAATAAATATTTTCCCCCTCTAGTGTCTTAAAATATTTTCCTATTTTGACTTCTAAAAGTTGTTATAATTTTGCCTTTTACATTTAGGGCTTTAATTCTCTGAAACTCTGTTTTTGTTGCTGTTGTTTCAGAACCATTTTCCCAGGAGCCATCCTTTCTCCTCTTATCTGTGGTGGCGTTCCACCCGTCATGTTTCTGTGTATGCATAGGACTTCATTCTTGGTTTTCCTTTCTGTTTCATAGACCGACTTTTTAAAAAAACTCCTATAGCTAATACTAAATTTTTTTTTTTTTTTTGAAACAGAGTCTCGCACTGTCGCCCAGGCTGGAGTGCAGTGGCGCAATCCTGGCTCACTGCAACCTCCGCCTCCTGGGTTCAAGCAATTCTCCTGCCTCAGCCTCCTGAGTAGTTGGGACTACAGGCACACGCCTCCATGCCCAGCTAATTTTTGTATTTTTAGTAGAGACGGGGTTTCACAGTGTTGGCTAGGATGGTCTCCATCTCTTGACCTCGTGATCCACCCACCTCGGCCTCCCAAAGTGCTGGGATTACAGGCGTGAGCCACCGGCACCCGGCCTACTAAATTTTACAAACAGAGTATTTGACTGTGCTTGGCCCTTTGTTCTTGTATAACACTTTTTATTGTTTATTTAGATGGTTTTATAACTTTGACAATCAGTAGTTTGTTCTCATACACATTGGCTGTAGATTTTTTAAAGCGGTGACAGGTACATGAGTAACCAAGGTAGAGAGCTTGTTTGGCGAATCTTCATCCTCATTACATTTCTGGACAAGGCATATGGAGACAGTATGGGACACTCCTTATTCCTTTGGCCCAGGCAGCTTCCTTGAGCCTGCTGTCCATCCACACATTTGGAGTCCCCATGACCCTATGGCAAGTTTCTGAATATCTTAGACAGCTTGAGGGGCATGCTTCTTGGAGCTCACTGCGTGGATGCAATTATGAATGTTGATGGCAGTATTCTTAGGTCACCACCTGTGGATGGCAAAATGGCCCTTCTTCACCCCTCCTTTCTTTGCCAGCACCATTCTGCCAGGTTCAAGTTGAAAAGAAAGACTGTGAGCAATTCCACAATACTTTTAGAATCAGCTGGAGATATTGATCCTTCTTATCCAAAAATAGGGTATGTCTCTCAACTTATTTAGGTTTTCTTTAATGCAGTTCAATAAGATTTTATAATTTTATTCAAAGAAGGGTTTATGTGCCTTTCATTAGGTTTATTCCTAAGCACTTGAAATTTCTTGTAAAATATGTCTTTTCTGTGTGTATTTCCCCCAACATTTTATTATTATAAACTTTCAAATGCAAGGAAAATTTTAAAAGTACAATGGAAGCCAAGCGTGGTGGTACACTCTTGTAATCCCAGAATTTTGGGGGGCTGAGGTGAGAGGATGACTTGAACCCGGGAGTTCAAGGCTGTAGTGAGCTATGATTGTGCCACTGCACTCCAGCCTGGGCGATGGAGCGAGACCCTCTCTTAAAAAAAATAAATAAATGAAATAATAATACAATGAATTAGCTACATGTCCTTCACCTCGACTCAATCACTGTTAATGTCATCATATTTGTCTTAACATCTGTCTGTGTGTATGAATTTTGGGGGGCTCATTTTAACAAACTGCAAGTGGTAGAGTCATCATTTGTAACTAGAAAATCTAATTTTAGGGACACAACAAGATATTCCAGGCATACCTTATATTTTCTTTTCTCTCTTTTTTTTTTTTTTGAGATGGTGTCTTGCTCTGTCGCCCAGGCTGGAGTGCAGTGGCACCATCTTGGCTCACTGGAACCTCTGCCTCCCAGGTTCAAGTGATTCTCCTGCCTCAGCCTCCAAAGTGGCTGGGATTACAGGCACGTGTCACCATGCCCAGCTAATTTTTTGTATTTTTAGTAGAGACGAGGTTTCACCATGTTAGCCAGGATGGTCTCTATCTCCTTACCTCATGATCCACCCACCTCGACCTCCCAAAGGGTTGGGATTACAGGCGTGAACCACCGTGCCCAGCCCGTATTTTCTAACTAAGCATTCACAATTGCCCATTTCTTACCCTCTGCTTTGTCTTAACCAAAGCCTTCTCTTTTTCCTATGGGCCCCTGAACTCTGCTTGCCTCCAGATCTGAGCAAAAAGAAGTAGAACTTGCCCTTTATCAGCTTCTCCTGGGAGTCGGCTGATCACATTGAGCCCACTTTCCTGTCAGATCTACTGGTCATTTCAATTCTTACTTATCTAGCTCCCCCTTAAGAGAGGCTCTTATCTCTGCTTCCTCTCCTCTACCCTAAAAAGAACCTTTTTTCTGTTTGAGTTTGAGATGCTTATACATTTCTGAGTTCAGAGTGCTCTCCCTATTTGATATGGTTAGGCTTTGTGTCCCCACCCAAATATCATCTTGAATTATCATCCCCATAATCCCCATGTGTCAATGGAGAGACCAGGTGGAGGTAATTGGATCATGGGGGTGGTCCCCCCATGCTGTTCTCATGATAATCAGTGAGTTCTCACAAGATCTCCCTTTGCTCAGCACTTCTCCTTCCTACCTCCCTGTGAAGAAGTGTCTTCTGCCATGATTGTAAGTTTCCTGAGGTCTGCCCAGCCATGCAGAAGTGTGAGTCAATTAAACCTCTTTTCTTTATAAATTACCCAGTCTTGGGCAGTTCTTCATAGCAGTATGAGAACAGACTAATACACTATTTATTACAGTAGTCTTTCTCTCTATTTAAATTATTTCCCTAGGCTGCTTGCAGTGGCCCACGCCTCTAATCCCAACACTTTGGGAGGCCAAGGCGGGTGGATCATCTGAGGCCAGGAGTTCAAGATCAGCTTGGGCAATATGGTGGAACCCCATCTCTACCAAAAATACAAAAATTAGCCAGTCTCATAACCCAGTCTCAAAAAAATAAATAAAACTTTAAAAATAGGCCAGGTGTGATGACTCAAGCCTATAATCCCAGCACTTTGGGAGGTCAAGGTGGGTGGCTCATCTGAGATCAGGAGTTTGAGACCAGCCTGGCCAACATGGTGAAACCCCGTCTCTACTAAAAATACAAAAATTAGCCAGGCTTGGTGGCACGCACCTCCCAGGTACTTGGGAGGCTGAGGCAGGAGAATCACTTGAACCCAGGAGGCAGAGGTTACAGTGAGCTGAGATCATGCCACTACACTCCAGCCTGGGTGACAGAGCAAGACTCTATCTCAAATAATAATAATAATAATAATAAAAAAAAATAATTTTTTAAAAAATGATCTCCTTAAGTCCAGATTTATTTTTATTGGACATTTCTGTACCCCAGACCTGGAATGGGCCATTTTTCCAATGAAAAGGAAGTTATTCCTTTTAGTGTGTACTGGTTTATTTTTGGTGCCAGCTGCTTCCTCTTGTTTTTTTCCCCCAACACCAATCTGGCACTGGAGTCATATCTCCCTGGAGGTTTCAAAAGCCTTTTTTTTTTTTTATAAGTGTTTGCCCCTTGTATTCTTTGAATAAAAACATTATGCGGGCAGGAACCATGCTTTATTTTTTAATTGAGGGCATACATTTTACGTCTTATGTCACCGAGTGGAAACACAGCAAACTACCTGTCCTCTCACATTTCTGCCTTCAGTTCCATAAATCCTCTTAAACTAAGAGAGTCACCCAGTCACTTTAGGATGGGCCAGATACCTTGGTTTATTCACATTTTTTCCTGACCCTTCTTAATTCCTTCCTGTTAAGTCAGAAACCGAAAAGTCTGAGATTTTCTGTTACTTGCAAGCAATTTTTTTTTTTTTTTTTTTTTTTTAGACAGAGTCTCGCTCTGTCGCCCAGGCTGGAGTGCAATGGCATGATCTCGGCTTACTGCAATCTCCATCTCCTGGGTTCAAGAAATTCTCCTGCCTCAGCATCCAGAGAAGCTGGGATTACAGGCGTCTGCCACCATGCCCGGCTAATTTTTTGTATTTTTAGTAGAGATGAGGTTTCACCATGCCGGCCAGGCTGGTCTCAAACTCTTGACCTCAGGTGATCCACCCACCTCGGCCTTCCAAAGTGCTGGAATTACAGACAGGAGCCACCACGCCTGGCCCACAAATTTTTATATACATCGTGTCAGAAAACAGGAGACCTCTGAGTCAGAGACAAAGACGTGTACTCACAGCAAAAACTGTGGCCAAGGTGACTTCAGAGCTTGGGTTCCCTGAGCCCCAATTCCCATAAGGCAACATAGAGAGGGCCAGATGGTACTTACAGATGCTTTCGGGTGCAATACAGGAGGCGAAGTCTGAGTTTAGGAGGCTCACATTTTGCATAGGGCTGCAGGCAAATCTGCCCATCCTCCCTTCCAGAGAGAAACATTCTACACTGGAATGTGAGCAAATATTTCTGGGGAAAGATGTCTGTAACTCTCTTGGTGAAAGTTACTGTTTTGATCTTTATTTATCTAGGAATGTCAATACATTTGCTGCAGGGGAAGTCCTTGTCTTTATCTCTCCAGGGCTGCCTGCTTGCACTAGGCTTTCCTAGAAAGATAATCCTGGCACACAGGAGCGAAACATGTAGGAGTGCTAAAGATTCACAGGCAGTCGTCCCAACGTCTCTGAAGTTTTTTTTCCCTTAAACTTCTCCTTTTGGACATTCCCCTTCACTTTCCTTTTAAAAATCTCATCCTTTCCAACAATTTCAATTGTGAGAATTTCCGAATCAAGCGCTCAATATCAAAACGCTGTGTGTGACAAACTTAAAGTGTTGAATCTGACTATGTCAGCAGAAAGCACAATTATCGATGATGTATGGGACAGCAATCTTGAATTAAAGAAGAAGGTGGGAAAGCCCCAAATCTCTCACAAATTATTATTATGATGATTATTTGGCACACCTCTGCTGGCAGGAAACAATTTATTTTAAAGATGACCTATTACATTAGGTTTTTGTATTGAATGTTAACTTATGTGTTGAAAAGGGAGTGAAGAGAGAATATATATGTAATTTCTTGTGTGTGGATAACATCGATGTAAGTATAACCAAAATACCAGTGTAAGATTTGTACACCAACCTAATAACATGAGCATGATTGATAGCTTGATCAGTAGTTTGGCTTATTGTTCAATGAATATCCACTCCCCTCTCCCTTCTACTGTGGGGAGATTATACTTCTTGGGCCTGGCCCTGCAACTTGCTCTGGCCAATGGACTACTAATGGAATAGACAGGAGAGAGACCTTGAATATGTTGGACTTGGCTCTTGGTTTGACATAGCTCTCCTAGTCCTGCCATTGTTCATAAGAACAACATGTCCCACCAGCACTGCTTCTTCAGCCTGGGCCCCAGAATAATACTCAGGAAACATATGAGCACAACCTGAACCCCAGAGCCTAGGCATCTAAGTGTCAGTCTGAGGCACAATTACCAGCTGACCTGCAGACCTGCCAGTAAGATAAATAAATTTTTGGCCAGTCGTGGTGGCTCATGCCTGTAATCCTAGCACTTTGGGAGGTTGAGGCCGGTGGATCACCTGAGGTCAGGAGTTCGATACCAGCCTGACAAACATGGAAAAACCCCATCTCTGCTAAAAATACAAAATTAGCCAGGCGTGGTGGTGCATGCCTGTAATCCCAGCTACTCGGGAGGCTGAGGCAGGAGAATCGCTTGAACCCAGGAGGCAGAGATTGTGGTAAGCCGAGATGGCGCTATTGCACTCCAGCCTAGGCAACAAGAGTGAAACTCCATCTCAAAATAAAAGAAAAATAAATTCTTAAATTACCTGGGCATGGTGGTACGTGCTATAATCCCAGCTACTCGGGAGGCTGAGGCAGGATAATCGCTTGAACTGGGGAGGCAGAGGCTGAAGTGAGCCAAGATCATGCCACTGCACTCCAACCTGGGCAACAGAGCAAGACTCCTAAAAAAAAAAAAAAAAGAGGAATTCTTGGTGTAAGCCACTTGGTTTTGGTATGTATGTGTGTTTTGTTGTTGTTTTGTTTTGTTTCATTTTTTGAGACAGAGTCTCACTCTGTCACCCAGGCTGGAGTGCTGTGGCGCAATCTCGGCTCACTGTAAGCTCTGACTCCTGGGTTCACACCATTTTCCTGCCTCAGCCTCCTGAGTAGCTGGGATTACAGGCACCCACCACCACGCCTGGCTAATTTTTGTATGTTTAGTAGAGACGGGGTTTCACCATGTTAGCCAGGATGGTCTTGATCTCCTGACCTCGTGATCCACCTGCCTTGGCCTCCCAAAGTGCTGGGATTACAGGCATGAGCCACTGCGCCTGGCCCTAAAAAGGGGAGGCATGAATAATCCACCCCTTGTTTAGCATATCATCAAGAAATAATCATAAAAATAGGCAACCAGCATCCCTCAGGGCTGCTCTGTTTATGGAGTATTCTTTTATTCCTTTACTTTCTTAATAAACTTGCTTTCACTTTACTCTATGAACGTGCCCTGAATTCTTTCTTGTGCAAGATCTAAGAACCCTCTCTTGGGGTCTGGATTGGGACCCCTTTCCAGTAACATCTTTCTGATGACCCGGATGGGACTATAGTGTGGAAACCCCCAACCCAAAGGCTAACTTTGGGTAAGTGTTGGGGTTCAATAACATCTTTCTCATGAACCACAAAAGGGACAATACTAAAAATACCTCTCCACCCAAAGGAAATAGACTGCAGCACTAATTGGCCAACTTTGGGTAATTGGAGTACCCAAGTAAAGGATGGGATTGGGTTAGTGGTGCAACTTAGGGGAGTTACAGTCTCTCCTGAAACAGAGTGGGTTGGAGACCTGTCTTAATAAAAGGCAAGAATGCTTAACCAACCTTGGGTTAGAAGCCCAAATTAGAAGAGTTATCCCTTCTAAGATTTAGGGAGTTAGAGGCCTCTCTGAGTAAAGTCCTTCTCGGCTAAGAATGGGTTTGACAGTATTAACTGCTATTCTCCTTGAAATAATCTGCCTTGCACTCTTTGCTGACAGCTATCGGTGACAGGATTAGGCATGAACAGGCTCGTGGGACATGGGGAGCTTTTTCTTCCCTAAAAGGGGAAACTTGAGAGCTGATGGGACTGCTGAAAAAGATCCCTTCACAGCTGACAAGTGGCCACCTGAACTTTTGATTCAGTGTCGCTGGAATAGGTGGGTCTTTCTCTCAGCTCCCTGAGATCTTCACCTTCCCCATCCTGCCACAGGCAAGGCTTTTCTCTCTCTCCTTTCCCTTTCTTATTTTTTCTATTACTCAGGGTAACCATCTTTCCCAGAGATCACAAGTCGAAACTCTCTGGTCAGAGGTTGGATTAATGATGATGAGGCCCAACAGGGGGCAAGTTTGAGCCTTGCCAGTTTGATATTGGGTGCTAAGCAGAGTGGCAGGTCATAAACTGCTTCTTTGACTTTTACAAATTGTTCAATTTATTTTATTTTATTTTATTTATTTTTGAGACAGAGTTCCATGCTGTTGCTCAGGCAGGAGTGCAGTGGCACGATCTCAGCTCACTGCAACCTCCATCTCCTAGATTCAAGTGATTCTCCTGCCTCAGTCTCCCAAGTAGCTGGGATTACAGGCATGTACCACCATGCCCGGCTAATTTTTGCATTTTTAGTACAGACAGGGTTTCACCACATTGTCCAGGCTGGTTTCTAACTCCTGACCTCAGGTGATCCACCCTCCTTGGCCTCCCAAAGTGCTGGGATTGCAGGCCTGAGCCACCATGCCCAGCCTCAATTCATTTTAAAGCATTAAATTCTAGATAAGGCCTGGGGACATGTGGGATTAACCATGCCCCCTAGCTATACAAAGAACATTATAAAGAAAAAGATTTTATATAACAAAGGATCTTGTATGGTAAATTCTTGTTCTAAAGTAAAATGGTTGTTTGACAAGAGGAATGTTTAGGACAAGTCAGAAAGTCCAAGTATGTTATAAATGGTCTGTGTAAGTCATAAAAAATATAAAAGATAATTTATGCAAAAAATGTTGTACAATTTAAAGGTAATTAGGCCTCCTAAATGCGTCATAAAATGCCACTATAACTTGTAACTGTGCAACTTGCCTGCTTTACAGCTAGGTAAGGCCTGGGACACGTAAAGTTAAATGCTAAAAAAAAAAATCAGACCTTATCTGCACTTCTGTCTGCTGTCCTAGGTTGCATACCTAATTAAAACCCTGAACTTACCAAGGTTTTCAACCAAAAGTAAAAGTCACTAAGAGTTAACAGTGTAATGTGTATTTGTGACTACTGAAGAAACAGTTTTACATGCAAGGTGTGTAAGAAAAGTAAACTTTGTTTTTAGTAAAAAATTATAAAAAGGCATGGGCATGTATTTTTTTTGCCTAAAGCGTTAAAGGATTATTTTAAGC